>NC_080481.1:997500-1597500 GCF_030265055.1 Doryrhamphus excisus | reverse complement strand
GTGGTGCAATAATAACACTCCTGCTATGGGAATAAAAATACACACTTTGTGTGATAAAACCTCATAGAAGCTACTCTTGTGTTGGTATCGTGCAGTACACGCAGCAGGCGGCCATGGCCGTCATTATTAGTTTCTGTGCACTGTACAGCGTAATCCCAAAATAACATGTGCATGACACAGGATTGCCCTAATGCCATTACATTGTATCTAAGCCAGCAGAAAACTCCACCAGGGCTTTGAACATGAAGGAGATGGCAAGGATGGAAATCGGCAGGTTACATTTAAAAATCTAAATAAATAAAGTACAATCTAATCTGAAATACTGTACACATACTACAAGTGGGGGGGAGGAGGGCCTATGCAGAAGTAATAGTACAAGTGGATCCCCACATATTTGCTATTCAGCCTATACAAAAATATTCCATCCATGCATTTTCTATGCCGCTTATCCTCATTAGGGTCATGGGTATGCTAGAGCCTATCCCAGCTGTCTTCAGGCAAGAGGTGTACACACACTTTTGTACATGTGGAAGTGTGGATTAATTTATGTGATGTATTCCATTGTAACCTGATGCAACCATTATCATGCAAACTCCACACAGAGATGGCCGAGGGTGGAATTGAACCCTGGTCTCCTAGCTGTGAGGTCTAACCACTAGACCGCCGTGCAGCCCCGCCATTAAACCATAATAAATCATAAAATATAAGCATAGTAGGCGGCACGGTGGTCAAGTGGTTAGCGCGCAGACCTCACAGCAGACCAGGGTTCAATTCCACCCTCGGCCATCTCTGTGTGGGTAGTTTGCATGTTCTCCCCGTGCATGCGTGGGTTTTCTCCGGGTACTCCGGTTTCCTCCCACATTCCAAAAACATGCTAGGTTAATTAGCCACTCCAAATTGTCAATAGGTATGAATGTGAGTGTGAATGGTTGTTTGTCTATATGTGCCCTGTGATTGGCTGGCCACCAGTCCGGAGTGTACCCCGCCTTTTGCCCGAATACAGCTGGGATAGGCTCTAGCACCCCCGCGAGGATAACCGGTAGAAAATAAAGGAATGAATGAATTTATTTATGTTTCTACCATCTTCGTCTACATTCCATAGAGTCGTTTAAATTGATCTTGGCATATGTTCTGTGAAATTCAACCCTGGAACAGACAAAACTGGTTCTTCCTCAGCTCTACAAGGCACTAAACCTTCATCGTTTGCCAGCCAAGCCTTATCTCTATCAGATAGAAGAAAGTATTAATCACCTTAGGGAAATAAGCCTAAACTTGTTATCAGGAATAGCTGAGAACTTAATATGCCAACGTCGAAAGCTCCATGTGGAGATTCTCTCCAAAAGGTTTCACAAATGTAACCCCATCTAAGGTGAACGCACACATGCCTGATACATGTGTCTGACACTGGAACATACGTGTTACTATCCAGCAGTAATGACAACCGTTTTAAAGCTCGATGGTGAATGTCATGACCATTTTAGGGGATCTCAATGCAATAAACCGATTAATCTCTCCATGAAAACCAACGAGGATTCTGTCTCTCAGCCATTCTGGTCTCATTCAAGTAATTCACCCTACAAAACACAGCCAGATGAGCAGATATCCTCCATCTGGGGACAAAACATCACTTCCATACAGTAAGGCGCAGTTTTGTGTGTATTCTCTGAAATTCATAGACGGGCATACATTCATCAAACCCTCCCTTATTTGTTTCAATTTGGTTACTCTCTTGACGCTCTTGTTGTTTTTGGGCTCACTCTGCCCCAAAGCAGGGCCCCAGCCTGTGTCCAGCTTAACAAGAGCGAACATGAACGCTGACTCACATATTCATTAACACACATGGCTACACACGCTTCCAGAAATAAACGCCTATGGTTGTACCACATAAACGTGACACATGCAGCTGCATAAATGATGCACCTGATGCAATCTGGAACCTTATTTTTAATTATATTACCACATTTGACTGTATTTATACCAATATATTGTTATTGTGCTCAATAACAGTCAGCAATCATGTCTGCTGTGAAGAGACCAGCTGACCTATAAACTACACTATGACACACAACATACGCATTATTAGCATCGTTATGTTTGACATAACCACAAAACACAAGATGGCATAGATTGTGGCAGACCACATACCCCCCAAGTAAAACACTCCAACTTGCCCTTAATGTGCTCTTAAAATAGACTGGACAAAGCAAATGATGACCCATATGTGGCATTAACATGCAAAGTCATCCAGTAACTGTATATCCTGATCCATACTGCCTCCTAGTGGCCACTTCTGAATACTGCAGTGCTATTGTGATTTACACTTAAATTCTGAAATTGCAGTAATTGTGTTTTTTATTCATTCATTTTCTACCGCTTATCTTCATGAGGGTTGCGGGCATGCTGGAGCCTATCCCAGCTGTCTTCGGATGAGAGGCGGGGTACACCCTGGACTGGTGGCCAGCCAATCACAGGGCACATATAGACAAACAACCATTCACACTCACATTCATACCTATGGACAATTTGGAGTCGCCTAACATGTTTTTTGGAATGTGGGAGGAAACCGGAAGAACATGCAAAGTCCACACAGAGATGCCCGAGCGGGGAATGTGGCCTGCGCGCTAACCACTCGACCACCGTGCAGCCTAATTGTGTGTTTTAATGTGGATATATAATATTAAAAAAAGGAGTGTAGAAGCTATTTAATGTTTATTTCAAAACTTACCACAGTGCCGAATTATTACATTCATGGGACATTCAAGTTACATAATGACATCCATTTACAAAATATCATGAGGCTAAATATTAGTATTAAAAAGTACAGTAAACCTCGGATATATCGGATTCAATTGTTCCCACTGGTTTTGTCCGATATAAGCGAAATCCGTTATATGCGTATACCGGAAAATGTCCGTTTTACGCATATATCGGATTTATATCCGGTATATGCGTAAATCGGATTTTATCCGTTATAAAAAGGCACTTCCTTGACTATGTTTCCAATGTACCTGGGCGCGCAGGCAACGCTGCAAACGCTGCAAATGACGTCGTATAGCGGCCTGTCACGATTCGGCGAATCGGAGCGCCACGATGCGGCCATCCGATATATGCGAGGGAAATTTAATGGAAATGCATTGGAACGGCACTGGAGATTTTGTCCGAAATAGGCGAAATCCGTTATAAAAAATCCGATATATGCAATGAATTTTTATTGGAAATGCATTACAGAAAAATTGGTTCTTTTTTATCTGTCCATTGTGAACGAATTTCCGATATATCCGAGTCCGATATATCCGAGGTTTACTGTAGTAACTCATCCTCTAAATATGTTACTAAGACAAACTTTACAAAAATGTTTATTTAGAAAAATGTGTTATACTACCTACTCAATTTTGCCTTCTTGTGAAATGCTGTCTCGGGTTTCCTTTTCTTCACAGTTCCATTTTGCAGAGTCCTATTTGTTTTTTGGCATGTTACCATACTTTCACCTTCTGACTCTTTCTTTGGCTTCCTCAAATGCGGCCTTTCTTTCAGATTTTGGAATTTCTTGAGATCTGCACAGAACAACACCTAAACAATGGACAGGTTGTGGTTAAAATGGACAACCAGAATACACACTCATGTTCAACAATACATGTACATACAGACTGCGCCCAGCCAGCATAAGGACCCCACAGCTTCCTGAAGAAATCCCCTGTTGTACAAGTAGAACCAAATATTAACTTCTTATTCGGTGTGTCTGACCTGTGTAGATACTTCCAACATTTAAGTTATAAACAACACAAACCAATATCTTTGTGAAGTTTTTCAGTGATGCTTTTTGGTTCATTGACAGTAGTGTATTTATAATCACGCTTAGCAATCTGCCACACGTGTGTGTCAATTGGCACGGCGTCAGCCTTATCCAAGGACATCAGACATACACAATCGGCCACCTGCAGGATGATACACAGCACAAGCTCTATTTTAGATGATCATAACAAACATAACTAGTCATATTGCTGCTTTACCTTAGTGCCCACTCCAGGGAGGGCACGCAAGGCATCACGGGCCTCCACATATGGGACATTGCGTAGACCTTCAAGCCAATTAGGACCATGGTTGTCCAAAATCTGCTTTGCGCTATTTTGCAGGAACCTAGCTCTGTATCCAAAGCCAAGTTCCCTCAGGCAAGCTTCGACACTGCTGTCTAAAATTTAAAAAAATGATGCTATTGCTATACAGCAACCAAAAATAGCTAATGAATATTTCCTGTGTGACAGAGCATAACAGAGCAAATATAAGTAAGCAAGAAGAAGCAACTGTACTGTACCTGCTAATGCAGACAAAGAAGGAAAGTCGTAGTAATATGTTTGATCCAGCTGACAGAGCAGGTCCCCCCTGGCCTGACACAGCCTCTCCACCATTCCTTGGATCCGAGAGATATGGTTGTTGGAAGTGCAAATGAATGAAAAGAGACACTCGGTGGGGTCCTGGCGGATCATTCGCACCCCTGTGGAAAGACAGTGGAAAAAAAAAATCACTTTTAGTCAGTCATAATTAAGTAATTGCATGCAAGCACACACTGACCAGTAAAGATGTCTGCAATTTTCTTGAAATGGGGGTCTGCTGCTCCCCATTTCCTGTACAGATCCTCCAGATTCACATTCAGCTGGAAGTAATCTCTCAGCATTGCCTCTTCTTCTTCGTCGTCATTCTGGATGGTTACAGACACTGACTCCTTCTCTTCCTTCTTTACAATCCCTCCTAATTTCATCTGTGGCTTGTTTTCCTCACTGTGGGAAACGCCACCATTTTTGTCGTACACATGGTACCACAAAGTATCTTCTGTCTGGGTTAGAGTCCACACTCGTCCTCCAAATACTCCAGTCCAGTGGCCTTCGGATGTCTCTCTCCAACTATGGGAATACGGTGGTAAATCTTATTGAATGTGGCTAAAACTGAAAAAAAGAACTATTATTGATATTATATATATATAGTTCCTACCGGAATGATTGTCCACAAGCAAGAGTGAGATCCAGACGCAGTCCTGACTTCTCACAGGCTATAGATTTCCACACTTTTTCTCCCAATGACAGGATTGCATGTCGTGCCATAACTTTGGGTACTTATTGGCAATACTTATGAATGTGAATGTGGCTTAAATTCATTATTTGTTTACCACATCCAGTGAACCGGAAGTTAATGGTGTCACACCGGAAGTTTTCTGCTTTCCTGTAGACGGTATGAGGTTTGTAATTCTCGAAACTAAATAATTGGCCAAGTATGATGTAATCGCTTTTCCAGTAATAAAATAAAAGATTAAAGTAAAAAAGAAAAAAATATTTTTTTTCTGTACTGTACAGACAGAACTTGAAACTGAAACCAGATAAATGCAACAAAATAGTATTGACACACACACACACACACACACATACATATTCACATACATAACAATAAATCTAGAAATTATTAATAATTATTAATAATGTTCTTTTGTTAGGAAAATGTTTCATTCATCAGAGTAGACGATATCTCTCATTGGACTAATGATTTAAAATGATTAAGCAAGACATTTGAAAATTTCAAAATATAACAAAACCTGTGAGATAGGGTTTTGTTTAGTCAGCCATTTTTGATGCATTGTTGAAGGATTTTTTTCCCTACAAAATTCATCTACAATTTGAGAAAACATGTGAGAAGAGAGAAAAACAGTTAGCATGAGGGAGCTAACAATGCACATCATAGGACACACCTATTTCGACTATAAAGCCCTCTAAAAAAATCTTCAGCAATGGTTTATCGTTTTATACACATGCTGTGACCATGCGCTAACAAGTGCTATGGCGATAATAATGATAATAATGTAGTACTTTGTACTTTAGTATGTTGGTGTATTATCATAATTTTAAATATTGCTGGAACTTCTTTTTTGGGCGCAATCATTTCACTTTAGAACATGCAGAAAACAGAAAGACATTTGCCTCACAAGATTTGTGGATAGTGGATAAAATAAATTTAAAAAAATGAAGTTTTCCTTTAAATTGCTCTTTTTAACAACAACAAAACAACAACAAAAATCTTGCACAGACTTACACAGGCACGTTTAAGAGGAGTAACGGTACAGAAAGACAATTAGTTTGTTTTCCTTTCACTTGGTCCAATTGCCTCTAAAATAACTGTGTTTTGGGCTTATATTCACGATTATTACTATATAAAATGTCTAAAATGGGAATCTGATGCAATATTTCTCTGATCCTTGCTACTCCGTCCTGACAGATGTCAACACAAATGTTGTGATTGGCTACGTTCTTTTCGGGGGCGGTACTTTAACTAAACGATTACACGATTGGCTGATGCGATCCAATCTCGCTCATTCCTATTGGGTAATATTTTTGCACGTATTTTTTCCCCCTTGACGAGAACCGGAAGCTTGTCTCTCCCGGCCAGCGGCATTCGTGTGTGGCGACGGCGTGCGAGTGTTCACTTGAACTTGTTGGAAAAAGTGGAGAAATGGGCGATTTGACGACACTTTTCATTTCCGTTGGGCTCAGTGAGCAAAAGGCGAAGGAAACGCTGAAAAACGAACCTCTCACTTCTGCCCTGAAGAACGCAATTACTCAGGTTTGACACACGTCTACTTTCGAATTCTCAACAGGGACAGCTGTGACAGCCACGCATTCGAAGCTCTCCTTGTGTCTATAAACAAACTGTGATTTTTAATTTCTACTACTTTGCGTGATTGCCATACAACTGCCTTGATTACCACGTCCTCTCCTTCAGTGTCAATTATATGACTGAATCTCAAAAAATACATTTTTATCACAATATTAACTTTTATTAATTGTAGTTCATTATTTCTTGTCTGCTGTCAATGAATTACTTCCAAAGGCCTGTAATATCCGTGGAGCAACAGAAGTGGATAAAGCCATGGGGACATTGTTGTACAGCTTGGCCTCTCGCCTCAAAGACCCAAAACGCCTGGGGTTTCTGACAGAAAATATAGCTCAGCGCAAAATATGCACAGAGCAACAACTTGCAGGTAATGCCATACATTCTTTTTTTTTTTTTTTTACATGCTGCAACATGTCACTCACCTGTATGATCACCTCAGCCATGTAAACAATTCAATAGTTTTTTTAATGACCAGTTATACAGCATGCTCTTAATAATAACAATTCGCATTGCTGAGTTATAATGCAAAATGCAATGAGTTAAACAACCTGCTGCACATTGAACTGTTTTCATTCGAAAATATTATTGAATCCACAGCTGCTTTAGAATTTGTGAAGACTCACCCCCAGGACCCCCTAAGCCAGAGTGACTTTGATGAAGCCTGTGGAGTGGGCGTGGTTATAACACCAGAGCAGATTGAAGATGCAGTAAGTACAGGAGTTTGCATGTTTTAATGCATACCGTGTTTGGGTGACGGCGCATTCCTGTGCAGGTGGAGTCTGTGATCAAGAAGCACAAAGAGCAGCTCGTAAAGGAGCGATACCACTTCAACATGGGCCTGCTAATGGGTAGAATCACTCGTCTAATTACACGGGCATTTCTAAAAATAGTCAGGTAAATACACTGCATGTGTATCTCATTTTTTCTTATTCTTTGCAGGGGATGTGCGCTTTGCTCTGAAATGGGCTGATGGGAAAGCTCTCAAAAATGAGGTGGACATGCAGGTAGGTTTAAAAAGCGATAGTGAGTACGCAGCGGAAACGCTCACTCATCACACTCATCGCGCGGCACACGTCATCCGGAGTTTGTCGCAGCCCCGCACACAATCAAAGTTCCTCCTGCACTAAAAGTTCTACATAGTGTCTGCATGCTCCCAATTCCGTATTGAGAACGTACTCATCCCCAACTTCTGCCTACCCTCGCGAGTACAGCGTGTCGGGACCGGGACGGATGATCACATCGAAAGCCTCAAACTCACCACACCCTACCAAGTGTTCGGCCCCAAATGTCACACCAATCAAAGCTTTTCAAAGCGCCACCCCGGTGAGACATTTTTGAGGCGCGTTTTGCAGGGTGCAAAAGTTATACCACTCTCACAAAGACAGGAAGTCCCGCACACGACATTACTGCAGCGGGGGCACAGTTCATCAACAGAGGGGATGTTTTAAAGCAAGTATTGGCCAAAGTCGATACCGTCATCTGATATCAATCTGTTTCCGATCGATCAGAGCACCCTTTTAGTATTTACGTGATCAATTTATTTAAACTAAGTCTTGTTTTGTTTCTAAAGGTCCTGCACCTCTTGGGACCCAAGACTGAAGCTGACCTGGAGAAGAAATCTAAGGTAACTCACAAAGAATTTTGAAACACAACAAATTCAGTATTTCATCAGGCTTTCGGAGCAGCTGATGCCATCGCTATCGTCCCTCCGTAGCTCAATAGAAGACAAAAAATTAGTCCAGAAAACAACAAAAAGACATGTTATTTAATTAATGTGTTTTAAAAAAAATTAAAATACATGAGTACAGTTGATACATAAGTAATTTAAGCCACCATGATTTCGCAAAGCACCAATTCAACCAATCCCAGTGAATTATGGATGATGCAAGTTTGCAGAGTGCCTGTCATTTTTAGTCTTTTCCTCACATGAATACAGGAGTACTCTATAGGGGCTGAATATTGTACATTTTTGTGTACAATGAAAGGGTGTCAAATAATACAAATGATACTGTCTCACTAAAACCCTTTTCCACAAACGTTTCCTTCTCTCTTGGAATGCCACACAGCCCCAGAAAGCTAAACCTGAGAATGAAGTGAAGGCCAAAAAAGAAGAGGCAGTATTGAATGGTAAGAGCAACTGCAGTAAATTTTTGTTGTTGTTTGTTTGTGTTGTTTGTAACCATGTGTCATGTGTGTTGGTTCCTCAGGTGAGGATACAGCTATAGAAGGAAAGTCCCTAATGGAGCAGCTCAGAGGGGAGGCCCTAAAGTTCCATAAACCAGGTCAGGAGGGGAAATTACAAAATATGAGTTTGTGTATTTATATTCAAAAATGGCAACAAATTGTGACCCGTTGTAACTTTTAACAAATCTGCAGGAGAGAACTATAAAACGGAGGGCTACGTGGTTACACCCAACACTATGAACTTGCTCAAAAAGCACATGGAGCTCTTTGGTGGACAGGTGAGATCATATTGATCAAGAGCCAAAACCTGAAAATAATGATAGATCTTGACTGATGTCTTAACTCTCTCTTTAGATACGTACCCGTTTCCCACCCGAGCCAAATGGTATTCTTCACATTGGACACGCCAAAGCCATTAACTTTAATTTTGGTTATGCAAAGGTATCTTTATTCTACTTTAGGTGCAAAACAATGCCTTCCTCTTAAACTTGCACTCATTTCCAGGCAAACAATGGAATTTGTTACTTGAGATATGATGACACAAATCCAGAGAAGGAGGAGGAGAAATACTTCACTGCCATCAAAGACATGGTGGAGTGGCTTGGTGAGTTTTTCCGCTTTTACAGATCTTTCCATTTGCAGAAGTTATTTTAACTGTACATTGTCTTCCACAGGCTACACACCCTATGCAGTCACACATGCATCTGACAACTTCCAACAACTGTACGATCTTGCCGTGGATCTCATTCGCAGGCGAGTGTCAGAAAGTCCAATCCTGAAAACACAACTTGCTTTGGAAGATTCTCACTCTTGTCTTTTTGATAGGGGTCATGCGTATGTGTGCCACCAGAAGGGGGAGGAACTCAAAGGCCATAATGCTCCTCCGTCACCGTGGCGGGATCGTCCCGTTGAAGAATCGCTAGTATTGTTTGAAAGGATGAAAAAAGGATTGTTTGCCGAGGGTGAAGCTACATTAAGGATGAAGATGGTTATGGAGGACGGGAAAATGGACCCTGTGGCGTACAGAATCAAATATACGCCGCATCATTGTACAGGAGATGAATGGTAGACTTACACCTTGACAGGCCTGTCATGATAATCGATATAGCGAACAGTTTGGTGAATATGAGACCTCGATAAATTGGCGTATATATAAGAGTATGCACGTCATCAGTTAGTCTCTCTGTGCTACAAAGACTGAATGACAAGAGGGTTCACTCTGCATGTGTCTGAGCGCATTGGCTCTATATGAAATGAACACAGAAGAGAGTGAGCATCTTCTCTGCCGTTAAACCTCTTTGTGCCTGTAGCGTGGCTACACGAGCGCTAGCAGTTAGCAAAGCAGACGCGAATATGAATGAAGGCACAAAGGCTATAGTTTGCAAGCCAAAATGGTACGCGTTCAGTGTCGTGTGCGTTGTCGTACACCTTGTAATGCACAAGAAGCGGTGATGCGCATACGTAAAAAGATGGCCACCATCAAAACTCACTCTAGTTGTGTCATAACCATTATTGTACACATCTCAAATATGACCTGCTACGATAGTTTACTACAATAATATACTCATAACAATATACTACATAACAGTGTATGTAGGTTTTATTGAAGTGTTTTTTTTTTCTTAAGAGACTATCTTAAGATATATATTGTGTAGTGTCGCTGTTTCCCAGAGTGCTTTGCTGTTTTTGTTTAAAAAAAAAAAAGGCCGGAAAGCACATGGCTAGAGCTCACATAGTAGTTGGTTAATATTCTGCATTATACGTTGGTAGTGTATTGTCTGTTTTTATCCACTTATTATCCACTTATGTTGCTGTGTGTGTGTGTGTGTGTGTGTGTGTGGTTCTTTTGATTCGTAGCTAATGGACTTGAGTGGCTCAAACGTGACATGACACAATAATCTTTGAATGACAATTTTAATGAAAAAGTTTTTTTTTTTTCTTTTAAAAAAATGTTGAAATTATCGAATATCATATAAATAGTAGCACAATTATTGACCAGCAAAATTTGTTTTCATGACAGGTCTATCCTTCTAATATATTTTTAAAAATTGAAGAAAAAAACTCAAGTCCTGATTTCTGAATGTTACCTTTCAGGTGCATCTACCCCACGTACGACTACACCCACTGCCTGTGTGACTCCATTGAAAATATCACACACTCGCTATGCACCAAAGAGTTTCAGGCCAGGTAAACAAAAAGATTTCTGAAAATTCTGAAATGGGCCCTCATTTTTCTCCAATCTGCTTTCTTTATTACTAGGCGATCATCCTATTATTGGCTATGTAATGCTCTGGACCTATACTGCCCTGTTCAGTGGGAATATGGCCGCCTGAACCTCACCTACACTGTCGTGTCCAAGAGGAAGATCATCAAATTGGTAGAGAGTGGCGCAGTCAGGTAAAATGGAATTTATGTTTTTGTTTAAGTTCAAAATAGGGTTGACCAATCAGTATGTGCTGATTTATTTTGTTAAATTTAACAAATGATTTGACATATTGTGTCTGATTGCAGAGACTGGGACGATCCTCGCCTCTTTACTTTAACTGCTCTTAGGAGGAGAGGCTTCCCACCAGTGGCAATTAACAACTTCTGTGCTCGGGTAAGAAATAATAATCAATTCGGGTATCGTTAAATGGACTCACGTCTGATTGACTGTAAGCTTCTGTAACCTCTCCATTTAGGTGGGAGTCACAGTTTCCCAGACGACGACCGAGCCCCATCTTCTGGAAGCTTGTGTGAGGGATGTGCTGAATGAGACGGCCCCGCGAGCCATGGCTGTGTTGGAACCGATCAAAGTCACAATAGTCGACCTTCCTGAGGGCGTAAAGGTGTGTTCAATAATGAAATGGATAACATGGACAAAATTATTTAGCACACGTCCTAATCTATCTTTGGTTGGGCTGGACCAGGAGTCGGCAACCTTCACTAACAAGTCATTTTACCCCCTCCTTCACTAAAGAAAAATAGTTTAAAACTACATCCTTGACCAGTGTAGTGGATTCCAAATAGTAGGGTTGTGACAGATGTTGTACGTTTTTGATGAAACATGTCCACCAGAGCAGTTTCCCCTGAATTTAATTAAATTTCTTTATCATAAGACCTCTCCAAAGACATTTCAGAGAATTTATCAGTACATCCAACTGTCCGCATATAGACCACGTATAACCCTACCAGCCGAGGACCTCCACATTGAGCATCTTCACCTCCAATATCGCTAATTGTTTTGCATAACTTGTTAGATCATCTTAGGGAACCTCATATGCATGACCTCTCATCAAACACGGGTGACTCCTGACCTAAACACCTCTTCTGGCTAAATGGACAAGAATTCCCTAAAGAGACAACAAAATCTCATAGAATGTTTTTCAACAGCAGAAGCCATTATAGCTGCACAACGTCAGGAGACCCAAACATTTTGTCCTTTGTAGTGTACCCGGGGACTTATGTCTCTAAGGTTCTGTCTTCAGGATGTTATATTCTCATCTGTCTCTTCCAGTCAAACATACAAGTGCCAGACTTTCCTGCTCACGAGGCCAAGGGAAGCCACACAGTGCCTTTTACAAGCACCATCTTCATTGAACAGAGTGACTTCAGAGAGGTTAGACGCATAGAATACGAGTCATTAACTGTGCCATTACATTGCATGTTTATAGAAAGTGATAGTAGACTTTTTTTTTTTTACCCCTCAGGTGATTGAGAAAGGCTACAAGCGCCTAACCCCAGAACAGCCTGTAGGACTAAGGCATGCTGGTTTTGTTATCTCTGTCCAGAAGGTCATCAAGGTACGTTTCAGCATGTTTTACTTATTTTCCAACACTTCATACCTCTGACTTGTTTAGAGACAAATGTTTTTTTTTAGGATGCTCAGGGTAAAGTGGTAGAACTGGAGGTAAGCTGCTGTAGCTCCGATAAAGCTGAGAAACCAAAGGCCTTTATCCACTGGGTCTGCCAGCCGCTCGTGTGTGAAGTGCGCATCTATGAAAAACTGTAAGTTGTCATTTATCGCAATCAGTTTTAGTGACGATGAAGATAATTATAGTCCTTTCGTCGTCTCTGCAGATTCCTGCACAAACATCCCGAGGACCCAGCTGAGGTGCCCAATGGCTTCTTGAGTGACATCAACCCTGTGAGTGACCTTCTGATGGGATTGGATTTCCTAATTTCATATCGGTGGTTAAATTTAATCAAACGTTTTTTTGTGTAGAATTCGCTGCAAGTGATCACCAGTGCCCTCGTTGATACCTCTGTCAAAGGAGCTAAAGTTTTTGACAAATTCCAGTTTGAGAGAGTTGGTTATTTCTCTCTGGACCCTGACAGCACAGAGGACAAGGTATGAAAACTGAAACTGCCACCAGATACTAAATATAATATGAAATATAACGTTCATATAATGAAATTAATTGACTGTCTTTTCCATCTGTGCAGCTGGTCTTTAACAGGACGGTTACTCTCAAAGAGGACCCTGGGAAGATTTAAGTGTCTGACTGCGATCAAGTTATGCGTTCTGCTTCCCAAGAGCCCACCGATACACGCCAAACATCTGTTTGGTCCACATCACGTATAAAGCCAGCAAGGCACGTACTGTTTTGGTTGAGATTTAAACATATGGGATACTGACCATAGTTGAACTTCATTCATTTCACATGCATTTTTTTTTACCCTGATTGAAGAAATCTGTGACAAAATATGTAAGTATTTCATAAATGTCAATCTTTGCCAGTCTGTCACTTCATGAATATTTTAAATTGGTGTTTCCTCTTTGATTTTATACAATATGTAGTAATCAAAAATCTATTGTACCTCATGGTATTGTCACGACTCTTCTGACATGGAGATGTTATCAAATACAGGAAAGCATTTTTTTAAGTCACAACGGTGCTCATGTATCAGGCAAAATAAAAAAAATTGTAAGAAGACAATAGTTTGTCTGGTTTTAAATAATTAAATGACAAAACACTACACATGTCAACATCCTGGACTTTTTGGTTTCTTTTAATTTGCATCTACGTAGACCAGGGGTGGGCAAACTTTTTGACTCGCGGGCCGCATTGTTATAACAAAATTTCCGGGGGGGCAGACTATATATTTTACACGTAACGGTCCACCTGGTATTATTGTATCTGTAAAATTGTCATGCAATCTGCTATTATTATTTATTATTTTATATTTATATTTAAATATTTTAAAAATAATAAAATATTATAATAATTAAAATAAAATTAAAATAATAATTATTATATTATTATTATGTAAAATATGCAAATATAACAATATTATTATATATAATTAATATAATAATTAGCATTAATATAATAAATATAATAATCATAATTGTTATAATAATAATATAATAATTATTATTTTATTTTTTATTATTATTATGTGCTTGTGTCTCTTTTTTCAGGAGCACTTTGTAAACAACAGACCATGTCAAACAACGAAATTGATACAACCATCAAAAGGTTGGCTCAGGCCATGATGCCAGGTTGTATGTTGAGTTTAAATTAAATACTTTTGAAAGATTGGGCGGGCCGTATTCAAACACTTGGCGGGCCGGATGTGGCCCCCGGGCCGTAGTTTGCCCACCCCTGACCTAGACAGATTCTGCAAGCGTCAGACACACAGGACCTCATTCACGTACAAGGTGCAAAACCGACTCTGCGTTTGTCACAATACCTCCGCTTTATTTCTTCAGCTTTTGATTAATATCAAAAGTGACTTGGTAGACTTGTTTCGTAACATGCTGTGCAACATTTCATAAAATGGTGTTTTTAAAGGGGAACTGCACTTTTTGCACAATTTTGCCCATCATTCACAATACTTATGTGAAACATGAACACATTTCTTTCCCTTTTGTGTGCATTATAACACAATAAAACTAGTCAATTTCAGCTAGTTTACAACACAGTCATTGGGACACACCTATTTCGACTATGAATCCCTCTAAAAAATACTCAAAACAACGTTGCATAGTTTGCTATACATGCTGTGTCCATTCATTAACACATACACTGATAATAGTTGTGTAATTGTTGCAGTATCTTGCCCTATTTTGATGATTTATGGTTCATGGTTATAACTTGTCATCTCTCAGCATTATATAAAACAAGCAAATATATTAACATATTAATATATGCCGACAAGATTGTTTGTGTCAGTGTAGTTTGTGGACACCAGTGCAAAAATGAACGTTTACTGGAGTAAACGTGTACTTCATATGCACATATGAAGTCACTGCCTGGTGCAGACCAAGTACCGCGTCGGAATTAACCCTCAATTGCTAAGCGCTTGTCGGTTTCACTCCTGAGTACCACGGCATCTCAAAAGGACGACCTTAAAACTTCCAGAAACCACTGAACCACTAGGAGTGACTATCTTGGTATACGAGGGTTTTAAGGTAGACTTCTATCCAGCGGTTCGTGTCTGGTACACATAGTATGTATTGCGTCTTTAAAGAAGAACGTCACCACTCCGAAATACCGTGAGACTATCGGCGGGAAATCCCGCGATAGCAAGGCAGGTTGACAAATCGCGTGCCTATTGGTCTGGAGATACTGTTATAAGATGGCGCCCAGCTAAATATATGTGGTAAAGAAAAAGAAAAAAACTAACTAGCAATAGCAAGAAAACTTAAAAAGGAAAAAGCCAAAGAGGCACAAAAGTAAAATTTAGCTTCCGTGTGCTTAGGAAAAGTGGCGCTGCGTCGTGGGTACAGAAGTGAGTGACCTGAGACTCGCCACGGTTGAGGAAGAGAGGTAGGTATTGCTTTTGTATACTTAGCCTGCTATCAGTGAAGCTAAAATAAAATGCACTAGATGTGTAGCATTACAAAAGACAAATGTCGCATCAACGCACTGCTGTGTTGTCGTAGCCGAGTAAATAGCATGTTGCAGTTCATGGCTGAGCTAGCTCCACTTCCTATATATGGCAGTATCTTTAGTAAACAACATGCATTAGCAGTGCAGTTGGCTAAGATAGCTTATCGTGTACGCTGCAAGAATAACATTGCAATAATGACATATAGAAATACATTGTCATACTTCTTGCGAATTGACTGCACCCTGAAAGACGTTCATTAAACATATATTCCTATGACTGCTGTGTTCGATTTGGAAACTGACCGCGCTTTTGTCCCAGCTTGTCTACACGCAGTAAGAATTAACCCTTTCCTATTACTATGTGTCGGAGACGAAATCGAACACTGCTGTGCAGCACACTGTTATAACATTTGCTTAATTACTCATTTAAGGTGCAATCTTTCTTTAAAAAAATGTTTCGCGTTTTGATAAACCTTCAATATTTATCAACTTTTCCTTCATAGCTTCTCCTTTATAAAAGTGGATCCTGTGGGCAACAATGAATAATTCCCTGGATAGTACAGGCACTTATGAGGAGCTTGTGCGACAGAAAGCTCGGAGCATCCCCCAGCATCGAATGAAAGAGTTTCTGGAGTCTTTGGCCAGTAAGGGTCCAGATGCATTGCAGGAGTTCAGCCAGCAAAGTGGAGATGTTACAACAACCACTACGACAATGGTGTATCAGCAAGAGGCTAATTGCATCTATACAGACAGCACTGAAGTGGCGGGGTCACTTCTGGAACTGGCCTGCCCTGTAAGTAATTCATTCTCATGTTTTAAGTAATGGAAAAAAATAACAAGTAAACAGCGTAGAGCTCCATATTTTTGATGCAGGTTCAGGTGCACGTTCAGCCTCAGCAGCAACCGATTCAGGAGTCAACAACTCAGCCGCAAACCGTTCAGCAGAATACAGAGCAACAGATTGTACAGGTTTGTTGCTTTTGTCTTCCGTCACTTAGTTTTATCAACTAACCAAACTGATACAATACACTCATATGTGACTTTACTCATCTGTATACACCAGTCATGATTTGCAGTATGACCCATTTATCGTTGCACTAAAATTAATATATCTGCAATATGTCTGCTCCTGCATATGCTCCTGTGCAATACTATGTGTAT
Organism: Doryrhamphus excisus; assembly: GCF_030265055.1. Classification (NCBI taxonomy): domain Eukaryota; kingdom Metazoa; phylum Chordata; class Actinopteri; order Syngnathiformes; family Syngnathidae; genus Doryrhamphus; species Doryrhamphus excisus. Next base: position 1,580,683 of record NC_080481.1, on the reverse strand, counting down.
ATTTTGGATATCTTGTATATAGCTTGTTAAATTGTCTTTTTTACTCTACTTTTATATACTTTTTTTTAAACTTGACTACTGCACTGAAAGGAGAAGCTCTCCAATCTCGTTGTACATCTTGTATAATGACAATAAATGCCATTCCATTATCATATTTCAGGTGCAGATTCAAGGACAGCAGGCTGGTCAGATGCTGGGTCAAGTCCTCCAAGTGCCCTCTGGTTCCCATCAGCAGCTTCAAGGCGTGACGACAGCTCAGCTCATTCAGCCAGGAGATCTAACTGAGGAGCAGCACCAACAGGTACTGACATGTACGCGCATACCGCTTTCATGTCACAATTGCAAGTAATATTTCAGACTTAACCGATTTAGATCAATTTCCTTCTAAGCTCCAGGCACAGTTGGTGGCAGCTGTTGCAGGGGGACAACAGATCCAGATTCAAACAGTGGGGGCCCTCTCTCCCACTCAGCAACAGGACAATACAGAGAGGAGGGCTCTTGGCACCGCTGGTGCCACATCCCAAGGGGCGGGCGTCCTTCAGCCAGCTAAGAAACGCAAGGTGGACATGCCCATCACCGTCTCTTATGCCCTGCCCGGTCAGCAGGTGGCGACGGTTCTAGCAATTCCCCAAGGACAGGGTCAGCAGCAGAGTTATGTCTCCCTGCGGCCAGACCTCTTAACAGTGGACAGCTCCCATCTTTACAGTGCTACTGGCACTATTACCAGTCCCACAGGGGAGACTTGGACGATTCCCGTCTATTCTGCTCCTTCTGGGGCCGGAGGTCGGGAACAGGTCACACACATTGCCATCCCCCAGGAAGCCTATGGAACTGTGCAGGTTGCAGGGACAAATACGACCACCATGACAACAATGCCAACACAAGTCACGGTCGAGAATGACAAGTTGAAAAGCTCTTCCAGTCAAAGTCAGACCGCTCAGGCCGTCTCCAGCATTACCAGCGCTGGAGGAATGGGAGGCCACGAAGAAGTGGTGCATACGTTGGCTGCAAACACGCTTTTCCCTGCCCAGCTAATGAATGGAAATATCCACATCCCGGTTGCGGTGCAGGGCTACTCCAATGCTACGCAGTCCCTCATTTGGGATCCACAGCAGCAGGTGTTGCACACACAGGGACTATCTGTGCAGGATGGGACAGGACAGCAGCTACAGGTACAGAACTTTTTTTCATTACTCATACTGTGTCACACTTTATACTGCAAAAGTACTACATTTACACTGAGAAGTATGGTAAAATGCTGTGCTCTGTTGGTACCCTGAGGTTGCACTCTTGATTGGGATTGGGTACATACTGTGATCGTTATTTCTTGTGAGCAACAACAGTAATCTATTTGGTGCAGCACAACACTCATAATTTGCGCTCTTGAGAACTAAGTACACATTGTACACAATATACTTCTTTGAAGTATACTGACAGTCGTATTCGATTTGAATATACATACAATCTATGTATAGATGGAGGAGTGACACTTGTGGGTTGGGCAATATTTTTTACATATGATATAGAGTCAGGCGGTCGAGTGGTTAGCGTGCAGACCTCACAGCTAGGAGACCAGGGTTCAATTCCACCCTCGGCCATCTCTGTGTGGAGTTTGCATGTTCTCCCTGTGCATGTGCATGCGGATGCTCCGGTTTCCTCCCACATTCCAAAAACATGCTAGGTTAATTGGCGACTCCAAATTGTCCATAGGTATGAATGTGAGTGTGAATGGTTGTTTGTCTATATGTGCCCTGTCACACTGGCGGCACGGTGGACAAGTGGGTAGCATATTGGCCACACAGGTTACCTCCCACGTTCCAAAAACATGCTAGGTTAATTAGCGACTCCAAATTGTCCATAGGTGTGAATGTGAGTGTGAATGGTTGTTTGTCTATATGTGCCTTGTGATTGGCTGGCGACCAGTCCAGGGTGTACTCCGCCTCTCGCCGGAAGACAGCTGGGATAGGCTCCAGCACCCTCGCGACCCTCGTGAGGAAAAAGCGGTAGAAAATGAATGAATGAATGAATAATATAGAGTCTTCCTGTGATAAGACTTATAAATGTAAACAAGCCCAGTTCCGCCGTTCCTCCATCTTCCTTAAACACCAACCTTACTTGCTATTATTAACAAAGATAATATCGTCTGCTTGTTCACCTTTTTTAAGGGTCAGACAGTGATAGCAGAGGTCGATGGCCAAGGCCCGCAGCAAGTTCAAGTTCAGGAGCTTTTGCTCCCTGCCACACTCAAACCAGAAGAGGGACTGGATCTTTGGCGTGCCTGGGCTCAACGGAAAAACGCAGAATTGGACAAATCGGATAAAAATAAAAATAAACTAGCTCCAATTGGCCGTGAGTACAAGTCTTCATTGTCATGTTAATACTATATTCAGGTGTCTCTAACTGAGATGCATGTCTGTATGTTTCAGGACGCCAAGCACTGCGCTTCCAGGAGGACTTGGTGTCGTGTGCTGTAGCTGAGCTCTGCATGGGACTCTCATTAATGACCACAGAGGCCCGGGGGCTTGAAGGAGAGCCTTATGACGCTGATGTTCTTTACTATGTATTTCTGTGTATACAAAAAGTAGGTTTGCTTGAATAGAATATATCTATTTGTATCGACTACAACTTTTAACCATACTCTTTTCTTGCAGTATTTGTTTGATAATAGTCGTGTGGATGACATCTTCTCAGACCAATATTACACTCGCTTTGCTCAAAGTTTACACCTGGTTCTCCAACCCTGGATGCCAACAGTTCACCCACTCGGTGAGAACAACAATGTGGATTTATAGTTGGTCTTGCTGATGTTAACGTAATTGTGGAATTCACTTTAAAAAATATTTTGAATGAGGTGTAAAGTAGATGTGAGCAAACATCTTATTTGGGCGTTTTTCATTCTCTGTATTTTCTACGTGAGCATCTATTTCTGTACAGTCTTCTTCAGCAGTAGCACACTGTATCCTCATAGTGTTCCCTACCACCAGGTTATATCATTCCCAGTCACGTGACCGAGGAGATGTTGTGGGAATGTAAACAGCTGGGGGCTCATTCGCCCTCAACGCTGCTGACAACTTTGATGTTCTTCAACACTAAGTGAGTTGTAATGGATCCTTTTGCTGCTACATAGTAACTATGTCTTCTGATGCAAAATGACCATATCTTTCATTGTATGTTTTACAGATATTTTCATCTGAAGTCAGTCGACCAGCATCTGAAGGTTGCTTTTTCTAAAGTGTTAAGACACACCAGAAAGAGTCTAAACAATCCCAAAGACAAGAACACCAGCATCCGATATCTGAAGTCAACAGAACGGTTCACAGGACAGAAAGGTAAGAGTGCACCTCTCGCACCTGAGGAAATCATGTCTCATTTTTAAACAAAATATTTTTTTTACTGTTTTTAGTTTCCGATGACATGTACTCAGAGCAGTTGGAAGACTCAGAAAATCCTCTGCGATGTCCCATCAAGCTGTATGATTTCTACCTCTTCAAATGGTAAATAAAACACAAAACTGTCAGGGTTATTTCGGCTTGAGAATGTCAGGGTTCCCCACGATATTATGGGCCGGAAAATAATATATTGGTTTATATCAATGTCTGTTTTTTTTTAAAATGAAAATTACATTGGGATGACATGCTCCACAAAGGAACAAATGAGCTTGCTAGCTTTGTTAATATGTCCATATTAGCAAAATAGCAGGATTTTTTTGGGGGGGTGTCTGACAAACGGTTTTTATGTAGTTTTTAAACTTATGTAGAAAACACAATCACATATCTCAAATAGAGTAAATCTGGTAAATACAAAAATACATATTTAGCATTTAAATCAAATTTGGTCTATTTAAAATAGAAATGCAAACTTCACCGCCCGAGTCTACCATATTAGCCCAATTTTAATTAATACACTTGCGACTTCTCTCATAATGTTAAATATTGTAATACTTTGCCATATTGAAATTTACTCCTTTAGGTGAATATTTATTAATTTATTAATACAGATTTATTTTATTTATGTATTGTTTATTTAAGAGGCTGAACGGCGTATGAGTGGTTAGCGCTAATCTCTGTGTGGAGTTTGCATGTTTTCTCCGGGTACTCCGGTTTCCTCCCACATTCCAAAAACATGCTAAGTTAATTGTCCACTCCAAATTGTCCATAGGTATGAATGTGAGTGTGAATGGTTGTTTGTCTATATGTGTCCTGTGATTGGCTGGCCACCAGTCCAGGGTGTACCCCGCCTCTTGCCCAAAGACAGCTGGGATAGGCTCCAGCACCCCTCGCGAAAATGAATCAATGTTTATTTAAGAATACATGATGCCATCATTGACATTTAGGTAAATGTTTTCATTAGGAAAACCATTGTTACCTACCTTAATCCCTGAAATGGATTCAGACAGACTTCTCTGTGGAGTGGGACAAATATTTTGACAGTCGACATTTTAACAAACATCCGTACATTTCTTATCTTGACATGCAACAATCTGTCAAATGCTGAGTAATATAATTTGGAAATTGGGACTGGCGGAGAGGTAAAAAGTTACTTCACTCAGTGGAGTTCTGCCTCATGTGGCATTCATGGACATCACACACACACACAAATATGAAATTTGAATAAATGAGTCTTGAACCAGTCATGATGTGCTATATATATCTCTATATTGGCACTTACTATGGTACACATTATGGCATTGGATGCTCATATCACCTCAAAAAAACAGGAAGTGAACAAATATAACAGTTACTCATTGTAAAAGTACCAGATGGAGGGGTAGGATTTAATAAGCTTTGCTTCTTCCTACTCCTTTTGGACATGTGGAACTGTGAACTGATTACGTGATGCATTCAATTGTAATCTGATGCATGTTCAAATGAAATAAAACCATTAGCATTACCATAAATGTTAGATGCTCATGTGTCCCTTCTGTTTCTCCGTCAGTCCGCAGAGTGCCAAAGGACGTAACGACACCTTCTACCTGACTCCGGAGCCTGTCGTGGCTCCAAACAGCCCCATCTGGTACTCAACTCAGCCAATCCCTAAAGAGCAGTTGGAGCAGATGCTGGCCCGAATTCTTGTTGTCCGTGAAATCCATGAAGCCATTCACATGTCGGACAGCGTACAATAAGTGGCCCCGGAGAACAAAGCACCATGAACCTTGACTCCTCATTGTCTTCAATCACTAGTAGTTTTCTATTCAAACCCTCTCGTGGGCTCTAAGGGCAGCATGTTCAAGTTCCTGTTCCTGTTATGGCTCTATATACACTATCTTGTCCGTGTGCAATGTACATACCACACACGATCAAGACTCACAGGAGTTCCTCACCTTTTTTTTTTTTTTTTTTACTTAGCCAAAGGATGATTGTACTTGATCTGCTCATTATTAATTTAAATATTTTTAACCATTGTTATTTTTAACCATTACTCTGCGTTAGTTATTTATATGCTTTCTGGAAACAAAACTGTAATATATTTCCTATATTCTTTGGCGATGTTTTGCTTTTTGCGCCTTGCCTTTTATTATCTACGTCGCTCGCAGTTGACACAAGATGGCGCAGTAGTTTTAAACGGTGTGACATCCCTGCTTCTTGACTCGTATGTTTGTCTTTCTTGAGTCGAGTTCATACAACGACTTGAAACTCCGAGGGATGCTGCTTGTGCTACAGCAATGGATCATTGGAATAGAACCATCTCCATCTTGACTGCAGCTTCAAGGACTTGTAGTGATGACCAGTGATGTGGTCATCAATGGGATGCTGCTTTCTCTCCTCCAATCACAGAGCCCGAAATTATTCAGAAGATTCATTTACAAAATGAGTTTATTAAGGAAAAGAGGACCGATGAAGGTGATAAAGCCCTTAATGTTCTATAATGTAAAATATATATCTGTCCTGGTGTCCAAGGAGACTGGTAGTGCCTGTGTTTTTTTTTTTTTTTTTTTTTAAATAACCTTTTCTTTGTACAGCCGCTATACAAAGTGTTTGCCTTTCTAGTGAGTCCAGTATGAGTTGTCCACATGCATCCATAACTACTGGTAGCCGACATTGTGTACGAATAAAAAGATGCACAGTGACAACCCCTTTCCCCGAACAAATCTCAATAAAAGTGACGGTATAAAACATTTACACAAATAACCATTTGGAAAAACTTGTCATATGTTCTGTGCCTGGCAGCTGAGATGTTCTATGAGAAGCTAAACCGTGGACGTGTACGCATGATAGGAGCCACATTGTTCTCATGACACCTGCAACTCGGGAACGGGTTTGACCCGCCTGGCAGGTTCCATGTTGCTGCTTCTTTGGTTTCCTTATCAGTGGCAGTTCAGCCAGCTGAAGGTGGTACATTTTTCTATTTCTATGCCGCTTATGCTCACTAGGGGTATGCTGGAGCCTATCCCAGCTGACTTAGGCGGAGTACACCCTGGACTGGTCGCCAGCCAATCACAGGACGCATATAGACAAAGAATCATTTACATCAGGGGTCTGAAACTCAATTTACTTGGGGGCCACTGGAGCTCGGGTCTGGGTGAGACTGGGCCGCATCAGGTTTTCCAAAAAAAAAAAAAAAAACGCATTTATTAAAAACAAAAAATTAAAAAAAACTTTGCTTTGGTTCCAATTTTCTACAATAAAAGCTCTGATAAAACATTCCACTGTTCTCAAATATCTTAATTTTTATTTTTCTACTCAAAATAACATGAAAAAGAAAATCAATCAATCAGTAATAAATAAATATAATAATAATAATAAAAGGGCAAATAATAAAAACTTAAGAAACCACATATAGTTGGTGGGTACAAATTATTTTTTCAGATTAAAATGAACAAAGCATTATTAGAGCCCTGTAGACATGACAAAACACGACTATAGTCACATTTATACTCTTTTTATTTACAACATATTGCGCAACTGCAGGGTCTTGAGACACATGCTAACCCGCACACTAGAGAGCTAGCGACCTAAACGGTAGCCTTCAAGTTATTTCCTTTCAACTTAAATAGCCAAAAACTTACCACTTCCACACGGATAGGGAGGATAACTATTAACAGTTATTTAACCTTTAACATGAACATGAATCAAACGTAATCATTTTTTCCGGGTACATGATACCATACAGCATCCATATCAAACTTGCGCGGGCCGCACTGACATTAAACTTTCATATCAAGGCGGGGGCCTCAAACTAGTGTCCTGCGGACCACATTTGGCCCGCGGGCCACGTGTTTGAGACCCCTGATTTACATTCACATTCATAGCTATGGACTCGCCCAATGAACCTAACATGCATGTTTCTGCATGGAGGAAACTGGAGTACACAGAGAAAACCCTCCCGTTCCAACCCAGGTCTTCCCGATCTCCTGACTGCGTGGCCAACATGCCAACCACGGCTCTCACAAAGCATGTGATCCTGAATTTAGCGGTGATGAAGAAGGTAGCAGTCGCCGTAGTAGCTTCCCAGGTTGTAAAATCTGGTGAAATGTGCTCTGAGGTTGTTGGTGTGGTGGAGCGTTTCGTCCGTGATGGCGATTTCTTCTCCTCACCTCATGACTTGCATGTTCAGATTGAATAAAGCTGGTAAAAATAAGAATCAATGGAAAAAAAAAAGGTCATAATGTGTGATTGACAAACCAATTCCAGGGGGTTTGAAATATGAGTTCATGTTTGCTGGACATGCAAATTTCCTGTTTGTGTTGTTCTTACCCTGGAGATGCTCCCCCTCGGATCCAATATAGCAGACACTGATGAACAAAGATGTACTGCTCCTAATAGACACAGGAAGAGGGGCTCGATAAGAAACTTTTGTGACACAGTCAAAAACAAAAGATATGCTTTTGTTTCTTCAAAGTACAAAGTACAAGGCATGCGTATTCTGGGATAAATCAGATTTCCAGTCACCCTTCCATTCCTTTGTTGACAACATTCATTTATGTTTACCTTTTGAGATACCAACTACATGTCAATGTTGCATTCAATATTGCAGTAGTAAAGCCTAATAGTGGCATTTTGTTTTCAGTCATTAAAATTATTGTCATTTTTAGAAAGACACATGAAAGTATAACTAACTTGGTTAGTGTCATTAAATCGTTCGAGATCCAAAAGTCAGACTAACCGAAAGGAATTTTCCTATAAGAAATAATATGAATCTAATTAGTCCCTTCAAAAAAAAGTCAAATATGTTAACAAAGCGTGTTAGAAATTAAATAGTTTCACAATTACAGTTCAAAATACATATAATTTATGAAAGGGATAAACGAACCTTTAAGGTTACACAATATGGTAGTTTGCTGTTTGACCATAAATTATTTCTTCCATTCAATTGTTTTTTTTGTTTGTTTGTTTTTTTACCCAAAATGGAGCCATATAAAGTTGGAAAAGGTTTCAAATACTGTTGAATTCAAGAAGCAATTTATGCCAAAATATAGTGTTTTTGGGAACAGTTGGGTCTTCAATGTAAATAACGATAAACGATAAAGTGAAATTATCCCTTTAATATGTTATTTATATGCCTTTGGAATTGTTTTATGCATGTCAAGCTATAATTGTCAAACTATTGAAAAAAACGTGTTTTGTTGACTGCTGATGTATAAGAGGTTTTGGGAACAGTTGGGTCTTCAATGTAAATAACGATAAACGATAAAGTGAAATTATCCCTTTAATATGTCATTTATATGCCTCTAGAATTGTTTTATGCATCTGAAGCTATAATTACCAAACTATTAAAAAAAAAAAACTTGTTTTGTCGACTGTTGATGTATATAATAGGTTTTGGGAACAGTTGGGTCTTCAATGTAAATAACGATAAAGTTTATAAAATTATCCCTTTAATACGTCATTTATATGCCTTTGGAATTGTTTTATGCATGTCAAGCTATAATTGTAAAACTATAAAAAAAAAAACGTGTTTTGTTGACTGCTAATGTATAATAGGTTTTGGGAACAATTGGGTCTTCAATGTAAATAACGATAAATGATAAAGTGAAATTATCCCTTTAATATGTCATTTATATGCGTTTAGAATTGTTTTATGCATATCAAGCTAAAATTTTCAAAACTATTTTAAAAAAACGTGTTTTGTCGACGTGTTTTGCTGATGTATAGACAGGTTATTTTGTTTAGCGAGCTATACATGCTAACAAGGAAGGAGGTTTTGTGATTTTTAAAAATACATCAAGAATACAGTTGGACTAATCCAGTGTATTAACAGCATGGCAAGATGTGTGTCATGTTGTACGCTAACCGAAGAATCCACGCAAATTGAGTCAAAATTCTGGTTTTACATGAACTGAAAAACATTCTAACCAAGGCGGATGCTAACCAAGGCCTACGTTCCACTGTTCCACATTTTAGCTCTTTTTCAGCACATTTTATGTTTTTATGTGTAACATTAATGTTAACTGTTCCTCATTCATTCTTGTGTTTAAGCACATAACGAACCAGATTCTGAACCATCCACATTCGATGTAGTCGAAGGTCAGCCACGGCGGCTCGGATGTCGGGCCGGATGCCCCTCACACACAGCTGCATTAGCCACAGCAGCGTGACAAATGTCCCCGATCGTCCAACGCCTGCACTGATACACACAGCACACAGGAACCATAAGCTGATTCCGATTGGCATGGAGCGTACGTCATGTTAAACAGAAGGTCGGAGGTCAAACCTGCAGTGCACGACAGCCGGACCGAGACGCGGAATAGCATTCAAATGTTGCCGCACCTGGTCTGTGAAGGCACAGAGTGAGGACGGATCTGTGGGAACGCCGCGGTCCGGCCAGGACGGATAGTGGTAGTGGGTTATGATCCTATCTGTGGGACAGTCTTGCTAAAAACATAAAACACCAGCCTTTAATGCCGCACAAGTAAAAACAACCAAAGGAGAAGATAAATGTCTCTAACCTGTCTGAGGTTAATGGTAGAGGTAAAATAGTCCGGGCCTTGTTTCCGAGTCATTGTTGTCACTTGGAACGATCCGTGGTAAACTGTTCCTGGTTGCAGAGACCAATACTTGTCACATAGCACCTGCAACGTTCAAGCAGATGTTTGACATTCATTCATTCAGTTCTTGCGGGGGATACTGGAGCCTATCCCAGCTGTCTTGGGGCGAGCCAGCCAATCACAGGGCACATATAGACAAACAACCATTCACACTCACATTCATACCTATGGACAATTTGGAGTGGCTAATTAACCTAGCATGTTTTTGGAATGTGGGAGGAAACCGGAGTACCCGGAGAAAACATGCAAACTCCACACAGACATGCCCGAGGGTGGAATTGAACTCGGGTCTCTGAGCTGTGAGGCCTGCGTGCTAACCGCTCATCCACTGTGCAGCCTATGTTTGACATTCATTCATTCATTCTCTACGGCTTTTCCTCACGAGGGTTGCGGCGGGTGCTGGAGCCTATCCCAGCTGTCTTTGGGTGAGAGGCGGGGTACACCCTGGATTGGTGGCCAGCCAATCACATATAGACAAACAACCATTCACACTCAACATCCATATCTATACATATAGGGTGGAATTGAACTCGGGTCTCCTAGCTCCTAGGTCATCCACTGTGCAGCCTATGGTTGACATTCATTCATTCATTCATTCATTCTCTACTGCTTTTCCTTACGCGGGTTGCGGCGGTGCTGGAGCCAATCCCAGCTGTCTTTACTTGTTATAAAACTCGTTATGAACGCCTCTCATTGCCTTTCAATGTGCAAGGCCCACTGGACTGTGCATCAGAGGCCACAATGTGCGTCATCATGTAGACCACCTCTTCTCCGTCAGCAAGCGAGTCGCCAATTAACCTAGCATGTTTTTGGGAATGTGGGAGGAAACCGGAGTACCCAGAAAAATCATGCAAACTCCACACAGACATGCCCGAGGGTGGAATTGAACTCGGGTCTCCTAGCTGTGAGGCCTGCACGATAACCGCTCAATCACCCTGCAGCCCATGTTTGACATATTGTCCTAAAATAATGTTCCACAGGTTACGAAGGCATACTTGTAAGAGATGTAAAAGTACCAGATGGAGGGGTAGGATTTAATAAGCTTTGCTTCTTCCTACTCCTTTTGGACATGTGGAACTGGGAACTGATTATGTGATGCATTCAATTGTAATCTGATGCATGTTCAAATGAAATAAGACCATTAGCATTAGCATTAGCATTAGCATTACCATTACCATTACCATATTACATATTAAGAGAGATCTTAAGACAGAGTAAATATGTCTCACCATGTCTTTGTGTCTCAGAGCTGTCACCATGACAATTATCCTAACGTTCTGCTCCCACACCATCCTCCAGAAATCAACTATCGTGTTGAGCATTGGACCCTGGGTGCAGATGAAGTCTCGTTCTGATCCTCCACCCTGTGTACAAATTCACAGTAACTATCCAGGAAGAAATTACTTGAAGTCAAACCACAAAGTCATCATCGTAGGTCAGGTCGTGGACGAGCTCTTACTGGTACAAAATTGGCATTGATGTAGTCAGAGTTAGGGTAGGAGTTTTGACTGGACAGTCTCACCCGGCAGTGGTCATCTGTAGTCACATGGGAATGACAACATGAAAAGCAGGTGAACACAAAGATTGGCTAACATACGTTTATGTTTATTCTGTACTTACACGGTAAGATGTACGGATAGCGGTTCTTTTCTCTGTTAGCCTCTAAGTCCCCCACTTTGGATGAAAGACCTTTACCGACATCACTTAGCTCCTTTAAAAAGACATTATTGACATCGAGAAAGGTGAAGTATTTAGCTGAACCTTTGGTTCTTATAAAGGTAAAGTACACAACATTACAGGAATATTCAAATATTCCTGTCATTTTGGAATATTCATTCATTCATTCATTCATTCATTTTCTACCGCTTATCCTCACGAGGGCCGCGGGGAGAGCTGAAGTCTATCCCAGCTGTCCTTACTTGTTATAAAACTCGTTATGAATGCCTCTCATTGCCTTTCAATGTGCAGGGCCCACTGGACTGTGCATCAGAGGCCACAATGTGCGTCACCATGTTGACCACCTCTTCTCCGTCATCGTCAAATGTGGGATGAAACCGGAGTACCCGGAGAAAACCCACGCATGCACGGGGAGAACATGCAAACTCCACACAGAGATGGCCGAGGGTGGAATTGAACCCTGGTCTCCTAGCTGGAATTTAAGACTTCCATCCATCCGCCCATTTTCTACACTGCTTGTCCTTGTGCTGGAGCCTATGTCAGCTGTCTTCCGGTAAGGGGCGGGGTACACTCTGGACTTACCCCCAGCCAATCGCAGAGCACATATAGACAAACAACCATTCACACTCAAAATTCACACCTCTGGACAATTTAGAGTCGGATTTAAGACTTAAAATGCTTCTTGTTCAGCTTGTGGAGGGAAAAAATTCCTTGGAAAACATCTGAATAAAGTAGCCAAGCATTCATTCATTGCCTTTCAATGTGCAGGGCCCACTGGACTGTGCATCAGAGGCCACAATGTGCGTCACCATGTTGACCACCTCTTCTTCGTCATCGTCAAATAGGAGAACATTCATTCATTCATGTTCTACCGCTTATCCTCACGAGCCTATCCCAGCTGTCTTCGGGCGAGAGGTGGGGTACACCCTGGACTGGTGGCCAGCCAATCACAGGGCACATATAGACAAACAACCATTCACACTCACATTCATACCTATGGACAATTTGGAGTGGAGTCAATTAACCTAGCATGTTTTTGGAATGTGGGAGGAAACCGGCGTACCCGGAGAAAACCCACACATGTACAGGGAGAACGTGCAAACTCCACACAGAGATGGCCGAGGGTGGAATTGAACCCTGGTCTCCTAGCTGGAATTTAAGACTTCCATCCATCCGCCCATTTTCTACATTGCTTGTCCTTGTGCTGGAGCCTATGTCAGCTGTCTTCCGGTAAGAGGCGGGGTACACTCTGGACTTACCCCCAGCCATTCGCAGAGCACATAGAGACAAACAACCATTCACACTCAAAATTCACTCCTCTGGACAATTTAGAGTCGGATTTAAGACTTAAAATGCTTCTTGTTCAGCTTGTGGAGGGAAAAAATTCCTTGGAAAACATCTGAATAAAGTAGCCAAGCATTCATTCATTGCCTTTCAATGTGCAGGGCCCACTGGACTGTGCATCAGAGGCCACAATGTCCGTCACCATGTAGACCACTTCTTCTCTGTCATCACCAAATAGGAGAACATTCATTCATTCATTTTCTACTGCTTATCTTCACGAGCGTATCCCAGCTGTCTTCGGGCAAGAGGCGGGGTACACCCTGGACTGGTGGCCAGCCAATCACAGGGCACATATAGACAAACAACCATTCACACTCACATTCATACCTATGGACAATTTGGAGTCGCTAATTAACCTAGCATGTTTTTGGAATGTGGGAGGAAACCGGAGTACCCGGAGAAAACCCACACATGGTCACGAACTATGGTCTCCTAGCTGTGAGGCCTGCGCCCTAACCACTCGACCACCATGCAGCCCAACAACAATTACCTCAAATTCCTGTCTAAAGCCTCTGTTGTTGAAGGCAGAGAGTGCCTGGCATGCAGAATCGAACTCCTGGAGGATCTGCGCTCTTGAGAAAGTCTGTAACCTGAAAAGTAGGAATATTCAGTGTTTGATTTCCATATATTGATTTGATATATATATTGATATGTTGATTTTCCATATTCCATATAGCCAATCACAGGGCACATATAGACAAACAACCATTCACAGTGGAATTAATTAGTTCTACTTTTCACAACCACTGAATAATGACAACACAAAAATCCATCCATCCAATTCTACGTTGTCACATTCTTAAAATGCTAAGTTCTCGCGGTCTCACCTCATGTCTTGTCTTGCATTTGACCACCAGCTTCTGCAGTGTGCTGATTATTACCAGTTTCAGAATGGATGCTGTCAAAAATGCAAACGTCAACATCATTGGGGTAGAAAATGACCCCGTCCCACAGCAACGTTTTGTGAAACACAACTGCATTCTTGCTAGGAAACTGCCCCAGCAAGAACCAAAACCTGCTCCAACGACTTCCCAGCCCCAAACACACAAAAACACTGTCCCGGTTTTAAGGACAAAAGGTTTCGAGTTGTATTGTTGTTGAACCATTACCTTTCTGGATACCGTGCTGTTGAGGCTTTTTCCGACGGCCACCGAACGAAGACAAACAAGCACACTGTTCCAAGTCTTGTAAGACTTCTGCTTTTAATAATTCTCCTCCAGGCCCAGTTTGAGGCGGGGAGTCTTGAGGAGGGTGGAGCAAAGGGTGGAGACTGGAGTTCTGAGGAAATGAAGGGTAGCGCTGTTTGTCAGCGATGTCGTTCCTCCTGGGAAATTCACAGTGTTCCATCGTGATGATATTTATGCATATTTGTCGTGGTTCCTGGAAAATCATCATCTTATGAATCATATTGATTACACCCAAGAATTTCTACTACATATTGCATTGATTTTCCGTAGTCACACTGAAGAAACGATGTGTTTTGGTGCAATGTTGTGGAGGCCTCGTTCTCTTCCTGTGAGCTAGTCTGTAAAACAAACACATAAAAACATCTAAGCGCCCTTTTCTTTCATAAAAAATAAAAAAAAATCCAACCTGAGGCTAGTTCCTAAAGAAGCAAAATTGGTATCTCCCTACAGTTTGAAGTCGCTAGTGTAAATATAAATAATACAACACTCTTATTAACTTACTAAGACATGTCATATTGTGTGACTTAGTGTTTTTAACACAAAAAAGTATTAATTTACAAACAATATATTTCTATTCATGTATGTGTGCGGTTGAGTGATTAGCGCGCAGACCTCACAGCAAGGAGACCCGAGTTCGATCCCGCCCTCAGCCATCTCTGTGTTTGCATGTTCTCCCCGTGCATGCGTGGGTTTTCTCCGGGTACTCCGGTTTCCTCCCACATTCCAAAAACATGCTAGGTTAATTGGCCACTCCAAATTGTCCATAGATAGGTATGAATGTGAGTGTGAATGGTTGTTTGTCTACACTCAAAAAATAAATGTTTAGCCTCAACACAACAAAAAAATCAACACAACATTTTCCATTCGTCTTTCTTAGTTATGACAACTTAATTTGAAATTGCTTTGAACCAACAAACAAAATTGCGTTGCACGAATTAGCTTTTCCTCTTTACTCAAAGCTTATTTTAAGTAATGCTTACTGAATAATTGTAATTCCACATATTATATTCCAAAATTAGGCAATAGGCCACAGGCAGTTTGTTAAAGCCTTCAAAATAAACAGCATCTGGGATCCATTTTACTGTACTTTAGACTCATTCCAGCATTCTCAATCCCATTTTTATTGTGTTATAAATATATGTCGTCTAAAGTGGTAATTGCAAATAATGCAAACAGTGGATTTTAAAAATACACAACCTTTGTTGCCAAAATGGGTTATTGTTGACGCCTTTCTGTCAGTAGTTAGTATAATTATTTACTGATATAGCTGTTATGAGTTTTGTTTTTTCCCCACAAGAATCACCTTAGAATGTCGTTAGGAGTGGAAGTGGAAGTGGAAGCACCTGTGGTGCCCTAACCTCCCCCCCCAGCTGAAGGTCTGAGTAATCAGCAGGGCTGGGCGGGTATATAAGGACCATTTGCTGCTCTGTTCTGGTTTTCTTTTTTTGTGAGTGTGTGAGAGTCAACAGAACCCAGTTTTGATTTACATGCAGTTTAGGTTAGTTTCCCCTCTTAGGAACCTTTATTTCACCAGTTTTTGTTCCACTTGGGAGGGGAAACATAACATAGCTAAAAGCTATAATTATTAACTTCAAGCAAATGTATTTGGGAAGTTGTGTTATTTTTGAAATACTGTGTCACGAACAGAAGAGTTGAAATAGGTGAATAATACATCAGCCCCAGAACAGAGTGTAATATTGACTACTGTACAGTACATGTTGTTATTATGCAATACACAAGACGCACCTGCACAGTAAACAACTCAGCAGACGTAAAATGGATCAATGTATTCAATACTGTGTGTTACAATGTGTCCACTAATAAGCCACTAATCAGACATGTTGTATACCAGGGGTCTCAAACATGAGACCCGCAGGACACTAGTTTGAGGCCCCCGCCTTGATATGAAAGTTTAATGTTAGTGCGGCCCGCGCAAGTTTGATATGGATGCTGTATGGTATCATGTACCCAGAAAAAATTATTACGTTTGATTCATGTTAAAAGTTAAATAACTGTTAATAGTTATCCTCCCTATCCATGTGGAAGTGGTAAGTTTTTGGCTATTTAAGTTGAAAGGAAATAACTTGAAGGCTACCGTTTAGGTCGCTAGCTCTCTAGTTTGCGAGTTAGCATGTGTCTCAAGACCCTGCAGTTGCGCAATATGTTGTAAATAAAAAGAGTATAAATGTGACTATAGTCGTGTTTTGTCATGTCTACAGGGCTCTAATAATGCTTTGTTCATTTTAATCTGAAAAAAATCATTTGTCTACCCACCAACTATATGTGCTTTCTTAAATTTTAATTATTTGCCGTTTTATTATTATTATTATTATTATATTTATTTATTACTGATTGATTGATTTTCTTTATTCTTGATTTGTTTATTGATTTGTTTTCATCTTATTTTGTGTAGAAAAATAAAAATTAAGATATTTGAGAACAGTGGAATGTTTTATCAGAGCTTTTATTGTAGAAAATTGGAACCAAAGCGAAGTTTTTTAAATTTTTGTGTAAAAAATTTGTATATTTTTCTGTTTTTAATAAATACGTTTTTTTTGGGTTTTTTTGTAAAACCTGATGCGGCCCAGTCTCACCCAGACCCTAGCTCCAGTGGCCCCCAAGTAAACAGAGTTTGAGACCCCTGTTGTATACGTACACTGCATACTTTGCAGCATTTATATGCAATTCACCCTTTAGCCGTTGGGTGGCAGTGTAAGCAAACTGAGGTCTAGTGTTCCCATCAATGTAAGGCATTATTGCAAATATTTAGAAGCCAGCATTGGTGTACATTCCATCTAGAAACAAACTAGTATTACATAATAAAGTTTTTCTCGACATAATACATTTATTATGCCAACAATCCAGTGATTTGGATAAAATGGTCATTAATAACAATAATAACAATAATAACAATAATGTATGTGTATGCTCCATATCATTGATGTGCTATAATCCATGTACTTAACTTCAAACCTTGGCTTCTCTTGTACTCGGGCTTTTTAAGTGCACACACTGCAGCACTGTGGAGGTGTGTGTTTTGTGTATGTGTGACAGTGGAACAGGTTTTTATGTGTGTTCCTCAGTGATGGTGCGATGATGGTGACTCATCGCTGATTTGTGTGTATATAAGAGAGACGAGCTTGCTCTATATATATATATATATATATATATATATATATATATATAATGAGCAATACCACTGCTCTTGGTTTCACGGGGATACTGCAGTCTCAAATACCAACACATTCCGCTTGGCTTTTTATTCTAAATCAATACTTGTTTTTGTAATTAGGTGGATGCCATAGAAACCATAGAAAAAAAACCCAGTATATATATAACAGGTATATTTGTTTTCCAGCTACTATATGTTTATTTTTATTCTGCACCTCCAGCAGGGACATGTTCACAAAGCAAAGCCCCACTCTTTGTGACTGCTGTGTGAAAATATTTGGGTTGGGGTGGGAGGGGGGAGGAGGGTGTAGAGGCTGATTCCCAGTCCAATGGTAATGATCGCTCAGTCAGTAAAGCAGGGGTCTCAAACTCAATTTGGAGCTAGGGTCCGGGCAAGCTAGGGTCCGGGCAAGACTGGGCCGCATCAGGTTTTCCCCCCCAAAAAAACGAGAAAAAAAAAAAAAAAAAACGCATTTATTAAAAACAGAAAAATATACAAACTTTTTCAGTGCTTTGGTTTCGATTTTCTACAATAAAAGCTCTGATAAAACATTCCACTGTTCTCAAATATCTTAATTGTTATTTTTCTGCACAAAATAAGATGAAAAATAAATAAACAAATCAAGAATAAAGAAAATCAATCAATCAGTAATAAATAAATAAATATAATAATAATAATAATAAAACGGCAAATAATAAAAACTTAAGAAAGCACATATAGTTGGTGGGTAGACAAATGATTTTTTTCAGATTAAAATGAACAAAGCATGATTAGAGCCCTGTAGACATGACAAAACACGACTATAGTCGCATTTATACTCTTTTTATTTACAACATATTGCGCAACTGCAGCGTCTTGAGACACATGCTAACTCGCAAACTAGAAAGCTAGCGACCTAAAACGGTAGCCTTCAAGTTATTTCCTTTCAACTTAAATCGCCAAAAACTTACCACTTCCACACGGATAGTGAGGATAACTATTAACAGTTATTTAACCTTTAACATGAACATGAATCAAACGTAATAATTTTTTCTGGGTACATGATACCATACAGCATCCATATCAAACTTGCGCGGGCCGCACTGACGTTAAACTTTCATATCAAGGCGGGGGCCTCAAACTAGTGTCCTGCGGGCCACATTTGGCCCGCGGGCCGCGTGTTTGAGACCCCTGCGGTAAAGTAACTGACAGGTGCTGACAAAATAAACATCATCATAAATGGTTAATGAGCCCCAATGTTATGTGATTTCACAGAAGCCCCAAAATCTCTACCCTCTTCTGGTCCTTCATTTATATTTGCATACTGTCATGAATATTTAATATCCCCCAAATTTCTATTAAGATTGTTATTTCAGTAAGTAGATTGGCTTTGTACAGCAGAACAGAACATTAGATCCACATTGTTGCTTTAGTGCAGCCCAGCGATCCGAAATTAAAGCTTTGCAGACATTTCTTGGCTGCCCCCAAACTCACGGTGAGGAGCACAGCAGCAGATGATGGATCACCACAGCGATGGAGTCAAAACTGAGGAGATGAGGAGGAACCAAAGAATGACTGCTTTTATTGTGTTTTTATAATGTTGGTTTTATGCTGTAGTCAGCACTTTGGTGACCTACCGAGTACGGATGAGTGAGTACACCACTATCTGTATCTCTTCACACATAAACCGGAAGTGGGTGTGGTTTAACAACAAATGGGTGGGGCTTATATCTGTACATTATTTCTAAGTCTGAAATTGACATGGATTGATCATTCATTCATTCATTTTCTACCGCTTATCCTCACGAGGGTCGCAGGGGTTGCTGGAGCCTATCCCAGCTGTCTTCGGGCGAGAGAGGCGGGGTACACCCTGGACTGGTGGCCAGCCAATCACAGGGCACATATAGACAAACAACCATTCACACTCACATTCATACCTATGGACAATTTGGAGTCGCCAATTAACCTAGCATAAAAGGCCAAGCAGGGAAAAGAAGGGTGCTTTTTTTTTGCAGCTGCGCTGTAATAAGACCCGCTTACTTGTAGGCATACAGGAACTGCAGATAAGCCTGGACGTTTGTATTAGGTATTGTTGTCAGGAATAAGCAATCTGATTCTCAAAGACCCGTTTACTTGTAGGCATACAGGGACTGCAGATAAGCCCGGACGTTTGTATTAGGTATTGTTGTCAGGAATAAGCAATCTGATTCTCAAAGACCCGTTTACTTGTAGGCATACAGGGACTGCAGATAAGGCCGAATGTTTGTATTCAGTATTGTTGTCAGGAATAAACAATCTGATTCTCAAAGACATGCTTACTTGTAGGCATACAGGGACTGCAGATAAGCCTGGACGTTTGTATTAGGTATTGTTGTCAGGAATAAACAATCTGGTTCTGAAAGACCCGCTTACTTGTAGGCATACAGGGACTGCAGATAAGGCCGGATGTTTGTATCAGGTATTGTTGTCAGGAATAAGCAATCTGATTCTCAAAGACCCGTTTACTTGTAGGCATACAGGGACTGCAGATAAGCCCGGATGTTTGTATTAGGTATTGTTGTCAGGAATAAACAATCTGATTCTCAAAGACCCGCTTACTTGTAGGCATACAGGGACTGCAGATAAGGCCGGACGTTTGTATTAGGTATTGTTGTCAGGAATAAACAATCTGGTTCTCATTCTGTGATTTGGTTCATTAAGATTTCCTTATCCTCTATTCGAAACCCACTTAGAGTCCTCAGGGGGAGGATTTCTACACCGTGCAGCCTGGATTGATCATAAGTTATATAAGCTGTATTTATGATTATTTTGCCATATGTGTACTGTGTATGTGTGTGTAAATGATTTCATGAACATAAAAAAATCCCATCAGAGCTCACGTATTTGCATGTCAGTGTTGTCTGCTCAATACTGTTTACATCACTTGACTTAGCGCGGGCAATTAAATACGCTTGCAGTGAATTAATGTCATTAATTTGCCGACTGGTGATGTTTGTGATCGGTTCTGTCCTTGACTGTCTTTGCAGAGAGAATCATTTCTTTCATTTTCTGAATAATTTCCTGTTTATTTTTTTAATTGGGAGAATACATGATGTTTTATGAACGATTCTTTTCTTAACCCTGACTCGAAATCAAACCCTCAAGCACAACCGCTAATGTAACCTTAACCAAAACACCAATCTCAACCCAAAACCCACCATCGCCTGTGACCCTAAGCCCATCCACAACCCTAAACCCAGGCATGCCATCTGGTCACACTCCAAATCGCTCCCAAGGACTTCCGGACAGCTGCCGAACCCCACTTTCTAATTTTAGCGTCATAAAAATTGATAATAAACAGAGATTTATTTTATGAATCGTCACAAAACGATCTGAAACCGAGCATTCAGATCCATCCTAAACGTCTTTTAAGGGCTCACTTCCAGATGTGCAAACCTTTGGTATCGTTTCACACGAGGATACAAAATTCTAACTACATTTATAGGTCAGAAAAAGTGGAAAAAAGCATAATAGGTCCCCTTTTAAAGGTGACATCCCAAACATGTTGTCATGGGAACAGACATGTTACGTCTAGAGGCGAGACAATGGTGTCCAGGGTGAGAGCCATTTTATTTTTGTCGTTTTATGTTGGCTGTGTGTTCGGTTATTTAAAAGAAAAGGTTTGTTTCCACCCTCGGCCATCTCTGTGTGGAATTTGCATGTTCTCCAGTTTTCTCCGGGTATTCCGGTTTCCTCCCACATTCCAAAAACATGCTAGGTTAATTAGCGACTCCAAATTGTCTATAGATATGAATGTGAGTGTGAATGGTTGTTTGTCTATATGTGCCCTGTGATTGGCTGGCCACCAGTCCAGGGTGTACCCCGCCTCTCGCCCGAAGACAGCTGGGATAGGCTTGTGAGGATAAGCGGTAGAAAATGAATGAATGAATGTTCTCCTATTTATATATCTCTCCTAAAATAGGTGGTCTACATGGTGACGCACATTGTGTCCTCTGATGCGCAGTCCAGTGGGCCCTGCACATTGAAAGTCAATGAGAGGCATTCATAACGAGTTTTATAACAAGTATCCGGCACATCATTAATGCAAACATTGTTTTATTTTATATTTATTTTATATTTTGCCAGAAGACAGCTGGGATAGGCTCCAGCACCCCCCGCGACCCTTGTGAGAATAAGCGGTAGAAAATGAATGAATGAATGTTCTCCTATTTATATATCTCTCCTAAAATAGGTGGTCTACATGGTGACGCACATTGTGTCCTCTGATGCGCAGTCCAGTGGGCCCTGCGCATTCAAAGGCAATGAGAGGCATTCATAACGAGTTTTATAACAAGTATCCGGCACATCATTAATGCAAACATTGTTTTATTTTATATTTATTTTATATTTCGCCAGAAGACAGCTGGGATAGGCTCCAGCACCCCCGCGACCCTCGTGAGGAAAAGCGGTAGAAAATGAAATGATACCCAAGAGGTCTGTGAGGTCCCACCTATTATGACTATTACGTCAACAGGATGTTTGCATAAGGTTCTAAACACCACGACTGCCTGCCTGGTGGGGGGGGGAGACCATCCCTTATTTGATCCTAACCGTGATTCAGTTTTCCTTTTGACATGTTTTGACAAAATGTGCCGTCAAACAAGCTCCGAATTCACTGGTGCATTGTTGCAAGTCGACATGTGGCGCCTCGCTTTCATCATCTTTGAGTCATTAGCGGCTCATCACCATTGCCTCTCTCTTGTGCGGTTTCAGCCAACTGTCTGATTGAAGCCGTCCAACTGTTTTGTACCGTTTTTTCCTTTGTATGTTCCTCAAAGCAGCCGTAAACCAAAGCAGGTAGAGAGATCACAGAGAGGGGGGGGTTGCAAAAGCGGCAAATACTGCAGAGGCGCCAAAGATCCCTTCAATTGGAAGCACGTAAGACAAGTATAGATAGATGAGTGTGTTATTTTCATACACACACACACACACTTACATATAGTTAAGAGGTAGATGCATTCAAGATTTTCGGATTTTCTGTCATCACGTTCATGCAAATGTACTTATTCTTACCTTTTTTCTTATGGGCGCGGACTCGCCTACATTATTATGTTATTATAATATAACAATATTCTGATGAGGATACATGACAATATGGTATTTGATTAAAAACATGATTTTCATTCATCAATATTGAAGATTTACCGGATTTGCATAAATACACAAAAATGTATATTATCTGGTAACAGAGGTAGATGCATTCAAGATAAGAAGAAGTCGGATTTTCGGTCACCATGTTGATGCAAATGTATTTATTCTTACCTTTTTTCTTATAGGCGCGACTAGCCCACATTATTATGTTATTATAATATAACAATATTCTGATGACGATACATTCATTCATCAAAATTGAAAATTTACCGGCGGTGCATCAATACACAAAAATGTATATTATGTGGCACCAGAGGTAGATGCATGCAAGATAAGAGGAAGTCGGATTTTCTGTCGTCATGTCGATGCAAATGTATTTATTCTTTATTTTATTTTATTTTATTTTTAAATAAAAAAAAAGTATTTATTCTTACCTTTTTTCCTATGGGCGCGGACTAGCCCACATTAATATGTTATTATAATATAACAATATTCTGATGATGATACATGACAATATGGTATTTGATTAA
The DNA here is from genome assembly GCF_030265055.1 of Doryrhamphus excisus. Lineage (NCBI taxonomy): Eukaryota > Metazoa > Chordata > Actinopteri > Syngnathiformes > Syngnathidae > Doryrhamphus > Doryrhamphus excisus. The sequence continues at coordinate 1,557,679 of NC_080481.1, read as the reverse complement.
AAACACAAATTTCATTCATGAATATTGAAAATTTACCGGAGGTGCATCAATACACAAAAATGTATATTATCTGGCACCAGAGGTAGATGCATGCAAGATAAGAGGAAATCGGATTTTCTGTCATCATGTCGATGCAAATGTATTTATTCTTACCTTTTTTCTTATGGGCGTGGACTAGCCCACATTATTATGTTATTATAATATAACAATATTCTGATGACGATACATGACAATATGGTATTTGATTAAAAACACAATTTTCATTCATCAATATTGAAAATTTACCGGATGTGCATTAATACACAAAAATGTATATTATCTGGCACCAGAGGTAGATGCATGCAAGATAAGAGGAAGTCGGATTTTCGGTCACCATGTCGATGCAAATGTATTTATTTTTACCTTTTTTCTTATGGGCGCGGACTAGCCCACATTATTATGTTATTATAATATAACAATATTCTGATGACGATACATGACAATATGGTATTTGATTAAAAACACCATTTTCATTCATCAATATTGAAAATTTACCGGCGGTGCATCAATACCCAAAAATGTATATCATGTGGCACCCCAACACAATCCAGTGTAATGGATGAGTGTGTGTTTCCACCCACTCGACAGGCAAGATGGCCTCCTTTTCATTTCTTCACAGTTACTTGCAGAGGTAATCGAGGCCGCCTGGGTTTCATATTTTAGTCAGCGTTGCCACGGAATCCACACTCGCTTCATGGCTATCATGATGAGATTTATAGACGACTGTGACTCTTTTTTTTTTTTTTCACGACTGTGACTCTTAACTCACCGGACACAAGCTCCTACCCTTTCTAGCATGGATTCTTCCGGTGGAAGCGCAGGGAATATTATCATTCCTGCTGCTTTCATTTATACTCACAGTTTGAAGCAACAATAACATCAAATATTAATTCAAACTAGTATGACAAATAGTTACTGAAACCCATGAGAACTATTTATTTGATTTAAAAGTATGGATCGTGTTGGCCATGCTTAAAATGTACAGCTGATGATTGACATTTCTGAGGTAATAGTCAACACAAGTCAAGGTAAAACACCTTCTAATATACTTAAAAATGTGTCTGAATATAACAAGGTTTATGACATGACATGACACACTACTAAAAAAAATGAAATTGCCTTCTTTATCTATTATGAGGGGGCAGATAGAGATAATAATGTCTGTAATGCATGTGGTAAAATTACGATGTCACAGTGCGAAAATAAGAAGGTTAGCGCAATGGCCTTCCTGTACTTTAAAAGTAACCTCATGTCTATGAATGACTTTAAATTAAAGCAGCAGGATCGCTTTTCAAATCCAAGTCTAAGGTCAAAACACATGTTCGATTCCGGGTTGTTCATAGAAGTACACTTTATTTTGTAAGTATGCAACAACAACAAATGACATGCAAGAATCCTATCTCTACATGGTATTATACAAATAATGATTCTTTAGTTACAAAATATATAGATATTTAAGACCGTATGTACATTACATTTACATCATAGTAAATCCTTTGTTTTAATATGTGTATTACTATACAGTGGCTGACATACAGTACGTCTTGTCGCTTGTACAAGTTGTTGGAATAATAAATAACGTCACTTTTAGTTGCTAGTTTGGATTCAGAAATAGATTATGAAAGACTTATTGATTATTCTTATTATGGCAAAGTAAAGTTTTTATCATTTATTACGAGAACACTTTACCAAAATAATCCATCCATCCATTTTCTATGCCGCTTATCCTCATTAATTGGGAATGCTAACGGTTTTATTTTATATGAATATGTATAAAAGTTACAATGGAATACTTCTCAGCTGCACGGCGGCCTCACAGCTAGGAGACCCGAGTTCAATTCCACACTCGGCCATCTTTGTGTGGAGTTTGCATGTTTTCTCCGGGTACTCCGGTTTCCTCCCACATTCCAAAAACATGCTAGGTTAATTAGCGACTCCAAATTGTCCATAGGTATGAATGTGGTTAGCGCTCAGGGCACACAGCTAGAAAACCGGAGTTCAATTCCAGCCTCGGCCATCTCTGTGTAGAGTTTGCATGTTCTCCATGTGCCTGGGTGGGTTCTCTCCGGGTACTCCGGTTTCCTCCCACATTCCAAAATCATGCTAGGTTAATTAGCGACTCCAATTTGTCCATAGGTATGAATGTGAGTGTGAATGGTTGTTTGTCTATATGTGCCCTGTGATTGGCTGGCTTGCTCCAAGACAGCTGGGATAGTCTCCAGCGCCCCTGCGACCCTTGTGAGGATAAGCGGTACAAAATGAACGAATGAAATAATTATTTTTGTCCAACTACCTTGCGATTGGCTGGCGACCAGTCCAGGGTGTACCGTGTCCAATCGGATCTGTCCTAATTCAATTATAAAACTCAATGAATTATAAAAAAATTAATTTTGCTCCAATAAGCATTATAAAGAGGCGTTTCTGAATCCAAATTAGCAAGTAAATGTTATTATTTATTGTTTCTACAACTTGGATAAGCAACAAGACATTTGCCAGGCACTGTGTATATATTTAATAAGAATTATGTTTAATTTCAATATTATAATTTGCATTATATGTTATATTGATAGGATTATAATCACACTCATCTATTAAGATACTCTCAAAAAAAAAAACAAAGCATGTTGCAGAAGAGAAAACGGGACCATACCTGACGTTACTGGGGTCTGAATGGTCAAGGAGCAGAGGCTCCAGGTCTCTGTCCTTGGTAAAGCATGGAGAGTCGGCTATGTAAAGCACAAAAGGTTCAACAGACTATTTGTACAAGGCGCTAACGGGGCTAGCGAGCCAACACTACATTCCAGCGGCATTTAGATTCCACCGAGGTCAAACGACGACACAGCTTGGAATCTAGCGCGTAGCTTTCGCTATCCCGACACAACTTCCCGATTGTCCACACTGATTAAGTTTGATGTCAGGGTGGCTGACGTCAACGAAGCTCCTCTTTGACTCGAAAGTTGTCGTTCAATCTCTCCGGAACATTATAACACGTGCACGGACACGCACAAAAATCGTTTTTATTTACCTTGACCACAGGAATATTTAGTAGTCTATTTCAGCACTTTTCTTGATGCCGTCAGCAGGTTGGTGTCCATCTTTGTAAACACTGTTTTCTGTTGTGCAAGACAAACAAGCTTCTTCTTCTTGTAGTCGGATCATTGTGTGTAGGTGTACACAAACACTACCCGAGTTGTGTAACCTCACAGCAGGAAAAATAGGCCTAATCTCTCTTTTTTACGTCCACCCCTACACACTGTTATCCGTCACTATCACACTCACCTTCCCACTCTCTTATGCTTCTGTTGCCTCCTTACCTGGCTCTTCTTGACTCTCCTACCCATCCCTAGCCACTATTGGTTTCTGTGTTTATGAAATGATGCAGTTCTTGCTCTTCCGCCTCTGGTGGGCGTGCAGCTGGCCATGAATGGGTCCGTGCAGAGGTCCGTGATGTCCCGCCATACCCGAGGGGCTGTAACGATGGCGTAGCTCTTCGTTGTTGATGTAGCACAGCTGCACGGGCCGAGGGATCGGTTCACCCATGTAGTAGCCCTCGTTTTCCTCCGATTCTGAAGAGGAGGAACAGCTGGAGCACCACGGGTCCGCCGCTTCCACGTACCCGTCGCCCCAGCACGGAGCACCCATTTCTACCGGTTGCCAACCAGCGTTTTGTAGAGTGAGATCAGACGTGGTGCGAGGGTACGGCCGATGGGGCGGCTGTCGGTACCCGGATGGATCCTGACCAAACAACTCCCTGGCAGCGTGACTAGACGGGAAGCGATCGTAATCCTCCTGGACGCGATGGTATGACGGTTCCGCCATTTGAGTCGGGCGGTCGGCAACCAGGTGCAGAGCGTTATCGGAGCGGGAACGACGGGAACGTTTGTGGTGGCGCGTACTGCAGTTGTGTCCGTTTCCGCGATGGTGTTTGCGACGTCTCAGTTGAGGCGGTTGTTTCTGGGAAACAACTTCCTGCCCGTTTATGAGTCGGCGGGGCATTCGATCACTCATGGGAGCCATCCGCAAGTTCCCACAGCTGCCCATCACACCAGCGTGAATTTTAACATCTAAACCAAGTGGTTGCGGACCGTCCCAGTACTGCAGTGGGTAGCCCACTCTGTGTGGGGTGTACATGTTGTTGTTGTTAAAGGGACGAGATGAGGACAGAGACTCTGTGCTGTGGAACTGGACTGAAGAGCTAAGTGTTCCCATGTTGCTCTTTTCCGACACATTTACACCCGAATCCTTGCTCAAGTCTGGCATGGAGAACCTGGACAGATGCTCCTGACGCTTGGTCACGCCATCCAGAGAATTTGCTGTTCAAATTATAAAACATGTTAAATTTTCTTTCTATTTTAAATAACGATATAATGCGTAGAATAATGTACTTACCCATAGCATTGGATACTGTGAGGGAGTCCATGGAGCCACGAGGCGTCTGCTCCAGTGGAGTCAGCGGTTCGTTGAAGCTCATGGCATTGATGGGGTTCCTCCTGATGAGCGGGGGCCTCCGGTCTCTCTGAAATCCGTGCAGGCTTATGCTCCTCTTGTCAGAGAATCCTTGGTTCTGACTTGACATCTCATTGAAGCTCATCTGGGTGCGTAACTTGTTGGGCCTGAACTCATCCTGACTATGGTGGATCCAGTTTTCATTGAAGGAGTGACCCCTCAGGGCAGCCATCGGGGTCCTTTTAGCGTTGCCTTGTTCTTTCCCCCAGGAATCAGGCCTCTTTCCTGGGTTGACGGAAGTCTGAGCTGGAGGGTGAACATTCCCGTTGGGATTGTACCCCTGCCTGGCATTGCACTGACCCAAAAGATGAACAGATGGAGGGGTGGGAGAAGATTCCCGTTGGGGGCCCTCAAAGGCGGCAGGGACATAGGGGTCATCTCGACTCATCCATACCTGGTTAAGACTCGGGGCGCGACTTGGAGTGCGGCTGGGTGTGCGACTGGGAGTGCGGTTAGGTGTCCTGCTGGGGGTCTGGCTGGCTGATATACTTAAACGATCCATCTGAACAGACAGGGGATCAATATCAGCCGACAAACGCTCAGTCATGGGGGGAGGAGCAGACTGGCGGACCTCTGCAGTCTTTCGTTCCTGTTCGGCCTTCCTGCGCTCTTTTTTACCGATCTTGGTGCTGTGGCGGGACTCGCGGGAACGAGCGCTCTGAAAAGCCGAGTCTGAGGAATCTGACTCAACCGGATCCTGATTCAAACGAGAAAACCATCAGCGACTGTTGTGATAGCAAACTGAAAATGGCTTTTCAAGTCGATCGACTACCTGTCCGGTGCTACAGGACCGTGAGCAGAAGATCTGTCCCTGCTTTGGGAGGAAGGGACGGCCCAGCAAGGAGCGTTTGCAATGGGCACAACAAAAACACTCTTCAGTTGCATGCCAGTGCTGTCCATCATATGTCATCTGGCCTTGGTCAATGCCTTTATTAAAGACACAATGGAGACAAAATTGAAGTTAGAGTTTATTTCTTCTCACTTTTATAAAAGGCAAAAATATACCACTTCCGCACACAATGAGAGGAGAACATTTTTTTCACTCTATCATGTCGAACATGCTGAGTGTGAATGGTTGTTTGTCTATATGTGCCCTGTGATTGGCTGGCCACCCGTCCAGGGTGTACCCCGCCTCTCGCCCAAAGACAGCTGGGATAGGCTCCAGCACCCCCCGCGACCCTCGTGAGGAAAAGCGGTAGAAAATGAATGAATGAATGAATGAAAAATATACCACTTCCGCACACAATGAGAGGAGAACCTTTTTTTCACTCTATCATGTCGAACATGCTGAGTGTGAATGGTTGTTTGTCTATATGTGCCCTGTGATTGGCTGGCCACCAGTCCAGGGTGTACCCCGCCTCTCGCCCAAAGACAGCTGGGATAGGCTCCAGCACCCCCCGCGACCCTCGTGAGGAAAAGCGGTAGAAAATGAATGAATGAATGAATGAAAAATATACCACTTCCGCACACAATGAGAGGAGAACATTTTTTTCACTCTATCATGTCGAACATGCTCAGTGTGAATGGTTGTTTGTCTATATGTGCCCTGTGATTGGCTGGCCACCCGTCTAGGGTGTACCCCACCTCTCGCCCAAAGACAGCTGGGATAGACTCCAGCACCCCCCGCGACCCTCGTGAGGAAAAGCGGTAGAAAATGAATGAATGAATGAATGAAAAATATACCACTTCCGCACACAATGAGAGGAGAACCTTTTTTTCACTCTATCATGTCGAACATGCTGAGTGTGAATGGTTGTTTGTCTATATGTGCCCTGTGATTGGCTGGCCACCAGTCCAGGGTGTACCCCGCCTCTCGCCCAAAGACAGCTGGGATAGGCTCCAGCACCCCCGCGACCCTCGTGAGGAAAAGCGGTAGAAAATGAATGAATGAATGAATGAAAAATATACCACTTCCGCACACAATGAGAGGAGAACCTTTTTTTCACTCTATCATGTCGAACATGCTGAGTGTGAATGGTTGTTTGTCTACTATATGTGCCCTGTGATTGGCTGGCCACCCGTCCAGGGTGTACCCCGCCTCTCGCCCAAAGACAGCTGGGATAGACTCCAGCACCCCCGCGACCCTCGTGAGGAAAAGCGGTAGAAAATGAATGAATAGCCAGTAGTACATTTAAATATTTACACTGCATGTATGTGATTATTGGTATCGGTATCGATATTCTGTATTCAGTCAGGGATTATCGGAATCAGTATCAGCGACATAAAACCCTGATCAGAAGTTCCCTATATAAGGAGGAAGTAATTATCTTTCAAATATCTGGATAGTACATGATGCCAAATGTGTTTGGGATGATAATAGCTATCTACATCTGCACTGACTCCGCCTTCCCACAGCTGTGGTATTCCAGGCTCGGGTCGTTAATAACCATTCTTGCAATAAATGTCTTTCAGAGGTTTTCTGTTGCGTGAGTGGTTGGTAGAACATGATGTAAAAAGTTCCTTACCTATATGTTCTCCACATGCATCACAGTATTCTGCGTAAAGGGTCTCGAAGCAGTTGCAGCAGTGCGGACGTCCGTCCTTCATGATGTAGCGCTGGCCGCCGAGGGCGATCTCACATTCGTAGCAACAGAAGTGCTTCATGTGCCAGTGTCGGCCCTCCGCCTCGGTGCACTCGTCAGCAAAGATGATCTGTTTGACATTCAAGACATTCAATTCGCCGGTTAACAAAGCAAAATGGAGGCAGGGAAATGCAGAATCGGTCGTTTTGTCGCAGTAACGTTTTGTCGATTTGTTCACATTTTAGCCATTTAAGCCAAGTGACCTAAACTGCCGTGTGACAATTGTGGAAAATTTGTTGTCGTGACTTGCCTGCTTGCCTCACATACGCTACAGAAAAACACATCTTTTTTTTCAGACATGGCAAGAACACCGAGACATCTTTTCACACCAGACCAGTTCCAACCAGTTCCAAGTATCTGAGCATTCAGCCATCATTCCGAACAGTGAAGGGCTCCAGGCCCACAGAGGCACACCTCATCACAAGCACAACAGCGGGGTTTCAGTCTCTCAGCATGGTGCCGTCCACAGTAGAGCTTGCCCTCCTGGTAGAAGTAGATCAGATCCGCCAACATTTCCTCGCAGATGCAGCACACAAAGCAATTGGGGTGCCACCATTTTCCGTGAACGGCCCGAGCGGCGAACACGACAATATCCCCTCCGTTGATCTGACCACCACACTGCGAGGGAGGGCGGAAAGGAAACGGTTAAAAAAGTATTTTAAGAATCTTATTAGTTTCAAACGTTTCACAGCTTTACCTTATCGCAGATGGCGCCGTTGATGGTCAGTGGGAAGGGACGAACATTGCCTCTGCCCAAGTTGTCTTTCTTACGTTGATTGCTGAACAGCTTCAGCTCTCTTTTCTCTTCTTCATCCAAGGAGTTACAATAACGCACCTAGACAACACAATTAATCATTTAACCTTTAATGTGTATTAAAGTGGACTTTTTACGCTCATTTTTTGGACCCTATGTTGTGGTCTCCTATAGAGCAGCTACACACAACAACCCGTTCAGAAAACTTTTTAGATTTTCCAGAATCTGCACCAATGATATGGCTTTAATGTGTATTAAAGTGGACTTTTTACGCTCATTTTAGGACCTTTTGTTGTGGTCTCCTATAGAGCAGCTTCACACAATAACACGTTCAGAAAACTTTTCAGATTTTCCAGAATCTGCACCAATGATATGGCTTTAATGTGTATTAAAGTGGACTTTTTACGCTCATTTTAGGACCTTTTGTTGTGGTCTTCTATAGAGCAGCTTCACACAATAACCCGTTCAGAAAACGTTTTAGATTTTCCAGAATCTGCACCAATGATATGGCTTTAATGTGTATGAAAGTGGACCTATTATGCTCATTTTTTGGACCCTTTGTTGTGGTCTCCTGTAGAGCAGCTTCACACAATAACCCGTTCAGAAAACTTTTTAGATTTTCCAGAATCTGCACCGATGATATGGCTTTAATGTGTATTAAAGTGGACCTATTATGCTCATTTTTTGGACCCTTTGTTGTGGTCTCCTGTAGAGCAGCTACACACAATAACCCGTTCAGAAAACTTTTTAGATTTTCCAGAATCTCCACCTATTCCAGCTGTATTTCCTTCCATTTGTGCTTCCAGATAAAATAGTCTGTTTTTATTTATTCCACCCACGACCCGCCTCCGGGCGTGCCCACTCGGCTGTTATTGGTCGCACGCCCAAAGTGCTTCCTAACTATGAACCATATAAGGAAGTCCGCCCCTCTGTGACATCACAAAGGAACGGTATAACCACGCCTTTTGAAACCGAGCATTTTGAGCCATCCTAAACTTCTTTCAGGACTCACTTCCAAATGTGTAAACCTTATTATCTGAAACTTTGGCATCGTTTAACTCGAGAATATGACATTCTAAATACATTCAAAAAGCATAATAAGCGTAACTTTTGTCAAAATTTTATATATTTTTTTCTTTTCATACACATTTTCAGTTAATGTGAGAAGACTAAAAACAGATGCTAAATGTGAAATACAAAACATGAGTTGTGGATATCAGCGTTTTGTAAATGTTCTGGTAAAACAAGCATATTGGCTTTGTTTGGCTTAAAATAAGATATGAAAATAAACGTTACAAAAATGAGTAGCTCTTGATCATTTCCAATTTGTAAAAGTAGCTCTCAATAGAAAAAAACCTTGGTGACCCCTAATATAACCAGTAGTACATTTAAATGTAAAAAGCATAATAGGTCCCCTTCTAGCTCTTGATCATTTTCAATTTGTATATATACAAATATATTATATTATAATATAACACGAGAATACAACATTGTAACTACATTTATATGTCAGAAAAGTGGAAAAAAAAGCACAATAGGTCCCCTTTAAAGTAAACCAAATTTTTGTTCCAACACCAAATGCATTACCTCATTGTCATGTGGGGGCAGCTGATGAAGCAGTTGTTTGATGCGGTATTTCTCCCCGGGGCTGTTCATGTATGGGACCTTCTCTTCAGGTAAGGAGTTGTAATACTGGTGTACCTGACACACAGAACACAACATGCAGTCTGTTGGTTATCTTATATCTTCTTTCACAGGAACATTTTTATCATGAATCAGTGATTCTCGACTGTTGAGTCTACCTCCTACTTCGGTACGTGACAAAAAAAAAAAAAAATAAAAAACTATATTAGGAAAGCAGGAAGTGAACAAATGTAGCAGTTACTAATTGTAAAAGTACCAGATGGAGGGGTAGGATTTAATAAGTTTTGCTTCTTCCTACTCCTTTTGGACATGTGGAACTGGGAACTGATTATGTGATGCATTCAATTGCAATCTGATGCATGTTCAAATGAAATAAAACCATTACCATTACCATTACCATTACCATATCCCAGCTGTGGGTACATCCTGGACTGGTCTCCAGCCAATTACAGGGATTATCAAAATACAACTGATATTTATTCACATATTGTTTACTGAATGTCAAAATGAATGAAAACTGCACCTTCTTTTCTTCGCAAGTGATAAAGTGAGTCGGTCATGCGTACAATTAGAAGGAGCTTAAACTGCAAATAGGTCCAAATTAGGACTTGTCCTACCTATTAACACACATTTTCAATTGGATGGGTCGTTGATTTAGATTACTTTTATTCCTACGGGTTTCATTTTCAGAGAATACATTAAAGGAAAACTTCACTTTTTTGTGTGTGGGGGGGGGGGTGGATTTTGCCACATCAGCTACAACAATTCTAATGTCAGAGCTGGATCCAATTGATGTTCCTTCCCTAAGTCTAGTAAATAACTGATTCCGCCTATCAAGCCGCTACCAAGCTACAAATTGGTGCTGCTGCGCCTGCTACTCGGTGGACGAGTGGTTACCATGCAAGACACACAGCTAGGAGACCCAGGTTCAATTCCACCCTCAGCCATCTCTGTGTAGAGCTTGCATGTTCTCCCCGTGCATCCGCATTCCAAAAACATGCAAAACTCCAAATTGCCCATAGGAATAAATGTGAGTGTGAATGGTTGTTTGTCTATATGTGCCCTGTGATTGGCTGGCCACCAGTCCAGGGTGTACCCCGCCTCTTGCCCGAAGACAGCTGGGATAGGCTCGTGAGAATAAGTGGTAGAAAATGAATGAATGTTCTCCTATTTATATATCTCTCCTAAAATAGGTGGTCTACATGGTGACGCACATTGTGATGCGCAGTCCTGTGGGCCCTGCACATTGAAAGGCAATAGGAGGCGTTCATAACAAGTTTTATGAATGTGAGTGTGAATGATTGTTTGTCTATATGTGCCCTGTGATTGGCTGGCCACCAGTCCAGGGTGTACCCCGCCTCTCGCCCGAAGACAGCTGGGATAGGCTCGTGAGAATAAGTGGTAGAAAATGAAGGAATGAATGAATGTTCTCCTATTTATATATCTCTCCTAAAATAGGTGGTATACATGGTGACGCACATTGTGGCCTCTGATGCGCAGTCCAGTGGGCCCTGCACATTGAAAGGCAATAGGAGGCGTTCATAACAAGTTTTATGAATGTGAGTGTGAATGGTTGTTTGTCTATATGTGCCCTGTGATTGGTGTACCCTGCCTCTCGCCCAAAGACAGCTGGGATAGGCTCCAGCACCCCTGCGACCCTCGTGAGGAAAAGCGGTACAAAATGAATGAATGAATGTTTGTCATGTCTGACCCCCCAACCCCACCCATCCCCTCCACCAGCTACAGCCAAAGACTCTTAAAGCACCATGAAGGAGATGACTTAATGAGCCATCTTAGTGTTATTGGGAAAATTCCACAGATCACCCAAATAATTAAATTCCCTTCAGTGATTCCGTTCAATTAGCTACAGTCTGGCTCAACGACAAAAATGCATTAGCTCATGGAGTACACTGTATAAAAAGTATCTGACGCAGGATACGGTCTCAGATATTTGGGCTTAAGGAGGGACGTTCCGACATATGCTACTCTAATACATTTTGTTTTATATCGCTGGCAGAGGTGTGAAACTATTCACACCTTGAGCTTCATGGGGTGTGGGTTGCCATGGAGAAAATTACCCTGGTTCCTTCCAAGGGAGCGTTAGCATTTCACACTTTGGGCAACACTTGGATTCGTAGTTTTGGCTACACTGGTCCCATTTGGGACCAAGGATTGGTACAAGTATTCATTCATTTTCATTCATTCATTTTCTACCGCTTAGCCTCATGAGGGTCGCGGGGGATGCTGGGGCCTATCCCAGCTGTCTTCGGGCGAGGTACACTGGTCGCCAGCCAATCACAGGGTGTCCAAAGTGCGACTCAGGGCCATTTGTGGTCCGTGTTTGGGTTTTTTTTTTGTCCCTTGGCACAGTGTAAAAATAGAATTTAACAAGAAAACTAAAATAAAAAAGGCAAAAAATTGAACAATTTGTAGAAATTCAACAAGAAAACAACACAATTTTACAAGAATAATTATGTCAGTCATTATTGTAGCATAACATTCAAATATACATTTTAAAAGGTTTGTTATTTTTGAATGTCACACAGTGAAAAGTAAAACATATAAAGTTAAATATAAAGGAAATTAAGACATATTATTAAAAAAATGTACACAATTTATTCCAGAAGTGAGTACACCCCGGACTGGTGGCCAGCCAATCCCAGGGCACATATAGACAAACAACCATTCACACTCACATTCATACCTATGGCCAATTTGGAGTGGCCAATTAACCTAGCTTGTTTTTGGAATGTGGGATTTAAACCGGAGTACCCGGAGAAAACACACAGAGATGGCCGAGAGTGGAATCGAACTCAGGTCTCCTAGCTGTGAGTCCTGCACGCTAACCACTCAACCACTGTGCAGCCAAGTAGGGTACAATTCATGGTAATTTTAATATATATTTTTTATGATTTAATGTAGTTTTCGACACAATATCAGGTACGACTAAAACTGATACTAATGCCAACATATTTGCAAAGCAACAGGTATTGTAAACAAATGATACACCATCAATATTCATATACACCATGAATATTTCTCCGGGTACTCCGGTATCTCACCCAAAGACAGCTGGGATAGGCTCCAGCATAAGCGGATAAGCGGTAGAAAATGAATGAATTTGACCCCCAAATTTATCACAAAGTTGATATTTTACTATGAAAATCTGTACCAGTATGAACCTTGGTATCAAAGTATGAAGGTTTTAGTACTGATCCATCCATCCATCACTGCTGTGTACCTGCTCTGGACTGAGGCCAGGGGGAACCCAAGCATATTCCTCCAGAGCACATCCAGAGTCGTCATCAGAAGTGGAGTTCCTTTGGAAGTCATACATCAGCTTGGTGATGGTCTTCTCCATCTCCAGGGACATGGCGTTCACAACATGCTCTGCTGCACACGCTGCTTCAGAGAACACGGGCACACCTGTCACAGAAAAGAAAAAAAACAAACAAAACCTGTTGACAAGAAAATGCATCAAGAGAGCGAAAAGGGAAGAAAGAAAATAAATGGCAGCGGTTTAGTGTTTGTCCTCATTTGTAAGGCAACGTGTAGACCACACGGCTTTTAGTGGCAAACATTATGTGCACCAAAATGTTTTTGGAGCCCGCCAAGTTACACTGCCAGTTCTACAGCTGCCCAGGCAAAAAAAAATAAAAAATAAAATTGAGCGAACACGAAGAAGCCTTTTGCATTCTTACATTAAATTGACAGATTGAGATTCCTGGCATGAATACAGCGGTTGGCTGACAAATAAGGAGAGAGTACTGGCAATACATATTATTTTGGGAAGTATGAAAAATACACGTAAGAGATACCAACTATTTAGCCAACAATTAATTTATAATTTATTTATATATTATATTAATCTTCGTCGTGCCACTTGCATCAAGCTATCAACATGAAGTGTCCACCAATTGGAACCAAATGTCACAAACAATCCGCCTATTGGAATCCACTGGAATGTAATGGCACGCTCCAAGTTGCGTCAATGACGCTAGGAGTCCACTCGGCCAGTGCCAGTTGGTGCCAGTTCACGGCCATGCAATTTGCAGTGGCGCCTAGTGGCTCGTGGTGGCCCGTAACGGCGGGAAAAATTGCGTTTGGCGGCAAGAAAAATTCAGAATGTTTAAAATCTTTGTTGTGCTTCGTGCATCAAGCTATCAGCATGAAGTGTCCATCAAGCTATCAAACCAAATGTCACAAACAATCCACCTATTGGAATCCAAGCATGAAGTGTCCATCAAGCTATCAAACCAAATGTCACAAACAATCCGCCTATTGGAATCCACTGGAATGTAATGGCACGCTCCAAGTTGCGTCAATGATGCTAGGAGTCCACTCAGCCGGTGCCGGTTGGTGCCACTTCACGACCATGCAATTTGCAGTGGCGCCTAGTGTCATCAATAAGGCGCCCAATGGCGTGCAGTGGCTCAAACTGCCTCCCAACTGGCTCGTGGTGGCCCGTAACGGCGGCAAAAATTGAGTTTGGCGGCAAGAAAAATTCCAAATGTTTAAAATCTTTGTTGTGCCTCTCGCATCAAGCTATCAGCACGAAGTGTCCATCAAGCTATCAAACCAAATGTCACAAACAATGCGCCTATTGGAATCCACTGGAATGTAATGGCACGCTCCAAGTTGTGCCAATGATGCTAGGAGTCCACTGGGCCGGCGATTTACCGCTCGATCTAGGTTCCTACCCCCACCTATGGTCACATGCTTTCGGTAGCGACTGAAAGGTGAAGATTGCAAGTACAAGTAGCCAAAAGGAGTTTTTTCCCAAGGGTGTCTGGGGTCTCCTTTAAGACAAGGTGAGAAGCACCGGTAGAGACTCGGAGTGGAACCGCTACTCATTGAGAGGAGCCAGATGAGGTGGCTTGGGGATCTGGTTAGGATGCCTCCTGGACTCCTACCTGGGGAGGTGTTCAGGGTATGTTGGACATATTGGAGAGACTGTCTCCCGACTAGCATGGGAACACCTTGGGATCCACCAGGAGGAGCTGCACAAAGGGAAGTCTGGGCCTAACCCTGCTGGGGTTGCTTCCCCCGTGACCCGTGACCTTGGAAGATGCATGGATAGATATGCAAAATTTGCATTAAACAGTAATGGAAATTAAGAAGCTAATTGATGAGGGATGACTAAAGAGAAAAATATGAAAAAACACACCAACATCGATTTGATTGTTTTAAAGAAAGTTCCAATCAGTGCATTTTTCATTTTCAACCTTTTGTGACGCTATTATAACACTAACCTCAGGATGGGAATTACCTCAATAATTGCATCCAATCTTATTATTTTCTAATGGAAATAATAATGACTTGTTGAATTATGAATGAATCATTTAAGATAACGATGATTTTGACCACTGGCTGGAGATCACCGCTCATCTAAATTGGACTTCAATGAGAAATTAGCAAAGAGGAGATCAGTTTGGGAAGCGCGAGAGTGAAAAAACGGAGAAAAAAAAAGTGTGTGTTGCTGTGGCAACCGGTCGGTGTGCATTATTGTGCTGTGTGATGCTTTTAAAAGAGAGTGCATGCAGAGAGACCTGCATAGAAGTGTAATCTTTCCTGCACTGTTGCCACTACGGAATATCAGGAAGGATGTTCGTGCTCGAAGCGTATCATGTTTTACCGATCATAAATCCCCATTTAATCTTCAGATTTATCCCGATTTGCCTCGCCTCCCTTTAGATCCAATCAGCGCTGTCATCATTTACACGTAAATTAACAGAGACTAATCATCATCTCCCAGGCAGGAGAGAGAAAAGCTTCACTGGAATCACACTTTTTTGAGATTGCATATGCATGAAAACTAACAATAGCCGAAATTTCCGAGAGAGAAAAGGAGTCGGAACACATTATGGATTGTGGAAGGAGAAGGAGAGGAGGAAACTAAAGAGATGAGGTGTTGAAAGCAACGCTTTTCCCTTTTCACGTGTCATGCATCACCCACCTCCCTCCGTCCTCCTCCCATCCTCATGTGCCTCTGACAGCCTCTGTGTAGGAGTGCATGAGAGAAAGAGATGGAGAGGTAGTGATGGAGAGAAAAAGCTCTTATTTATGTAAAAGCTGATATTAGAGGAGGTCCTCGGTTGAAGCACACGGCCCGACCGAGCCTCGATTTTTAACTCCTAATGCCGGGAACAGCGGTCGTCCAAATGCACGTGAGAAAAAAAAAAAAACAAAGTCTTGACATTCTGTGTTGTTAGAATCCTTATCACGCTTGAGCATGAAAACATTTAAGCCTTTAATAACTTTTTAAAAGGAATTCATTTGACCGTGCCTCCATTGCAACACAAAAGACAAAAGGATGTCAGCTAATCTCCAAGCTGCATGTAGGTAATTAATTTACTGTAAACAACCACTGTGTGTAATTATCATTCCAGCACACCGAAATCAATCATCTCCTGGCGAGGAACATCAGCAACATCCAGGATTTATGAATGCGCTCGTAGAAGGAATTGTTCCTGCAATCATACGCAACACAAAGTCATGAGATTCAGTCGTTGCAGCACTTTTACCGCACCACCATTACATGCGGTAATAAGAGTCAAACCAGGGTACGGTAGAAGGTTTGTTTATTTTATACGAGGGAACAGCTGCCCCCCGGGTACTTGTTACAAAGTATGTTTAACATCAAACAGTTCAACAGTACATGAAGTGATAAAGTTGAAAAACTGAACATTTATGTTGGAGAATCACTGATTCATTCATTCATTCATTTTCTACCGCTTATCCTCACAAGGGTCACGGGGGTGCTGGAGCCTATCCCAGCTGTCTTCTGGCAAAATATAAAATAAAACAATGTTTGCATTAAGGGTGTGCCGAATACTTGTTATAAAACTTGTTATGAACGCCTCTCATTGCCTTTCAATGTGCAGGGCCCACTGGACTGCGCATCAGAGGACACAATGTGCGTCATCATGTAGACCAGCTATTTTAGGAGAGATATATAAATAGGAGAACATTCATTCATTCATTTTCTACCGCTTATCCTCACCTCACGAGGGTCGCGGGGGTGCTGGAGCCTATCCCAGCTGTCTTCTGGCAAAATATAAAATAAATATAAAATAAAACAATGTTTGCATTAAGGATGTGCCGCATACTTGTTATAAAACTCATTATGAATGCCTCCTTTGCCTTTCAATGTGCAGGGCCCACTGGACTGCGCATCAGAGGCCACAATGTGCGTCACCATGTAGACCACCTATTTTAGGAGAGATATATAAACAGGAGAACAGTCATTCATTCATTTCTACCGCTTATCCTCACGAGGGTCGAGGGGGTGCTGGAGCCTATCCCAGCTGTCTTCTGGCGAAATATAAAAGAAATATAAAATAAAACAATGTTTGTATTAAGGATGTGCCGGATACTTGTTATAAAACTCGTTATGAACGCCTCTCATTGCCTTTCAATGTATAGGGCCCACTGGACTGCGCATCAGAGGCCACAATGTGCGTCACCATGTAGACCACCTATTTTGAACTGCCATGGCGGAGTGAAGCAGGGAGGACTTTCAATATTAGAGCAGACTTGGTAACATGTCTGAATTTGTCGGACTCTGCGTGCAATTTGAATATGCATCACGGCTCTCCACTTTTTTTTTGCATGTATGCTGGAGCCTATCCCAGCTGACTTTGGGCGAGAGACATGGTACACCCTGGACTGGTCGATGAATGAACACAAGAGGCTTATTTTTAAGTTACATAAAACTGCACCAGTTTCTCTGAATACCAGATGAAATGAGACAGCTGGGGTAGGCTCCAGCCTGCCTGTGACGCTCGTAATGTAGCGGCATAGAAAATGGATGGATGGATGAATGTATCTTTAACAGAAAATCTGCAACACGACATTGTTTACCTTTGGGTAAGGTCCCTGCAGCAGACAAGTCCACAACTCTCCCGTCAGTGAAAGATGTTAATCCTTATGACGACGGCTGCAACCCATCACAGAAATGGGGTGCTTGATTTGCTCACCCTAGCTCAGGAACACACACCACAGTATGGCTAATCTTGTTTCATTAATTTCATCTCTTTCGGCTTTGCCTTCAGGGGTCGTCATAGCTAATCATTCTCCTCCATCCAACCCTGTCTTCTGTATCTGTCTCTCTCACACCAACTACCCTCATGGAGGACACTCGTCTTTCACTATCCATATTCACTATCTCTCCTCTGGACATGTCCCAACCATCTCAGTCTGGCCGATAACTGACTTTATCTCCAAGGCCTCTAACATGTAATGTCCCTCTGATGTAAACCTTCCTGATCCTATCCATCCTGGTCACTCCCAATGAGAACCTCAGCATCCTCATCTCTGCTACCTCCAGTTCTTCTTCCTGTCTTTTCCTCAGTGGCACTGTCTCTAGACCACACAGTATTGTATACGTAAATTGTCTTTGTTACTAAACATGTCTATTAGCCTGCTCTCCACTCCTACCCTGAAGTCAACTCTGTATTTCTATGCTTCTTTATTATTGACTATGGTGGCAAAATATACCACCAACATTGGAAGTGCCATCACTTTGATAAAGAAGGTGAGAATTTACTATCTCTGTCTGGCTTCTCTGACTTTATCTCTAACATGTAATGTCTCTCTGATGTACTTGTTCCTGATCCTATCCATCCTGGTCACTCCCAATGAGAACCTCAGCATCCTCATCTCTGCTACCTCCAGTTCTACTTCCTGTCTTTTCCTCAGTGGCACTGTCTCTAGACCACATAGTATTGTATACGTAAATTGTCTTTGTTACTAAACATGTCTATTAGCCTGCTCTCCACTCCCACCCTGAAGTCAACTCTGTATTTCTATGCTACTTTATTATTGACAACGTTGGCAAAATAGACCACCAACATTGGAAGTGCCATCACTTTGATGAAGAAGGTGAGAATTTACTATCTCTCCTCTGAACACGTCCCAACCATCTCAGTCTGGCCGATAACTGACTTTATCTCCAAGGCCTATAACATGTAATGTCTCTCTGATGTACTCGTTCCTGATCCTATCCATCCTGGTCACTCCCAATGAGAACCTCAGCATCCTCATCTCTGCTACCTCCAGTTCTCCCAATGACATTGTGTTCACGTTTTGTCATTTAATATGGCTCATAAATGAAACACGGACCTTCCATCTTACAACACGCAAAAATGCCGACCCGTGGCTTTTTCTCTTGTCTTGCTAAACTCGGCTATCCTTGAATAACAGAAATACGGTAATTGTCAGGAGACACATTTACACAGGGACACTGATTTGTCACAACTCCTTCAATATTCAAACCTTTTTAGTGTGTAAATAATCTGCCGTACATGATCTTGGCACCCGAGCCGGGTCATGGTGGTCAGACTGTTTGAGTATAAAGATACACCTGCACAAATAATAAACACCTGCACACTTGGCAGACACACTCGAATGATAAAAAAGCATCAATAAATGCCTTTTATTTACATCTCTTTAAAATTCCAGCCTTTTGAAATGCAAAATTTGACGCGTCAGTAGAGTACACCGGAGATTTGTGTGTGCATTTGTGAGATTAAGAAAAATCACGATCAAGGACGCTCAGAACAGAAGTAAGATTCATATTTTCTCTCCTGTTGGAAAGGGACACAAGCGAACAGAAATCAAGCGTTCATTTACTGGTCAGCTCAGACTTGCTTTCATGCCGCACTCCAAATTCCAAATCCAGAAACATGTCAGCCTTCATTTCAACAACAAACAACTCTCATGTTACACCAATCAGCTGGTAATCCCGTTATGAGGATTAAATTCTTACTGAGGCTTATTTGGATCAGGACTAACAAGAAATTAATTGAAGGGGGTTGACCCGGTAGGAATAAAGCCGGGTAGTTCAGCTGGCAGAACAGACTGAGAAAAGCTCTGAGTGGGTGACAATACCGATGATATAATTGGGAACATAACACACTCAAGTTGGCCGCCTGCATAGCTCACACAATAGCCGCGTTTACATCAGGAGTTTTTCTCTTTCCGAATGACCTTTCCCAAAGCAATGGTATACATGGAAAGGAATATTCCAATCGGGTGTCGACATGCGCCGCGATAATCAACCAGAATAGTCAATGGGGCATGCCCAGTAAAGCGTAAACACCAACATCACGTGATACCGACTTCCTGGAGTTTTTCTTTCAATTGTTGGAATAACTCCGTATTGCCAGTTTTTCCTTCGTCCAGTCTTGGAATTTAGTTTGGATCAAAAACAAACTTTCCTTAGCAGTCCAGTGCCAATTGCTCGCCTCCATTTTTTTTAAATCAAAGAACGTCTGGAGCTGTGTGTTACGTCATATCTCAGCATTCGCTGAAACAGGAAACGATAAAGTTCAATCTTGCTAATACAGTAAACCTCGGATATATCGGATTCAATTGTTCCCACTGGTTTTGTCCGATATAAGCGAAATCCGTTATATGCGTATACCGGAAAATGTCCGTTTTACGCATATATGGGATTTATATCCGGTATATGCGTAAATGGGATTTTATCCGTTATAAAAAGGCACTTCCTTGACTATGTTTCCAATGTACCTGGACGCGCAGGCAACGCTGCAAACGCTGCAAATGACGTCGTGTAGCGGCCTGTCACGATTCGGCGAATCGGAGCGCCACGATGCGGCCATCCGATATATGCGAGGGAAATTTAATGGAAATGCATTGGAACGGGACTGGAGATTTTGTCCGAAATAGGCGAAATCCGTTATAAAAAATCCGATATATGCAATGAATTTTTATTGGAAATGCATTACAGAAAAATTGGTTCTTTTTTATCTGTCCGTTGTGAGCGAATTTCCGATATATCCGAGTCCGATATATCCGAGGTTTACTGTATTTTATAATGAAGCTGGGCACATGTTTTATATAGATATGTATTTTCTTTTTTAATAAAACTGGACTTGTGTATGGCATATAGAAGGGTTTAGATTCTGTTCCACGGAGGGCGGTACTTGCCAACCGCCAATAAATAACAGAAGAAGAAAAACACCACCAGAAGAATGCAGTTTCTGCAGTTTCACAACTTTCCGATTGAGCGGGTACAAGATACCTCAATCGGATTGGGGAACGGAATATTCCACCCCTGTGAATCCCATTATATATTCATTCGGATTGGTACTTTTCTTTGGGAATGAGGTGTATACAAAGGTTACATTCTTTCCGTTTGAGCAAATAAATCGAAAGGAATTGGAATATTTCGGTCCATGTATACGTGGCTAATGTCGTCATCGGGAGCTGGAAAGACTGATTCTGTTCCACAGATGGAGCTAATGCACACGAAAGCTGCTTGCCAACTGCCAATAAACAACAGAAGAAGAAAAACACCATGAAGAAAAACGTAGTCTGACAACTTTCCGATTGAGCGGGTACAAGATACCTCAATCGGATTGGGGAAAGGAATATTCCACCCCTGTGAATCCCATTATATATTCATTCGGATTGGCACTTTTCTTTCGGAATGAGGTGTATACAAAGGTTACATTCTTTTTTTTTGTTTTTAGATGAGATTCGATTCTTTCCGTTTGAGCAAATAACCCGAAAGGAATTGGAATATTTTGGTCCATGTATACGTGGATAATGTCGTCATCGGGAGCTGGAAAGACTGACTTTCTATTCCACGGATTCTGTTCCACAGATGGCGCTAATGCACACCAAAGCTGCTTGCCAACCGCCAATAAACAACAGAAGAAGAAAAACACCACGGAACGCAAGTCTGACAACTTTCCGATTGAGCGGGTCCAAGATACTACTTCAATCGGATTGGGTAAAGGAACATTCCACCCCTGGGAATCCCATTATATATTCAATCGGATTGGTACTTTTCTTTCGGATTGAGGTGTACAAAGGTTAGATTCTTTTTTTTTTTTTTTAGATGAGATTCGATCGGAATATTTGGGTCCATGTATACGTGGCTAATGTCGTCATCGGGAGCTGGAAAGACTGACTTTCTATATACTGTATCCAGTGGTCCGAAAAAGGGGAGTCAAATAAAACAAAATGGAACACACACTTACAGCCACAAACACGCACGCCCTGATGTGCTAATTGCTGGAGGTGTGTTCCCGAAATCCAAAGTAGGGCTCTCTTACCTACAGATGCGAAAGAATTCACAAGGAGCTGAAATGCTGCAATTAAAGGGTGACACATTCAGCCCCTCTCCCACTGTGTGTGGGATCGCCTGAAATAGAATTGCAGGCTTTCAACAGGCACGGCTCTCTCTGCCACTGCTTGTACACCCGGCAACCCTCCGAGGGGGAAATGGATCGCTCCTATAGGCTCTTCCGTTTGTAAGGACTTTAATCAGATCATTTGACAGGCGTGATCAGGTGCAATGACAGGCAAGGCCAAACGGACCGTGTGACAGCGCTTGTCACACACAACACACAAACACACAAACACACACAAGACTCCGTGCACTGTGACCTATGCGGGGTTGCATTCAATGGATGAGCAGTACATTGGCTCCCTTGACTGCCGCTTCACACACAAAAACAAATCCTCTTGTGCAAAACCATTTACATGTTGTGCTTGAGGGTGTTATCATTCCACAGAGCCAAGTGTGTGTGTGTGTGTGTGTGTGTGTTTTCGTGGGAGTGTGCATTTGTGAGAAAGGGAGGACAGGAGAGAAAGACTCTGTTGCTATGCATTTTACAAGTCCTCCCTCTGGTCTGACATCACGCTAGAATGGAGTCGTGCACGCACAACAACCGGATGACATTTTGGTCTCGAGGAACTTCGCTTAAACGGGTCATTGGGCTCTGTTGCTTTACAGTAATGACAGTCAATGCAGTGTTGTGCTGTTGCATCGCAGCATTGCACCTGTATTGTAAAATGGGCTTTTGGGTTACAGCGGTGGTGTGCAGTCAGGGCCAGCAAAGCATTCTCTGCTGGCCTAAACACGATTAGAAACACATTAGAAACAATTAAAAATACAAGGATGAAGAGTCTTGAACCAGTCATGATGTGCTATATACGCATATCACTATATTGACACTTACTATGGTACCCATTATGTCCATATATTACCCATATGTATGGTTATATCACCTCGTACTTCGGTACGGGACAAAAAAAAAAAAAAAAAAAAAAAACACCAACAAAACAACCTTAAACCATATTAGGAAAGCAGGAAGTGAACAAATGTAACAGAACAAAAAAAAACAACCTTAAACCATATTAGGAAAGCAGGAAGTGAACAAATGTAAGAGTTACCGATTGTAAAAGTACCAGATGGAGGGGTAGGATTTAATAAGCTTTGCTTCTTCCTACTCCTTTTGGACATGTGGAACTGGGAACTGATTATGGGATGCATTCAATTGTAATCTGATGCATTACCAGGAACACTGACCTACATTTACAACTTAACTTCTAGTATTTGTCCCGCAAAGTTGAATTATTTATCACCAAATCTTTGGTCGTAATAAAATAAAAAGAGGTTTAGTTGGAGTGAGTCAAAGGTCATCCAAGGGTAGTGTAAGCATGAGACATCTAGGAAATGCCAGCATCAGCAGCTACATAGATAAGGACACACACACACACACACACACACACACACACAGTCAAAATCAGGACTTGTGACAATCTGGTGAAGGATGTGCTTTGTGTGAAGAACATCGCCTCGAAACAAGATGTCACCAGTCGTCAAGAGATTTGACAATCCATTCTATTTTGTCTGATTTATTCTTAAGCTGTTTAATATATTTTTAATACATTTTGTATATCTAATACCATCGCACGGTGGTTGAGTGGTTGGCATGTTAGCTGCATGGTCAGGAGATAGTAATGGTAATGGTAATGGTAATGGTTTTATATCATTTGAACATGCATCAGATTACAATTGAGTGCATCCCATAATCAGTTCCCAGTTCCACATGTCCAAAAGGAGTAGGAAGAAGCAAAGCTTATTAAATCCTACCCCTCCATCTAGTACTTTTACAATCAGTAACTGTTACATTTGTTCACTTCCTGCTTTCCTAATATAGATGAAGTATTTTTTTTAATTTGTAATTTTTTGTCAAATACCTCGTACTGCGTAAGTATTTTTTTTAATTTGTAATTTCAAAAATTACAAATCATACATTACATACATGGTCATACATTTGTTCACTTCCTGCTTTCCTAATATAGTTTAAAAAAAATTTGTAATTTTTTGTCGCATACCGAAGTACGAGGTATGTGACAAAAATTTACAAATAAAAATAAAAAAACGTAATCTATATTAGGAAAGCAGGAAGTGAACAAATGTATGACCATCCAATGACATAATGGGTACCATAGTGCGTGTCAATATAGTGATATATATAGCACATCATGACTGGTTCAAGACTCTTCATCCTTGTATCGGGATCAGGATGACCTGGGTTGAGTTTGCATGTTTTTTTTTTTCTTCTCATAACAGAAGAGTAAAGAACATGCAAAAAGCCCAAATAAAATTGTCTTGACTTCACTTGTTAGGGTGAGGAATAATGTCATTTCCAACAGGAAATAGTTCACTCACGCAGCCTATATGTGCCTTGTGACCGACTGGCGAGCAGTCCCCGGAACTAGGATAGGCTCCAGCTCTTTGCATCTTGGAATAGCACAAGCAGTACAGAAAATGTGTGGATATTTGAAGAACGGCATAAAAACTGGGTGTTGCTCGTGATGATTGACGTGTAGACCATGTAGCCTGCATGAACAATTAGTGAGATGCCAGTGATTGATGGTAGAGAAACTCTTCATTGAGATCTCGTGCTTGAAGGCGGCACATAAAGAAAAAAGAAGATCTTACACATCCTACACGGACAATCCTTTATATCCGAATATATTTTGCTCTTTAATGATTTGTAACCCAAAATGAAAACGAGTGAAGCGCCACTGCGTTTGATTCATTCCACCGCCTGTGTCATTGTTGAAGTGTCTTTTGTGCAGTACAGTGATCAACAAGTAATGAGTCACGCAAAAATGAACAAAAAGACAAAAAACTTGACTTTGACAAAACAAGTACAGACAATAGGAATGGGATGGACGATGGAGATGAAAATAGCTAAAGCAGGAGATCAAACTTAAAGCCTGAAACCATTTAATTTTAATCGATTGAGAAACTGGATTAATAACACAAACATGGAACAAGTGAGGCTATCATTCTGCATACATGGTTATTATATCCGATTCAGCCTTTTTACTGACCTCTGACCTTTGTCGTATGGCTGTGTGAATGAGTCAATGAAGAATTTGGTGATGAGCGCTGCTTTCAGCGGGTACAATTAAAAAAATAATTGATAGGGAGTAGATGAGGGAATAAGATTTTGGTGAAAAGAAAGGAGAGAAAGTGAGAAGCAGATTGCATGGCGTGACATGAGGAGTAAAAAAGAATGACAGCAGCGGTGAAGAGACATCGGTTCCAAGGGAAAAGTCTCGGTTCATGACCAAACTGCAGAAGGTTTTGAATATTAGCTCAGCTTTAAAACTTACAATACAAAATAATCAAATTAAATACTACATAAATAAAATAAATATATATTGAATAATAAATATAAAATATATATAAAAATAAAAAATATAAATATATAAAATATATATAAAAAATAAAAATAAAAAATATAAATATATAAAATATATATAAAAATAAAAAATACAAATATATAAAATAAATATAAAACAAAACTATGTTTGCATTAAGGATACTTGTTATAAAACTCGTTATGAACACCTCTCATTGCCTTTCAATGTGCAGGGCCCACTGGACTGTGCATCAGAGGCCACAATGTGCGTCACCATGTAGACCACCTCTTCTCCATCATCACCAAATAGGATTCATTCATTTTCTACCGCTTATCCTCACGAGCCTATCCCAGCTGTCTTCGGGCGAGAGGCGGGGTACACCCTGGACTGGTTGCCAGCCAGCCAGCCAATCACAGGGCACATATAGACAAACAACCATTCACACTCACATTCATACCTATGGACAATTTGGAGTCGCCAATTAACCTAGCATGTTTTTGGAATGTGGGATGCAAACTCCACACAGAGATGACCGAGGATGGAATCAAACTCAGGTCTCCTAGCTGTGTACCCTGTGCGCAAACCACTCCACCACTGTGCATCTCGTAGAACATTTCCTCCTCATCCCCCTTGCATGTACTCCATCTTTTCAGCTCATGTTAAGAATAAAAGTCGGGACCAACGCCCCCCCTAAATAAATGGCTCTCCCTCCCCGAAATCCAAATCTTACAAGTGAAAACTGACACACATGACAGCGCCACTTATCTCTCCTTTCACACGCGACCCTAAGGAGGATAAGCGTCATAAAAAATGGATGGATGTTTGAGTGCAATCCACTTCTTCAGGTTGAGGGCTGGATGAGCGAGTACACGACTATCTCTATCTGTATTTGTATCTGTATTTGTACCTATTCACCCATTTATATTACCTGTATCCGCCTGCTTCATTCACACCAGTTAGACACCCCTACCCCCGGGAACTGTTTGCTATGCTTGAAGTCAAAATGCAATGCATATATTATATACAGCCCTAAAAATAACCACCAGTTACACTATGAAGATGTCCATTTAAGAAATCAAACACTTGATTATCTATAAAATAAACTAAAATTGATAGTTCATTATTTAGTTAAATGTTTTATTTTTTTGTAAATGTATTATTGGTCTTAAACCAACCAATTACTCGATAAATCAACAAAAATGTCAGTAGAATCCTCGATTCGTAACCTTAATTTGGTTTTGCGAATCCTAAAAACACTGTCAAGCAGTAAACATGGCCGTCAAGAAAATACTAAAATAACAATTGTAACTATTTTACATGTTTTTTCTGGCCGACTGAGTTTTATGTAGACCATTATGATGCCTCAATGAAGTGACTGTTTGGTAAAAATCTCATTTTTCATCCCATTAGTTGCCAAGTGATGGCCGGGGGCAGCTTTTGTGAGGTCACAGTGACTTTGTGAATTCCTGCAGTGCCACATTCATAAGGAAGTGAGCGACAGATGGATGGGAAATTTAAATACACAATGCCTACAGGTATGGTTAGCAATAATGATCAGTTAAACACCGGGGTACACTGAAAGTAGCATATTTTCTTGTGAGTTTGTACCAGAGAGTACATGTACACAGAGTACATCGCTAAATCTAAATGATCTGTATCTGTACTTGAGTTGGCGGCGCATAAACATAACCAGAATTGGGCGGGGTTTAAATATGTACATTATTTTAAATCTAAAATCGACATGGATTGATCAGAAGCTACAATATACAGTAATATGTAATATGTATATAAACCTCGGATATATCGGATTCAATTGTTCCCACTGGTTTTGTCCGATATAAGCGAAATCCGTTATATGCGTATACCGGAAAATGTCCGTTTTACGCATATATCGGATTTATATCCGGTATATGCGTAAATGGGATTTTATCCGTTATAAAAAGGCACTTCCTTGACTATGTTTCCAATGTACCTGGACGCGCAGGCAACGCTGCAAACGCTGCAAATGACGTCGTATAGCGGCGATTGTCACGATTCGGCGAATCGGAGCGCCACGATGCGGCCATCCGATATATGCGAGGGAAATTTCATGGAAATGCATTGGAACGGGACTGGAGATTTTGTCCGAAATAGGCGAAATCCGTTATAAAAAATCCGATATATGCAATGAATTTTTATTGGAAATGCATTACAGAAAAATCGGTTCTTTTTTATCTGTCCGTTGTGAGTGAATTTCCGATATATCCGAGTCCGATATACCCGAGGTTTACTGTATATGATTTATTATTCAGCTATATGTGTACTTTGTGTGTGTGTGTGTAAGTGATCCTCGAGAAATAATCAGCCTTGTTGACTGTATTTTTCTCAAAAGCACAACGTTCCTTACAAGCAGTTTTCTAACTGACTTTATATCACCAGCAAGCAAGCAGAAAAGACAAAAAAAAAAAACACAGTCAGTGACTGATGCACGATCGTGCCCGCTGCCTTGTTAAAAACACAATGTATTTTATGAAACAAGTTAAAGATTGCAAGGTGCATACTGCAAAGTATTGAAAGGGGTGTAATATTCTAGCTCGCTTATGCAAGCTGTACGCGCATAATGCTTGATGCCGCCCTTGTGCAGCATCAAGCATTGTGTGTACCTAATGTTGCGGCCAGTCAATGCAGGTCTGCATAGCGCTGCACAGCATGTTACAGAACAATTTTACCAAGTAACTTTAGATATAAACCAAAATAGAGACAAGCTGAAGAAAACCTAATAAAGTGAAGGCATTGTGTTCTGGTCATTTTTTTGGTGTTGAGGAAAGCAGTTCCAACTAGTTGGTGGGGTCACTTAAGTAAAAAGTTTTGCTTCTCAAAACAATATGCGTTCAAAAGAGTAAAACCAAGACCAAAGACAGAGGAAGAAATAATTTCAGGCAAGAACTACCTATACCGGCTAATTAGATGCGGCCTATTAGCACCTTGTTCACAAGCTGGTATTACACTTGGAAACTGCTATCAAGAATGGAGAAGAAATATTTGGGGCTTAAAGCTGTTAATTATTAAGTCTGACATGGATTGATCAGACGTTGCTATATATATTGTTTATTATTCTGCTATATGTGTACTGTGTTTGTGTGTAAGTGATCCGTCAGACTTTGTTTTTTAATTATTTTTAATGAGCGGTTCAGTACCGCGTTCAGTACTTCAAGTAGTTTTTCCGACTACAAGTAGTTTTTCATATCACCAACCAAAGAAAACAGACGTAAAAAAAAAAAACAGTGACTGATGCACGATCGTGCCCACTGTTTTTTGCTTATTTACATCCAGTCTCGACTTCAGCCGAGGTTGTCACACTGACATCAAACTGGATCAATTGCGACACCATCGCGGCCGTTGCAGGCTACTCCATCTGCTAACTTTTTATACGGGTGCCGGTGACGTCACAGATGCCGGGGCGTTCTCTGGTCAATTTAATCATAATAAACATGAAAAAAGATACATTTGTACACTTGCATTAGCCTTGCTTACTGGGTCTCTTTGACACAAATACATCCATATACATGAACTCCGGTCCATCACTTTTTAGACGTCCGTGTGAAACCCAAACAACAAGAACAATTCCTATTGTTACAAAAGGCTTTGTGTTTAAGTCAATGACAAATTCTCCAGATTCGCTACTTAATCTTTTATGATTTATTTTGTGTTTTACTGTATGTGTCCCATTTAGTAAGACTGCTGTCACATTGTTTATCCATCACAGAAGTTCCAACAAGTATTGAGTATATAAAAAAAATTGCACTCCTCACACATCTTATTTATGTGTAAAAGTCCATTACCAAATAAAGCGGCTCCAAAAACAAAGGCCTTCAGGCCCCACCAGTACCTGGACTCCAAGCAGCCGGTGCGCATTCAGGTTTCATGACACACTCCCAATCTAAGTTGTGAAATTATGGCATCTTTGTCAGCGTCTGTGTTGAGTTTGTCTCCGTGGTGACTGGGTAGGCTCTTTGTCCTTTGTTCTGGCAGTCTTGGGCTGCGTCACTGCTGACTGTAATGGCTGAACACTGCATGATGTCAAACGTCTGCAGTAGTCACACATATAGAGTACACCTTCTACACTCGGAATTAAAAACAAAGCACATCATTCAACCTATTTTCAGTTGTTAAGACTTTTATAGCTGAGCGTGCCTGGTAGCATTTGTTTGGAAAGGGGGGATTTTTTTCTGAAAATAAAGGAAACTAGGGAAATGGTGATCTTTACACCAGAATTTTGATCAGCAGTCCCAAAGTCCCAAGAAAACTACGGAGGGGGTGTTGCTCCGGCAATACCGGAAATGATTTTGTTTTTCGTGAAAGTCAAAGTAGGGGAAAAATACAGGAAAGTATTTCAATGGGAGAGTTCTGTAAAAGGGCAAATACGAGTTTTCCAGGGAAAACTGGAGGGTATTATATTCTTATAAAGGCAATTGTTTATATTTGGCGTCATCTATTTATTCTCTATATTATTTTAATTTTAATTTTAATTTTAATTTTAATTTTAATTTTAATTTTAATTTTAATTTTAATTTTAATTTTAATTTTAATTTTAATTTTAATTTTAATTTTAATTTTAATTTTTTTTATTTTTATTTTTATTTTTTTAAATTTTTTTTATTTTTTTTATTTATTTTTATGTCACTGGTATTATACGGGAGCCAGGCAACGACATTTCGTTGGCTATTTCACTGCTGTGTTTTTGTGCAGTGACAATAAAGGAAGTCTATCCATCCATCCATCCATCCATCCAATTTTAGAAATTAAATAATATTCATTACAGGATTAGAGAAATTAATGTTCAAAAATGAAAAAGACATCAGTGTAAAAAGGCTGCCTTCCATCATCGTTTCCTTGGAGCGACCGTATTCCCATTTTAATTTAATCCGGCACAGCAGGACAAGCTCATGGGGTCCAACTTGGAAACACAAGTTTAATTTCCTGTTCTGATACCTTTCAAAAATGCAGCGTTACAAGCAACTCCAGTCACCATCACCATGGCAACTGAAGTCATCCTAACTATGCAGCAAAACGGATTAAACAACAATTACAAAACAAAACAAAAAAAAAAATCTGCAATTACAGCCGCTACTATGCATATTTGGTAACTGATAATTATTCCTGACAAAGTGGAGATTTGTGTAACGCCGTCAGTTCATGTCGACCTTCTACTCCTCCACTCTGTGTTATTATGTTATTTTTCTATCTTATATAAGAGAAAGGTCATGGAATATCTATTATTAAAGGTTCAGGTCATAAGAGTGTACATTATTAACGAGCACGCCGTCGTCTTTAAACACACACGGGGTGACAGCGATCCAGGTGCCGCGTGTCTTTTAGCTAAACGAACCTCTTGACACTCAAATGTATGAATTACAGAACATAATTTCTTGATAAAGATTTAAAAAAAAAAAATCTAATCTGGGATCTGACAAAAAAAAATGCTGACAATTAAAAAATAATTGAGCTAAATACCAAACACGTCCTTTGAGAGAGGCGGACAAATAATAGCCTCTTGTTGTATTTCCATGCAAGCAAGCCACCTGAGCTGTCAGCATCTCAGGCCCATAAAAGCAGCACACAAGCGCCAGTGCAATGTGAAAGCGCTGTATGGGGCACAGCAGCTAGCTCGGAGACACCTGCCCACCCTTTCTGAATCAGCCGTTTCTGTGGTGACCAGAGTGGTGCTGCTGCTGGTGCTGATGCTGATGGTGGTGGTGCTGGTGGGAGGGGGTGTAGTGCTCGCTGAAAGTGAAGAGACATTACAAATCTGGTGGGAGCAACATGAAGGTAGGGATGGATGGATGGATGGATGGTAAAAGAACATGTGTAACTGATTCCTGGACATCACCATTGCTAACAGATTTGACACTTGGATCCAAAAGGCTGCAGCATCCACATCCACAAGGTGCAAAACATTTAATCACAGTGTCAGCCAGGATCATGTCTCCCTGTGAAACCTCATGCAACCATGAGAAGCTTTTTTTTATTATTATTATTTTTTTTTTTTTAAATAAAAACCCAATACACCTCTGTGCTCTCCATCCGTGGCCTATGTGACATAAGTTCACTGCACAAGTTGCGTCCCCGAAAGGCGGGACCTGCTTGATTCCGTGCAGTTACTGACAATCCGCAGCTGCCATTACACACAAATTACATCCCACGATGCAACAGTGACAAGAATTCTAAAATGGAGGAGAAGCAGCGGAGGTGAACAGTGATTTAGATGACGGATCAGAAGTGAGTTGTCACTTTGTTGTCAAATTCCTCTTTACACAAACAATACAACCGCGTTCAAAGTAACATATTCCATAATGCACGGATAATATTCCGAGTGTGTTCAGTTCTATTATAAAATAAAGCAAATATTCTTGGCAATCTCTCGTCTCAATTAGACAATCTTGTACTACACAGATTGCCTTCTGTGTGTCAGTGCAACAACAAATAAGAACGGATGCAATCATTCTCTTCTGTATCCGAGATGAAAGGCTCACGCTAAGCTGAAGAAAAACAGGCAAAATCTGAAACGTAAACACCTCCAGATTTTCCACAGAAGCTGTCGATTTACTACTGTGTCCACACGCTGTGAGCTACAAAAATGTGTGAGCACATTTGCATTGCTTCAAAATACTCCAGTCCACCATAAGCGCCGCATCACAAATGGCTTCTTGTTTTTCTTATTTCTTTGTTTGGTTTCTAAACAAGCCTGAGGTTGAAAAAAATCCTCTCCTTCAGGGACACATGGATCTAAACACTGGGAAAAGGTATCCTTTTCCCTAAGTCCCAGTAGTCTTTTTCACCTGTCACTCAGGAGATAAACAAACCTTCACGCTCACATAAAAAAAAAAACACCTCCTCCGCTCTCACCTTATAATCGAAGCACCTGTTTCATTAGGAAAACTTTTAGCAAAAGCATTTCTGTTTTTTAAAAATGCACACTTTCTGATGAGGTCATCGCCACAGCGATGCTAAGGCTAAGAAGGAGCGTTTCCATCAAGATGCCGCAGATACTCACCTGCCTCCGTGGCAGCTCCCAGCGACCGAGACGTTGCAGCGAGTGAGTTGCTCAAACTGGACTCATACCAGCAAAAACTGACCAACGACTCACGGCACGCCGCTTCCTTCCCGGTCTCGGAGACGACGAGCAGCTCTGCCTGTTACCGCCTTTCGCCCAACTGTAGCAACAGCAGAGAAGAGGCTGTGGGCTGCTGGCTGTCATCAGTTTCTCTCCCTCTCTCTCTCTCTCTCTCTCTCTCTCTCGCTATCTCGCCCTCGTGTCTGGGAAAATGTGTGTCCATAAAGTTGACTCCATTTGCATGGATTTATGAGTGTGCGTGAGTGTGAAACCGTCTTCCCACAACAACAGTATAAAAAAAAAAATAGTAGAGGTTGTGGGTGAAATGGACTCACCCACCTCATGTTGCCCCCATGTACACCACCTAGCACTCCTCCTGACCATCCCCCCGAACCGCCAACATCCACCCACCCTCTCCTTGCCAGCCTCTCTCAAGCCTGTTCAATATGAGTCATCAGCTTTCAGCCAATCATGGCGGTGGCACGCAGCCTTGGATGAGAATTACACAAGTACTGTATGTTCCTGTGTTCCTGGTAGAAACAAATACACTTGAAAATCACAAGGGCGGGTTTACGAATAAAAAAACATTAAAAACAGAAAAAAGTTTTCACAACAACAATGTAAAAAAAAAATCTTTAGTTGTAGAGCCATTGTCAATCTTTTCCTCTGTGAATCACCACCTTATTATGGTGGAGGGGTTTGAATGATCCTAGGAGATATGTCATCTGTTGCTATATCCTATCCTTACCACTTTCCACAGAGGGACCATCGAGAACCTGCTGACCCGTTGCATCTCCGTCTGGTCTGGGAGCTGCAAGGCCTCTGACTGGATGTTACTGCAGAGAGCGGTGAGGACAGCGGAGAAGATCATTGGGACATGTCATCTATTTATTCTCCACATTATTATTTTTATGTATTTTTTTATTTTTTATTTTTTATTTTTTATTTTTTATTTTTTATTTTTTATTTTTTATTTTTTATTTTTTATTTCACGGGAGCCAGGCAACGACATTTCGTTGGCAATTTCATTGCTGTGTTATTGTGCAATGACAATAAAGAAAGTCTATGTCTATGTCTATGTCTATGTCTATGTCTATGTCTATGTCTACGTATGTCTATGTCTATGTCTATGTCTATGTCTATGTCTATGTCTATGTGCTCCTTGATAGGGAATGTGGTATACCAGGGCCTCACCCTGGAGCCACACCTGAGGAGGGGCTCTCAGGTGAGCACCTAGTGGTCAGGTTTTCACCCATACTTTGAGTAACCCTTGAGTAACCCTTCTCAATCCCACTGACATACCTTCCACAGAGGAAGCAGAAACAAGGACAGTTCCATCACCGTGGCAAAGGTATCCGGCGTGGTCAAAATGCTCCTCAATGGCAAAGCTTTCTCCCCTAGTTCCTCAAGGATCTGGATTTTGGGGCTGTCTTGGTTGACATGTCTCTTCAACATTGCGTGGGAGTCGGGAACAGTACCTTTGCATTGGTAGACCGGGGTGACAAAGGGTGTGTTCCAACTATAGGGGGATCACACTCCTCAGTCTCCCCGGGAAAGTCTTTACCAGGGTACGACCGTTGGTCGAACCTCTGCTACAAGAGGTTCAATGTGGTTTTCATCCTGGTCGCGGAATACTGGACAGCTCTACACCCTTGCAAGGGTGGTGGAGGGTGCATGGATGTTTCCCCAACCAGTCTACATGTGGTTTGTGGTCTTTGAAAAGTGATTAGACCGTGTCCCTCATTGTGTCCTTAGGGGGGTGCTCTGGGAGTACGGGATTGGTGGCTCTTCGGTCCTTCTACAACCGGACCAGAATCTTGGTTCGCATTGCCTGTTTCCGGTGAACGGTGGCGTCTGCCAATGTTTACTTTTGATCAGTCAAATAATTGAATTTGAGCTGATTATTAATGAACCACCAAATTACTCAAATAACACGTTTTTGTAATATGACTTTAATATTATCACTATAGGCTACACCGATTTACTTTTACATTAGCAGGGGCAAAAAAACAAATAAAAGTAAAATTCATACTACTAAGATTGTACAGGTGATATTATTCCTTCTAAAAAAAACACACACAC
This sequence comes from Doryrhamphus excisus, assembly GCF_030265055.1. Classification (NCBI taxonomy): domain Eukaryota; kingdom Metazoa; phylum Chordata; class Actinopteri; order Syngnathiformes; family Syngnathidae; genus Doryrhamphus; species Doryrhamphus excisus. The sequence goes on along the minus strand of NC_080481.1, from coordinate 1,523,499 downwards.
ACGAACAACAACCAAGCTAGAAAGTACTTACCAGTATTTCCTCTGGGTGAAAACACATTTTGCTGTGTGAGTTTTTTTTTCCATGTCCAGGTTGTGTCACATTCAAGTGTGAATGTTTACAACTAAATCCGTTATGGTGATGGAACGATTATGTCCCAGTGTCCCTTTTCCAATTGCGATTCTGGACATTTTTTTTTCTTTTGACACGAAAGGTCACCTTCAGTCTAATAGAACAAAAACAAAACAGTGTACTGTACATCCAATTCACGTGTAATTTTCAATAAATTCTTTTTTTAAATATATTTATAAAATACACAATATACTGTATACAAGATTAAATAAGTATATATACAATATACAAATATACAATTTGCAACTAGTAGCGCTGACAACTTAGGAAAACAAGTGACCTCTAAGCAGTTGCAAATCATGCCGAACAGGAAACAAAAAAAAAAAACCAAAATAAAAGCGCAAGACAGAAAAATTAGCTGAAAAATAAGAAAATCCAAAACTTGCCCAAAACGACAAAACAAAAATAAAAAAATATGTCAACTATTTCGCTCCTGCTGAAACGCGAATCAGGTTATTTGATTTCACAAGGGATTCATCAGCATTAGTTACTTACTGAACAACTCAATTTCACACACAAAAACTGCCCATTTGTGATGTCACAGAGGGGCGGACTTCCTTATATGGTTCATAGTTAGGAATCACTTTGGGCATGTGACCAATCACGGTAATAAATAAAATAAATAAAATAAATAAAAATAAAATAAAATAGAAAGTACAACTCAAAAAGTTTTCTGTGCGGGTTATTGTGTGTAGCCGCTCTATAGGAGCTCTTCAATATCATGAGACTAGTCCTGGCATCACGTATACTGGAATACTGGCGTTTTCTTGTTCAAACTCTTCCTGCAATAACTTGACTCCCCAACGGTTATTTTACGGCACATTTTTATGGTCTTTGTGCCTGGCCTTGTGAGCAAAGACGTATTTTGTCATTAAGATCCCATGGCAAACCCAGTCAGTGGGGGCCCTCCCCATCCTCGTACTGCACTTACAAAAGTTTTATTCTCACCTCAACACAAGGTCTTCAATGCAGCACCAAATAAGCCACTTTTTTCCGTTATATGTCAGCTTAAGATGGTAATTAAATAGCCAGGTTTATACACCCCACAAAATAATATTTAAAATACAAATCTTTATCATCTACTTACAAGTGTGAATATAATAAAATTCTCCTATTTCCTAAGCTAAATCAAGTCTTTAAAGTGGAGCTATTATGTTCATTTTTCTGCCCTTTGTAGTGAATTGTGGGCTCCTATAGAGCAGCTACACACAATAACCAGCACAGAAAGCTTTCTAGTTCTTCCAGTATTTCTTTGGATTCCGTGCTTCCTGTGAAAAACGGTCTGTTTTAATGTATTCCATCCACGGCCCGCCTCCAGAGTCTTACCCCAATGTCACCGCTCTGACAAGAATCAGTGCTCTAGCAGCCGTAATATTAGTTCCTCAACTGTGCTATTTTGTCCTATTTTGAGGAAGTATCCCTTGACGGGCTTCCAAAACTTGTCAGTGCAGCAAAACAGACAACATGTCTGCTTGACCCGCTTCCTGGGAAAAGTCGTTAAAGAGCTGTTCCCAATTTTAGCTCCTTCAATCTTAAATATTATAAATCTATCGCTTTCCTCCGGCACTGTGCCTGCAGCTTTCAAGACGGTGGTAATTCGACCTCTACTAAAAAAATCTAATTATTTCTAATTATAGGCCAGTGTCTAACCTCCCATTTGTTTCAAAAATCCTTGAAAAAAACTTAGCAAAAACGTAGCACAACAGCTCAATGATCACATGACCTTGGGTAGTTTATTTGAACCTCTTCAGTCTGGTTTTAGGGTCAACCACTCCATTGAATCGGCACTTGCAAAAGTGACAAATGAGCCAATCTCGGGTATTGGATGCATCGTGTAGTTTATGATAATGTGACTTCTGTGTACCGTCGTGGGACTTGCGGAGTCCCGCAAGGATCAGTGCTTGGCCCTCTTTTGTTCAATATTCATATGAGCCGCCATGCAACATCATTCACAAACATAAGATTAGCTTTCACTGTTATGCCGACGACATTCAAGCTGTATGTGCCAAGGCGTGTCCCAAGCAATGGGACACGCCTTTTTACTATTGAAACTCAACAAAACTGTTGATTATTGCCGCAGCTAAACTGAGTTGCCTGTTTAAGGACACCACTCTGAGTTTTGATATCATTTTTGACATCATTACCTAAAGTGACTCGGTAAAAAATCTTGGTGTGTGATATCCGATTGGATTCGATTTACCTATGATTTCCATATTTTTCCGTTTTAATCTTTATCAGGGACAGTTCTAGGGATGCACAGAATCTTAAAAGGGTTTTATACATTCACGTTATACATTAGCTGTGTGTCCAGCCTTTAACCTTCAGAAGTGGACTTTGTCATGAAATATCCTACATCCAGATTTTAATAACCAACCAACGTTATATTAATCTTTGCTTGACTGCATTTTGCTCATTTGCATACTAACAGTGATTTGAAGATTACTGCCCAAGCGTGGAGCCGGTCCCAAACTTTATTGTTCACGTGATCTGAAAAGATGCAAGGAGGATGAGGATCACAAGCACGCAGCCTGGATTAGCCTGCTGCTGTGTTTAATGTGACAGCAACAGAGGTGGTCTACATGGTATTGTGGCCTCTGATATCTAGTGGACCCTGTGCATTTAAAGGCAATGAGAGGCGTTCATTTGATTGGTTAAGATGACACTCGACTGTGTTAAACCCTCTAATGCCTTTTCTCCTCCGTCTCTGTCGACATTTGCACTGGTGGGCGGGACGGAGGCACGGGTGCGCCACGCTGCACCGGACTGCGCTGCTCACAAAAAAGCGCAAGTCGAGCCCATTTTGTTTGTTTACTTACGACACATTATTATATTACATTACCGAATATAAAAATAATATAATATCTCATCTCCTAATCAGCCCACATATATGATATGATGTGATTTGTTATGCTGCTTGCTTGGCTTGCAGGTGACTTGTTGGCAGGCAGGCAGACTGGAGGCTTCCGTTGCTTTTAAGTCACATCGACTGTAGATGCATCCTACGTGCACCCAAAATCAATAATTCAAAAAGGCTTGATTCAAAGGACAGACAGCCATTTGGAACCAAAAATAGCTCAATGAAGAAAACAAGGAGGCAACCGTCAGCACTCATGCAACAGGAAGTGGACACAACAGACCTCTGCAGCAACTGTGAGATTGTACATACATAATATACATGGAAAGCATTTATACACGTTGAACTTTAATGTTCTCATATCAATGACTATGAATTGTGTCATTTTATTTGAACGAAATAAAAAAAAATAATAAATAGGTTGACAGGATGGTTTCCAGGTATGAAGAACCGAGTTGAATTATGGACAAGGACCATAATTCCACATTGAGTTAAATTAGGTTGCCAAGCAGATGGAGCATTAAGTCATCATAGCCTGCTGTCACCCCTCAGGAGCCTCATCCATCATCTGCTGATCTGTCTCTGCATACCTCCTCTCATCAAGGGAATGAAAGCCTTAATTGGAAATTGTGTTAATTCTGCCGCATGTTAGAAATTTGATACACATCCGCTTGTAGCACCCATGTGTGGTAATTGCAGGGTAATGGCAAAAGATAAGGGGACGGGGGAATACAATGGACCAGTGCAGGTTTGACTACTGGAGTCATGTTTTGGCTTAAGCGGAAATAAATACCATAGACCAACAATAAGTACTTTTTTCAAGACTTGTTGAAAAAAATACACATTTACAAAATAAATGACTTACACTTCAACTTTAGCTAAACATTTCTCCTTTTCTATTTAAACCTTATTTTGATTTAAAATATTTAGTATTATGGTGGACGAGTGGTTAGCGCGCAGGCCACACAGCTGGGGGATCCGAGTTCGATTCCACCTTCGCCATCTCTGTGTGGCGTTTACATGTTCTCCCCGTGCATGTGTGAGTTTTCTGGCGCCCCTCTTCATCGCCGATCTATATAGCTTGCAATGCTACTTATATAAATAATAACTACAATGGCATTGTTTGTACTGTTGTCTTTCATTTGTAAGACTCAATTGAAATGGTTAACAACACGGCGGAAGAGTGGTTAGCGCACAGGCCACACAGCTAGGAGATCCGAGTTCGATTCCAACTTCGCCATCTCTGTGTGTAGGGTTTACATGTTCTCCCAGTGTATGCGTGAGTTTTTTCCGGGTACTCCGGTTTCCTCCCACATTCCAAAAACATGCTAGGTTAATTTCGGCTATCAAAAGATGTAAAATTTTATCAGATTAATCACAGTTTTTAAAATTAACTAATCATGATTAATCACCTTTGTGACTCCAAATTGTCCATAGGTATGAATGTGAGTGTGAATGGTTGTTTGTCTATATGTGCCCTGTGATTGTTTGGTTGGCCACCAGTCCGGGGTGTACCCCGCCTCTTGCCCGGAGACAGCTGGGATAGGCTCCAGCATGGTATTATGGTTAATGTTTAGTTTAGTTTCGATATGCTGATATTGTCAAACTCACAATTTCCAATTCCGATACTGATTTGTGTAACATCACATATTTTTACTGAGCAGCGTATCTCAATTATTTTCTGTCATACCCCCCCTAAAGGAACAAATTTTTTATGCGCCACCTTGATTTGAAATACTATGAAACTGCTAATATTTATTAATTTATCTGTACTGTACAGACTCAACTTGAAACTGAACCAGGAAAAATGCAACAAAATGGAAAAGCATACTATAAGCGTACTCAGGAATCAAACTGAATGTTGAGTACTATAAATTTGTATATGTTGGCAGGTCTGCATTAAAATCAAAACCTCAAAGTAAGAATCCAAAAAACGTACACACTTTGGCAAGCAATTCATGCTTTGACACGACTTATTGACACCCAAGTCAAGTACTCTTTACGGCCAGTGTACAACATAGTATGCACAACGTATTTGGTACATTGGTATGCATCGTAACCACCACTCCTTGCATCCGTGAAGCAGTTGCGGCATTATGTGGTCCCACTTTGTCACCCGTGAAGCTGCCATTACAGAAAAGAAAAGTCCACATTATCTAGCAGCTGCATAAAGAGACGGAAAAAAAAGGCATATCCGTAACGAGAAAAACGAAAGAACGGACAGTGTGGGTGAGGGAATTACTCACTAAAAGACATTGCTTTGCTTTGGGCATTATGGTGACTTATTATTCACAAGGAATATCAAAGAGGCGACAGAAATTACTTGAGAATTTTCCCGGACTTGTTCCCCAAGAGTTGGTGGAAAGGGTAAACCATTCATGTGAATGACACATACTTTGATACGTACCGCCCGCATTAGGGTGCATCAAATTTGAATGGGGAATTTTTCATTCATAATATCAATTTGGCTGGCATTGCATTTTTTTTTTTCTAATGAACATAAAAATGTTTTTTTTTGCAAAGTTTTGAGGAAATCCATTGAGATTTAAGGGTGCCACCTCACACATAAACTTTTGTAAAATTTCGGAAAATGTGCAATTTCTAGTCCGATTGCCAAAAAGTTGACCTGGAAATGTTGAGTACTGGAATGTAGTAATAACAAATTACAAGTGAATGCATCATTTTGGATCCAGTGGAATGAAAACCCATCTGCTAAATAGAGTGGTACCTTCTTGAGGTTGCGTCCAAAAATTAATTAATTACAGGCGGTTCTCGGGTTGCGTGTTCTGTTCCTAGACTCTGATGGAAGTCGACTTTTACTGTAAGTGCTTCTCAATCATTTCCTGTCATGCAGATTTTTTTTTTTTTTGCACCACCCCCAATTTGAAATACTAAAAAAAACACTATTACCGTATTTTGCGGATTATAAGTCGCACTTTTTTCATATGTAGGTTGGCTGTTCCTGTGACTTATACTCCAGAGCGTGGACACCTTTTCTGTTTATGTTTATTTTTTGTGTACGTAGCTAAATAAGCATTGTGTTAGCATATCTTACACCTATTCATTCTGTTCTCTATTCTTTTATTATTGTTAGAACTTGACTTCCAAGATGACATAATGTCTGTTTTGGTCAAGTAGTTTGGAAAATAAATTACCCGCAAAAAATGCGACTTATACTCCAGTGCGACTTATGTATGTTTTTTTCTACCTAATTATGCATTTTTGGCCTTGTGCAACTTATACTCCGGAGCGACTTATAGTCCAAAAAATATGGTATATTGCTAACATTTTTGTCAGTACAAAACAATGAATCATGTCTCATGATAATGTAATGTGATTAAATAGCTCACATAGTAAACCACAGTGGCATATGTTTTCGATATGTCTTCCAGGCTTGGTTGACATAACCTTGGGTGTCGTTTTTTTTTTTTTTTTTAGGGGTCAGAATCAGCTCCAGAAACTCTGGACCAGTTTCAGACGCGCCCAGCTGAGTCTGGCTCATTCTTCAAGGTCAGTTTGTTGAATGCTTCTCAATCACGGGGACACGGTATTCGGTATTTACACGCGGTCACGACTGCGACTCCATCATTGAAATGTTGTAAGGATGCACCAAAAATAAAACAAAAGGCACGGACAATGGAGACGAGCTGAGATGTTTGTTGCACACAACACCGTGCTCTTGTTTTTAGACCCGCAGGCTGTGTGGCTGCTTAACATATGAATGATGAGATTTGATAAAAGCGGTTCTGAAAAGTAGCTGATGAATATGTGTGAATCTGAAGCGGTTGTTGTGTGATCATGTGCAGATGAGCGCGTGGGAGGTGTGGATGTTTGTGCGGTGTGTGTTTTTTTTTTTGCTCATGCCGCTCACATTTGTGCGCATCCACACGCACGTTTTGTTTTTTATCTTCAACATTAGGGCAGCTGAGGTAAAAAAAAAAAACATACACAAGCAGATCCCCAAATTCTAGTGTCCGAGGGGATGTTTGTGTGTCACACTGATGACATAGCTCTCCACACACTTGACAGGAGTTCAGTCATCTAGACATGCCCAGTGGATTCATCACCGTAGCAACAGTCAAGTGAAAGATGTTGAATCATGACGAAGAATGCTACTTTCTTCACAGTTGTCCAATGTGAACAAAAGGCACCGAGGAGTCATAGAAACGTTTCATGACGTGTGCCTTTGAACCTAAAAGACCATAATGACACAACAAGAATTAGGTTAATCAATCGATTGATGGACAAAACAAAGTACATCCAGTGATTTCCTGCCAGCGAGTAATACAAACAATGTATTTACATGCATAGAGGCAAAATGAAACGTGATACGTTTATGTATATACGTACGTAATAGATTTTTTTAGGGATGTTCAGGTGCGCCGCAGCTGCGCCTCGAAATTACGATATTAGAGCCCACAGTCTGATGCTCTTTTATAACATCGTTTTGCTACATTTAAGTATGCTGGAAAAGACACCGAGAACAAGTACATGTAGCTTAAATTACGTGATGTATTTGAACGCAACACCGATTGTGATTCAAATGTTCTGTTACTATTAAAGAGACAAACTTGTGTGGTATATTTTGCTTGATTGACATATTTAGTTCATTTTATACATACATACAAATATATATAATACTGTCCTGTTATTTTATTTATTAATGAAATACAGTAAAAATTGGCATATTGCAGATATAGTTGCTAATGGTGATTATTCATTCATTTTCTACCGCTTATCCTCACGAGGGATGCTGGAGCCTATCCCAGCTGTCTTTGGGCACCCTGGACTGGTGGCCAGCCAATCACAGGGCACATATAGACAAACAACCATTCACACTCACATTCATACCTATGGACAATTCGGAGTCACAAAGGTGATTAATCAGGATTAGTTAATTTAAAAACTGTGATTAATCTGATAAAATTTTACATCTTTTGACAGTCCTAGTGTTTTCGTCGTTATTTTTTCTCTCCTCTGTCCCGGATGCTGAGCATCCCAGATGCTAGGGGTGAAAGAGACACACCGCCCAGATTCAAGCAGCAACCTCTCCATGCGTGTTTGTCATTGTGGCATTCGTTCCATATCACAGTAATCTCTAATAAATGAGTTTACTTCTTCTATTCAATATACTGTACACGATTTACAAGAATTCGGGACATTGAGCGATGATTTAATTATAATTAGGCCACACACTTCCCAACATCATGAGACCAGGATGACACTCAACGGTGCATCAACCATCAATATGGCCGCCACCACATTGCAGGGCGCCAACAGATTGCTCCCAGAAGGAAGCAGCCACAAGCCCAGGGCGCCACAGAGCGGCATCAGCAATGTTCCCACTATGCCGTGCGGGTGCGCAATTGTGCACTGTTGGTGGGTGAGAAGAAGTATTGATGGAAGGTAGCTGTGCGCATCCCGTAAGAAAGTGCTCATGCAAGGAGGAGGCGCAGGAGATCCCAGTTTTATACCATCAAAGGTTCTCCTATTTGGCGACGACAGAGAAGGAATGCAAGTGGATCACAAGCATGATGCCTGGATTAGCCCGCTGCTGTGTTTAATGTCACTGTCCCTGTGGCCTCTGATGTGCAGTCCAGTGGGCCCTGTGCATTTAAAGGCAATGAGAGGCGCTCATTTGATTGGTTGAGATTACACTCAGCTGTGTTAAACCCTTTCACGTCTTCTCTCCTCCCTCTTTGCCACTTGTGCCAGTATGATGGATGGAGGCGTGGGTGCGCCGCTCAAAATGACAAAGTGCGCTGGCCACACCCAATTACCCAGAGGGCAGGAGTGTGGGAAGGACTGTATATATGTAACAACAGTTGGCTGGTAAATTAGAGGAACAATATTTTATATGTATTATTTCTACATTTTAATACAAGTGATTGGGCTATTAAATAATATGTGGTGTGTAATATGGCACTTGTGCCAGTATGATGGACGGAGGCGTGGGTGCGCCGCTCAAAATTGCGTAGTGTGCTGGCCACACCCAATTACCCAGAGGGCTGGAGTGTGGCAAGGCCTGTATATATGTATATATGTAGAGGAAAAATATTTTTATATGTATTATTTCTAAATTTTAATACAAGTGATTGGGCTATTAAAGAATATGTGTCGTGTAATATGTCTAGAGTGTTGATGCAGCACCATCCGATAAAAATACTACCTTCGAATGAGATTTTTCGTGTCATCTCTGACCTCGTCTGTGGCGAGTGAAAAACACCAGGATGCTGTGTTTGTCGTGTGAAGTGATGATATAGGATGCATAATAACTGCTACCTGCTGAGAAACAAACAGTCCCCCGACCAACAATCAGCTGTGACACAACAGGAAGTGACACAGAACATGCGGCCTTTGCCGCAACATATTAATAACGGGCTGCCTTGCGAGCCGTTGGGCCAAAAGCAAGCGCCCATTTAATCAACAGCTGAACAGTAGAATTCTGTGGAATCAATACCAATGCAGCGCGCGGATGGCTTTATGCCAGTAAACAGCTCCTACTGCTGGCTAAACCGCTGCAAGGCGTACGATGCACTCGGCATTTACACAAGCTACCATTTTCTACATGTGTCATAGACACAGGAGCATGCGTCTTTTGTTGGCTTTTTCCTGACTTCCACGAGACCGACGAAGAATTGTAGGCCAAATATATCAGAATGTAATGTCTTGACAGCCATGACACCCGCTGCTGTTATTTTTGCTCTGATGCTATATAACGCTCCTGTTAGTAAATGTGGGTGCTGGGGAATGTGTCATGTCCTGGTCACAGTGTTCCCTCCTCTCTACTGGTCACCCAGCGGGAGAGATCATCACGCTCTGCCCACTCGTTTGTCCTCTACAAACGACTCTCATTTTCATATGTAAGTGTAGTATTGAAATAAACTACAGTTCCAGGACAAAAAACACTTCTGAATAAAAAAAATATTAAGGCTTGTGTTTACTTTTGCCCAAAAAAAAACAAACATCTTGATGAAATCCAAGACTCGGTCACCCAGGAGGTCAGTCATCCTTCATGTCCTCCTTCACTGCATCCGTAAACCTCCTCTTTGGTCTTCCTCTACGCCTCCTATATTCACTATCTCTCCTCTGGACATGTCCCAACCATCTCAGTCTGGCCTCTCTGACTTTATCTCCAAGGCCTATAACATGTAATGTCCCTCTGATGTACTCCTTCCTGATCCTATCCATCCTGGTCACTCCCAATGAGAACCTCAGCATCCTCATCTCTGCTACCTCCGGTTCTGCTTCCCGTCTTTTCCTCAGTGGTACTGTCTCTAAACATGTAATGTCCCTCTGATGTACTCCTTCCTGATCCTATCCATCCTGGTCACTCCCAATGAGAACCTCAGCATCCTCATCTCTGCTACCTCCGGTTCTGCTTCCCGTCTTTTCCTCAGTGGTACTGTCTCTAAACATGTAATGTCCCTCTGATGTACTCCTTCCTGATCCTATCCATCCTGGTCACTCCCAATGAGAACCTCAGCATCCTCATCTCTGCTACCTCCGGTTCTGCTTCCCGTCTTTTCCTCAGTGGTACTGTCTCTAAACATGTAATGTCCCTCTGATGTACTCCTTCCTGATCCTATCCATCCTGGTCACTCCCAATGAGAACCTCAGCATCCTCATCTCTGCTACCTCCAGTTCTCCCAATGACATTTTGTTCATGTTTTGTCATTTAATATGTCTCATAAATGAAACAAGAACCAACACGTTAAATGCCGACCCTTTTTCTCTCGCTTTGCTAAACTCGGCTATCCTTGAATAACAGAAATACGGTAATTGTCAGGAGACACATTTACACAATATTCAAACTTGTCCCTCTGATGTACTCGTTCGTGATCCTATCCATCCTGGTCACTCCCAATGAGAACCTCAGCATCCTCATCTCTGCTACCTCCAGTTCTGCTTCCTGTCTTTTCCTCAGTGGCACTGTCTCTAGACCACACAACATGGCTGGTCTCACCACAGTTTTGTATACTGTATACTGTACATACAGTATATAGATTTGTGTAGATGTAGTATTCACTGAAATATTTTGTTGTATAATATTAATATTATCCCTGAAAAATAAATAAAGGACACCCGACCGGAGTGACCGTTTTTGTTTGTGTGAAACTATTTTTACACAATTTGACACAAACCTGAATTTAATTAGATGGATATTTTGGAGCAATACAAATAACCTAATACAATTTAATATAAAGCACCCTGCCATTCAGTCATTCCACTGACACTTTTGATTTTCACAGTAATACAGGATAAAGTGTGTTTCTTTTTAACTTTGTTTCTAAATACCAAATGATTTCATCTGTCAGGGGATGGTTGGCATATTAATTATTTGGTATATTTCTTAATGAGTCCCGCAAAAGCTATTTCCAAAAAGAGAACATCAACACTGTGCTACTGTATGTACTGACCTCCTTCACTGAACGCATTTGACCACTAGAGGTCAGCATAGGCAAGATTTTATTTCATGTGCTTTAGGCAGAGCAATAATGTAATGTGGATGGTTTGTTCTCTTGGTGTGTGTTTAACACTCACATTTACGTGGTTGTAGGTCTCTATGTGTCAAGCAGGACCGGGCTGACCCAAAGTGGGGCCCTCGATGATATCCTATATGGCGCCCCTCTTCATCGCCGATTTATATAGCTTGCAATGCTACTTATATAAATAATAACTACAATGGCATTGTTTGTACTGTTGAATTTCATTTGTAAGACTCAATTTAAATGGTTAACAACACAGATTAATCACAGTTTTTAAATTAACTAATCATGATTAATCACCTTTGTGACTCCAAATTGTCCATAGGTATGAATGTGAGTGTGAATGGTTGTTTGTCTATATGTGCCCTGTGATTGGCTGGCCACCAGTCCAGGGTGTACCCCGCCTCTCGCCCGAAGACAGCTGGGATAGGCTCCAGCACCCCCACTACCCTTGTGAGAATAAGAAAATGAATGAATGAATGGTATTACGGTTATGGTATTATGAACGAAAAAACTAGGGCTGTCAAAAGATGTAAAATTTTATCAGATTAATCACAGTTTTTAAATTAACTAATCTTGATTAATCACCTTTGTGACTCCAAATTGTCCATGGTTGTTTGTCTATATGTGCCCTCTGATTGGCTGGCGACAAGTCCAGGGTGTACCCCGCCTCTTGCTCAAAGACAGCTGGGATAGGCTCCAGCACCCCCGCGACCCGCGTGAGAATAAGAAAATGAATGAATGAATGGTATTATGGACAAAAAACTAGGGCTGTCAAAAGATGTAAAATTTTATTAGATTAATCACCGTTTTTAAATTAACTAATCATGATTAATCACCTTTGTGACTCCAAATTGTCCATAGGTATGAATGTGAGTGTGAATGGTTGTTTGTCTATATGTGCCCTGTGATTGGCTGGCCACCAGTCCAGGGTGTACCTCGTTCTGGCCTTCTAAAACAGATGCCTAGAGGCAAAGACAGCAAGGGACTAAGTGAGAATGACCCTGTCCAACATTACAGAGAGTAACACATTCATAAGCCCCAAATCTCTTTAATAGAACACCCATTAGGAAAGTGCTGAGCTCTTCAGCAGCTAAGATGCTTCACCAGAGGCGTCACTCGGTTTTAAGACCAGAGGAGGCTTAGCCGCCAGGTAGCCTTGCCTACTGTCCCTTGGGAAAGTGAATTATCCTGCTTTTGTAAACAAATGTATGAATTCCATACTGAGTTGGAAAGGGACTCATATAATCCTGTAGTATTTTTATTTTATTTTATTTTTTATTTTGACAGATAGAAATAGGAGGGGGCTAAAGCTGGGCTTAAAGGGGACCTATTGTGCTTGACCCTTTATATTGAGTTGTGGTCTCCTATAGAGAAGCTACACACAATAACCCGCACAGAATACTTCTTAGATTTTCCAGAATCTGCACCTATTCCAGCTGTATTTACTTTGTTTACCAGCTGTATGTTACTTTGCATGATTTTGGAATGTGGGAGGAAACCGGAGTACCCGGAGAAAACCCACGCATGCACGGGGAGGACATGCAAACTCCATACAGAGATGCCCAAACGGAGAATCGAACCCAGGTCTTCTCGATCTCCTGACTGTGTGCCAACATGCAGTGCAATGCAACATGCAGTCATGCAATGCAGTTCTTGATTTGATGACATCTGAATAGGGTAAGTGCTGCACGTCGCATGAGTGGTTAGCGAGCACGCTTCACAGCTAGGAGACCCGAGTTCAATTCCACCCCCGGCCATCTCTGTGTGGAGTTTGCATGTTCTCCCCGTGCATGCGTGGGTTTTCTCCGGGTACTCCGGTTTCCTCCCACATTCCAAAAACATGCTAGGTTAATTAGCCACTCCAAATTGTCCATAGGTATGAATGTGAGTGTGAATGGTTGTTTGTCTGGGATAGGCTCCAGCACCCCCGCGAACCTCGTGAGAATAAGAAAATGAATGAATGGTATTATGGTTATGGTATTATAGACAAAAAAAAAAACAAGGGCTGTCAAAAGATGTAAAATTTTATCAGATTAATCACAGTTTTTTAATTAACTAATCATGATTAATCACTTTTGTGACTCCAAATTGTCCATAGGTATGAATGTGAGTGTGAATGGTTGTTTGTCTATATGTGCCCTGTGATTGACTGGCCACCAGTCCAGGGTGTACCATGCCTCTCGCCTGAAGACAGCTGGGATAGGCTCCAGCACTCACCCTAGTGAGGATAAGCGGTAGAAAATGAATGAATGGGGTGAAAGTCTCTCTCCTAGCAGAAGTCAAGGATACATCTTGAGAAGGTCACCAGTCCATCTAAAAGTTCAACGCTTCATTTGAACCGGAAAGAAACAAGCAGGTTTGGAAGATAAAATAAACAGTAGCCGCCTAGCAAATGTAGCATTCAATAACTTCCTGCTAGAAATGAGCAGGTGTAACCTTAATATCTTGATGAGTGGTCAGTTATGTTTGCAGTGATGGCTGGATTAGATATTAACCATGGCCTAAATCACTTTGTGCTGACGGATTTGGAAAGCGATAATCCAAGGTGCGCCTTTTAAAAGCCGGGGCACCACCACCGGGGTCCAACTGTAGCAAGGGTCCGTCTACATCACGTTCTTGAGCAGCCAGAAGAAACGCCGCCGAAGAGCTGATCGCAACCGCCAAGCGCAACCATGAACGGCACAGAGGGACCTTATTTCTACGTCCCTATGGTTAACACCACCGGCATAGTCCGGAGTCCTTATGAATACCCTCAGTACTATCTAGTCAACCCGGCGGCCTACGCCGCCCTGGGCGCCTACATGTTCCTTCTCATCCTGCTCGGCTTCCCCATCAACTTCCTCACGCTCTACGTTACCCTCGAACACAAGAAGCTGCGGACCCCTCTAAACTACATCCTGTTGAATCTGGCGGTGGCTAACCTCTTCATGGTTTTCGGAGGATTCACCACAACGATGTACACCTCCATGCACGGCTACTTTGTCCTGGGACGCCTCGGATGCAACCTGGAAGGATTCTTTGCCACCCTCGGAGGTGAAATTGCCCTCTGGTCCTTGGTGGTTCTGGCTATCGAGAGGTGGGTGGTCGTGTGCAAGCCCATCAGTAATTTCCGTTTTGGTGAGAACCACGCGATTATGGGTTTGGCCTTCACCTGGTTGATGGCCTGCGCTTGCGCCGTGCCGCCCCTTGTCGGCTGGTCCCGCTACATCCCCGAAGGCATGCAGTGCTCGTGCGGAGTCGACTACTACACACGCGCCGAGGGTTTCAACAACGAGTCCTTTGTGGTCTACATGTTCTGCTGCCACTTCCTCACTCCCCTGACCGTCGTTTTCTTCTGCTACGGCCGTCTGCTTTGTGCCGTCAAGGAGGCCGCCGCCGCCCAGCAGGAGTCCGAGACCACCCAGAGAGCCGAGCGGGAAGTCACCCGCATGGTCGTGATCATGGTCATTGCCTTCCTGGTATGTTGGTTGCCCTACGCCGGGGTGGCCTGGTGGATCTTCACACATCAGGGTTCAGAGTTCGGACCGGTCCTCATGACCATTCCGGCTTTCTTTGCCAAGAGCTCCGCCATCTACAACCCAATGATCTACATCTGCATGAACAAGCAGTTCCGCCACTGCATGGTGACCACCATGTGCTGCGGGAAGAATCCCTTCGAAGAGGAGGAAGGGGCGTCCACGACCAAAACCGAAGCCTCCTCCGTCTCCTCCAGCTCTGTCTCCCCAGCATAAAGGCCCGTCCGACGCCATGCAACACTATCTGATCCACTATCTGAGAAGAAGACTTCTGCTCCCCCCCCCAGGACGCGACTGAAGGCTAACCTCCTTTTTGTATTTTCACCAACGAGTTGGTTCAACCTAAAGACTGTTGCAGGAAAGTCCGGCCCATTTCAGAGTTGTTCCTGTATGTACAGAATATCCAACGTAAATATTTGTTTCCCTTAGCGGGAGGGACAACTATCCTAATCAATAACAGTTGGATCCTAAATCATACTGGCTTATTTTTGAAAGTAGAGGCATGTAATCAAGGCAACTTAAAATAAAAGGCACTTTGCATTTGACTCACCATGTTGATGTTTTACTTATAACTGGATCGGTAAAAGTACAAATGACTGTAGTACATTTGATCAAAGTATATGTGAAAATAAATGGGAATGCTATATTCAGAATGCATTTATGTCTTGAGTCAATTTGTACCTACGAGCAAAGATAACGGTAATTAGCAACATCTCAACACAATCATACTGTACTGTACATCGCATTGTATTTACCACTTGTTATGAGTGGGGGATTATTGGATTATTATTTGTTAATCATAATACCATATAGGACACGAGTCAACACCACCGCCTCAAAAGTGTTCCCTAGTTTATCGTAGTTTATCGTAGTTTATCGTAGTTTATCGTAGTTTATCGTAGTTTATCGTAGTTTATCGTAGTTTATCGTAGTTTATCGTAGTTTATCGTAGTTTATAGCTATCTTTTATAATAAAAATTATTGTTGGTTATAAGGAGCTTCATACCTATGGACAATTTGGAGTGGCTAATTAACCTAGCATGTTTTTGGAATGTGGGAGGAAACCGGAGTACCCGGAGAAAACCCACGCATGCACGAGGAGAAACATGCAAACTCCACACAGAGAGGGTGGAATCGAACACGGGTCTGGTGTTAGCAACTTAATTTTGGAAATATGGGGTTTTTAAAAAGGTAACATATTTTTAAGAACACAACATAAAATTCGGTGTTTTCATGTTTTTCATTCGTTTTCTACCACTTTTTCAGTCAATCACAGGGCACATATAGACAAACAACCATTCACACTCACATTCATACCTATGGACAATTTGGAGTCGCTAATTAACCTAGCATGTTTTTGGAATGTGGGAGGAAACCGGAGTACCCGGAGAAAACCCACGCATGCACGGGGAGAAACATGCAAACTCCACACAGAGAGGGTGGAATCGAACACGGGTCTGGTGTTAACGGGTCCAACTTAATTTTGGAAATATGGGGTTTTTAAAAAGGTAACATATTTTTAAGAACACAACATAAAATTCGGTGTTTTCATGTTTTTCATTCGTTTTCTACCACTTTTTCAGTCAATCCCAGGGCACATATAGAACCCACGCATGCCCGGGGAGAATATGCAAACTCCACACAGAAATACCCGAGCGGGGAATCGAACCCTCGTCCTCCTAGCTGTGAGGTCTGCGCCCATTCCCTAGTTGTATCGTTATCAAAATAATAAAAATTAGCAGCTCATATTATGATTTTGACTCATTATTATTGGTTATAAGGAGCGTCATGCTGGAGAAATTCAAACTCCGCACGCTCTTACGTATTATTACCTTCATGCGTTACCATAGCAACCAGCATAGAAACTGATATGTCCCGGAATACAGGTATGCTCCATAAGCAGAGCACGCATGTTGTTTTTAATTTGCATAAATAAGATGCAATATTGGTTGCGCGCTGACCACACAGCTAGGAGACCCGGGTTCGATTCTCCCTGTGCATGTTTTTTTTTTTTTTTTTTTCGGGTACTCCGGTTTCCTCCCACATTCCAAAAACATGCTAGGTTAATTGGCTACTCCTAATTGTCACTTCAACTTTAGTTAAACATTTCTCCTTTTTCTGCTTAAACCTTGTTTTGATTTAAAAGATTTAGTATTATGGTGGACGAGTGGTTAGCGCGCAGGCCACACAGCTAGGAGATCCGAGATCGATTCCACCTTCGCCATGTCTGTGTGGCGTTTACATGTTCTCCCCGTGCATGCGTGGGTTTTCTCCGGTTTCCTCCCACATTTCAAAAACATGCTAGGTTAATTAGGCTGTCAAAAGATGTAAAATTTTATCAGATTAATCACAGTTTTTAAATTAACTAATCATGATTAATCACCTTTGTGACTAACAAATTGTCCATAGGTATGAATGTGAGTGTGAATGGTTGTTTGTCTATATGTGCCCTGTGATTGGCTGGCCACCAGTCCAGGGTGTACCCCGCCTCTTGCCCCAAGACAGCTGGGATAGGCTCCAGCACCCCCGGGACCCTCGTGAGGTTAAGCGGTAGAAAATGAATGAATGAATGAAGTTACAATATTTCACCTTGGATGAAGAAAGATTGTGTGGAGTATTTTGTTCATAAACGTGTGGCAAGAATTACACAAATAATACTGTTATAAACATGGATGTGATTGTCGTGGTTTTCCTTGTGAGTTCTACAATAAGGCGGCTGACAGCCCGTGTTTCTCTTTTATTTCATCTGCGGTTAAATATGGAACACTTTCATCAAGTGTCAATCTGTGTTCAAACATTCTGTAGCGTGACCACCGTGATCAAACTCACACTTCGCCAGGAGACATTAGTAAAAGAATTAGACATATGAAAACTCTGATTTTTGTATGGAAAACTTTATTTTGATAATAAAAATAGCATTCACAGACTTCTTTTGATAGCTACATATACAGTGTAATCCATCTTAAGGAAAGAAGCTGGATAAGTCCACATCTACTTGTACTTAGACTAATGTTATGTATAGCTTCATGGGTCAAATAAAGCTATGAACAATGTAATATTTATATATGCATAGTTTTATAAAAAAAAAAAAATGGCCCATATACTGCTCTTATCAACACATACACAGCATTATGTCTGGAGCACATTGCAAGAAATAATGCTTGAAGAACACAGACTGCATACAAGTGCTTTATAATACAAAGGCAGGCTAACCATCGAGAAATCCAAACAGACAAACAGATTCTAAATGACCAATTACAGTCTTTCATTCAAAAAAAAAAAGGTCTTTACATACCTGATCCAGAGTAAGTCAACATAGTTCCCATAAATCATCAGGTCCATTTCAAAGATAAAAACACAATATCACATTCCTCACAGCGGAGGGTTATCGTAAATTTCTCTTTTGTACATGAAAAAGGCAACATTTTTATTCCTCCACAGGTTCCTTATAATCACACGGGAAAAAATCTTTACAGCTGATGACGGACAGGTGAACATGAACACGATATTTTCTTTTCTCTTTTTCTTGGATTCGGTACCGTGGTGGACAACGATGATCAAGTAATGCGTTGTTTGTGATTATTCCAGAACCAAACAGAAAAAAGCCAGAATACACATAGAACACATTATAAAGCAGCAGCCAGACTCCAGTGGCTTGACAGCGTGGCTCAGCATGGCAGATCAGTTGTCTCTTATGCTGGGATATAATAATAATAATAATTACTTTTATATGGAAATTCTGCTTCGATTGAAGTAATGGCAACTATTTTTTTTTTTTGTAATTTTTGGGATACAACTGCATTGCAGCACGCAATGGCCAAGTGGGAGTAGTCGAGTCAATTGATGATTTTGACCCTAGAAACGCTCACAGTGCATGCTTGTTACCATTTCTATTATTATTTCACTGCATCATTTTATTATTGTTCATTCTTTATAAAGTCTTCTTTATTTTAGTTTATCTTGGGCACATCCTTTAATAAGGGTATATAACCATTACAATTTAGTTCCACATCACTTACAGCAACTTTCATTCATTCATATTCTTCCACTTATCCTCACTGGAGCCTATCCCAGCTGTCAGGGCACATATAGACAAACAACCATTCACACTCACATTCATACCTATGGACAATTTGGAGTTGCTAATTAACCTAGCATGTTTTTGGAATGTGGGAGGAAACCGGAGTACCCGGAGAAAACCCACGCATGCACGGGGAGAAACATGCAAACTCCACACAGAGAGGGTGGAATCGAACACGGGTCTGGTGTTAGCAACTTAATTTTGGAAATATGGGGTTTTTAAAAAGGTAACATATTTTTAAGAACACAACATAAAATTCGGTGTTTTCATGTTTTTCATTCGTTTTCTACCACTTTTTCAGCCAATCACAGGGCACATATAGACAAACAACCATTCACACTCACATTCATACCTATGGACAATTTGGAGTGGCTAATTAACCTAGCATGTTTTTGGAATGTGGGAGCACACGCAGGGGGGACAACATGCAAACTCCACACAGAGATGCCAGAGGGGCGGAATCAAACGTGGGTCTCCTAGCTGTGTGGCCTCCATGCTAACCACTTGTGCACTTTGCAGCCTCAAAATTTCCATTCATTCATTCATTCATTTTCTACCGCTTATCCTCGCAAGGGTGCTGGAGCCTATCCCAGCTGTCGAGAGGCGGGGTACACCCTGGACTGGTGGCCAGCCAATCACAGGGCACATATAGACAAACAACCATTCACACTCACATTCATACCTATGGACAATTTGGAGTCTCCAATTAATTAGGGTGGAATCGAACACGGGTAAACTTATTTTTGTAAATATGGTGTTTTTAAAAGACATTTTTAAGAACACAACATAAAATGAAGTAAGCATGTTTTCTTCCGGCTTTAACCTCGCTCAGTTGATAAATGTGCCAAATTTAAAAAAAAAGACAGCGAGCAAATACACAAGGATAATAAATTATATATAAAATCTCTACCGCGATAACTCCAGTTTTTAAATAAAATAAAAAAAAAATCCAATGTGATTTTCACAGTTGTTGTAAGCCATCGGTGAATTGTGCTATCATTTATTTCGTAAAATCAAAGACACTGAAAAAAAAAAAGCACGAGTGGAAGTATGTTTCCTATCTCAGAGGGAACCAAACGTTACGATTCAGCAATGCAGACAAAAGCAACTTCACCGATTTTTTCATACGCAGGCACATCCAATACTTCTACTATAGTACAACAACCTGCTATGAGCAACGTAACCATGACAACAAAACAACCAATGATGGGATTTGCACTCCTGCTGTTTTAGGAATCTCTGCATGGGATCACAACAAGTTGAGTCATTGAATAAATCCGCTATGTATCGTGGTCCGGTTCCAGTGTATGGTACACATAAAGGGGCGAGTCCGTTTCTGCTCTAGATGCTGAGGTCTTTGGGGCTTTCTTTGTACAGGCTTCCTTTGGGTTCAGGGAGCCGTTTGGAACTTGGACCAACGGTGTTATTGTTGTGGCCCGCGTTGTTGAATGCAGCATTGTTGTGTGCAGCGTTGTTCTTCATCATGCTATAGTAGTCCTTTACTCCGGGCGCTGCTGCATAGTTCTGCTCGTCGCGGCTGTAGTTGCTGTCCGGGGAAGAGTCCCGCTCCACTCCGTACGGTCTCTCCGGTGTTATGTTCATCCGATATCGCTCCGAGGAAGAATGTCTCAAGAGGTTTCCGTTCTTTGCGGCTCTGTCAGGCGTGCGGCCTCTGGAAAGAGACGACGAGTCGCCGATGTTGTTGGAACGCTCCGGAGTGGACCACTCCCTGACTCGCCCGCCCATCGGCGAGTTCTTCAGGAACCTTCGCTCGTAGAACTTCCGTTCAGGAGTGACGGCGAGGAATCCGCCGTCGTCGCACTCCCTCTCAGGTGTACGATCCCGTTGCGCTCGCTCTGCCCGGCGGTCCATCGACTTGGCCCGCCTGCGATCGGGGGAGGAGGTGCGCTTTCGGTTGGGGGAGCGATCGAGGGAACTGCGGCGCTGCGCGCGGAACCTGGTGTCCAAAGTTGAGCTGCTGTTTGAGAGTCCTTGGCCCCTGAGTTTTTGTGCAGCCGCAGGTTTCTTCCCTGAACTATCCTTCCTCAGAGTCTTTAGAAGTTTCGAGATGCTGCTTTCGGACTCGGACTTTTTGACTTTACGGCCTCTGCTCTTCTTGTTGCCACTCCTGGTGCCGCCGTCTGGGGACGGCTGCCTGGGGTGACTTTGACTGTGACTGTTGTTCCAGGTGTGGTGATGGTCGGGGTTGAACTGTTGGCCTCGGTAGTCCCTCTGATCTGACCCAACCCTGTTCCTGTCCCTGTCTCGGCCACATTCAGTCTCAGTCTCGTGGCGTGATGGTATGTGAAGGTCGGGTGGATAACTGGACTCCGATGAGGTGTGATATCGGCTGTAGGGCGGCAGCGTTCTCACTTCCGAAGTGTCTTGTGGCCCGGGTGTGGGAGGGTGCCCGTCATTGGTGCCGTCTGAAGAAGAGGACAAAAAAAAAAAAAAAATTCAACTTAAAGTTGCAGCGGCGTGACAGAACCAACGGGCGGGGGTTTGAAGCGAATCATGCATACGTGTGCTCAACTGCCCCCGCTAGGATGCACAAGATTGTTTATCACAAATAAACATGGAGGTTGTATTGAAGTCACACGTGGCTTCAATGCATTCTGGCTGCAGGCGAAACACAAGGTGATGACGGCAGGTAGACGTTGGCAAGTGTGGGGGCGGGGTTATCAATGACACTGCAGGCACCTGAGAAATCATTCAAAATAATATAGTGATGTTTACCACCCGGACCAATAGACAAAAAAAAAATAAAAATAATAGCTTAGCCATGTTACTATGGCAACAGCATGTGATGGGTGGCGCCATGAAGTTAGTATTGGTCCTTTTCACAAGTACTTTCAAGCATGACATAACATATAGATCGTTTACATCAGTACACATTCACATGTAGTAGGATGCGGGTTGGGATGAGCTGGAAGAACTCAAAAGGAGAAATATGACAGGGTGAGCGGAGTGGATGGGAACAGACTTCTGGTTACAAACCGTGGTCTGATTTTGGCCCATTAGGTAGAAACAGGGCTCTCCCATCTTGTCATTCCTCATTGTCCCAACAGCGAGATGAGGAGCCATCATCGCTGGAGAGAGGGAGGAAGAGCCCAGCAACGAGAGACAGATCAGAGAAAGAGGAAGCCAAGAAGAAAACAAATAAAAAAAAAGTAATTTTATACTTTGTCGAAGCAGTATATCGATAAAATATTACAATAAAAGCAGCATCAAAGGACTAACGAAGTTAAACTGGAAAGTAATGTTGGGAAATACGACGAAAACAATGTCGGCAACACATAAATCAATTAACACTCTTCTGTAGTCTTTTCTGAATTAATGACCGTTTCTATTGGTGGTTCAAACTGTGGATTCGGGTTCGATTCCCCGCTCTGGGATCGCTGTGTTGAGGTTGTATGTTCTCCCCGTGCATGCGTGGGTTTTCTCCAGGTACATCTCAACACAATCAGAGGCAGGGTCCACCCTGGACTGCTGGCCAGCCAATCACAGGGCACATATAGACAAACAACCATTCACACTCACATTCATACAATTTGGAGTCGCTAATTAACCTAGCATGTTTTTGGAATGTGGGAGGAAACCGGAGTACCCGGAGAAAGCCCACGCATGCACGGGGAGAACATGCAAACTCCACACAGAGATGGCCGAGGGTGGAATCGAACCCTGGTCCTCCTAGCTGTGAGGTCTGTGCGCTAACCACTCGTCCGCCGTACCGCCCGTAATAATAAAAATTAGCAGCTCATATTATGATTTTGACTCATTGGTTATGAGGAGCGCCATGCTGGAGAAATTCAAACTCTGCATGCTCTTACGTATTATTACCTTCATGCGTTACCATAGCAACCAGCATAGAAACGGATCTGTCCCGGAATACAGGTATGCTCCATAAGCAAAGCACGCACATTGTTTTTAATTTGCATAAATAAGATGCAATCTTGGCTGCACGGTGGATGAGCGGTTAGCGAGCAGGCCACACAACTTAGAGACCCGGGTTCGATTCTCCCCATGGTGGGTTTTCTGGGTTTTCATGGTGGGTTTCCTCCCACATTCCAAAAACATGCTAGGTTAATTGGGGACTCCAAATTGTCCATAGGTATGAATGTGAGTGTGAATGGTTGTTTGTCTATATGTGCCCTGTGATTGGCTGGTTTGTTTTGTGTGGTTTGTGGTCCTGACTGATAATATTTCAATAAATGTGCCTCTGATTTCTGGTCGAGAAACTGGCATCAGACATCACCAGGATTTGCGTTGACTGTCTCTTTCTGCTCTGGATAAATAAGACACTTTGTTTACAATAAACATTTAATCATGTGACCGCTAAACTTTAGCTATTGCATGTACGGTAATACCTCAGATGAATGAACTTCTTTAATGAAGCAAAAAAAAACTGTCATGATCTGCACTTGTTTTGGTCTGCTGCCCCCTGTTGTCTCTGTTGTGTCCTGCCTTGTTCTCCTGGTCTGCACACCTGTTGCCCATCAGCCATTAGGCCTTCTTATAGCACTCCACTCCCATTGGTCAGCTGTCAGATTGTTTGCCTTGCACGCCTCATTTTTGCTCCTGACCTTTTTTGTCTCTCTGTTGTACTTGTACTGTAGTTTTTGCTGCCTACTATCTGGAAGTACTTGATCAACGAAATCCTTATTTGCTACTTTGTTTGTACTTTTAGCTTCCCAGTGACTGGCGTCTTGTGTTGTACTTTGTTTATTATTAAATACATTTGCTCTGGGGTCTTCAAAACCTGGCACTAGTGCTACCTAGCGTAACAAAAACAAACCTGGCAATGACTTTTCCCCACAGCTACCAATATTGAGTCTAATAAACTCATGTGAGCTGAATATTTTGATCTCGGACCGACAAAACAAGCTTTAATATCAGGAAGTGAATATCTGATCGATGGCCGCCCATTTGAGGGAACAATAAACTTTATACTGATATGCAGCACAAAGAGCTTTGACCCAAGAATGTCAAGTTCATGACTCAGATGGAGCCACAAAATGAGTGCAGGTAAACATACCATACTCGGGTACAGATCCATCCCCACGTTTGAGGACGAGATGTGCCCGCCGACCACCATTCTTGATTAGCTCAATGGCACGTGAATGCTTCATGTTCTTTGTGCTCTCGCCATTAATCTCCAAGATCTCATCCCCCACCTTGAACAGAAGAGTATTAATTGTCAGAGGAGCATAAGCGAAACGGCAAAATCACATTTAAGAAATACCATACCCTCATCTTGCCGTTTCTGACAGCCGCTCCGTCCTCCGCTAGTCTCAACACGTACAGGTCCATGTTGTACTCTCGTCCTCCTCTCAGGCTGAAACCAAAACCTTTGCTGTCACGTTCTAGGTCCACCGAGTAGAACTCATTGTCCTGTGAGCGACAAAGTAATACAATAATGCAGAGTTGAACGTTCCAAGTTCCAACCTTGCCCTTCCATCTTTGGTATAAAGTCATAATATAAAGTCATAGTCATATTCATACCTACACGTACTATTAGATATACTGTATCACTATTACAGACAATTCATATATTGTCTTTTGGAATAGGAACAATGGCTCCCTTATCGCAACAATATTGCAACAAAGTTCAAATGAATCATAGGTTTCCAGAATATTCCCACATATTTTTGTATTTCTTCCACAATCGTCAAATAATCACCGTTGGCACTAAGAACCAAATAATCTGAATTATTTACATATTGCTCATAACTTTAATAATATCACTAATTGTTAAAATGTAATAGTTTTTTATATTATATTACATCATCCTGAATTTAACATTCATTCATTCATACTGCTTATTCTCATGAGGGTCACAGGCAATGGACAATTTGGAGTCACAAAGGTGATTAATTATGATTAGTTAATTTAAAAACTGTGATTAATTTGATAAAAATTTTACATCTTTTGACAGCCCTATTTTTTTCGTCCATAATACCATAACCATAATACCATTCATTCATTCATTTTCCTATTCTCAAGAGGGTCACGGGCGTGCTGGAGCCTATCCCAGCTGTCTTTAGGCGAGAGGCGGGGTGCACCCTGGACCGGTGGCCAGCCAATCACAGGGCACATATATGTAGACAAACAACCATTCACACTCACATTCATACCTATGGACAATTTGGAGTCACAAAGGTGATTAATCACGATTAGTTAATTTAAAAACTGATTAATCTGATAAAATTTTACATCTTTTGACAGCCCTATTTTTTTCGTCCATAATACCATTCATTCACTCATTTTCTTATTCTCAAGAGGGTCACGGGCGTGCTGGAGCCTATCTCAGCTGTCTTCAGGCGAGAGGCGGGGTACACCCTGGACCGGTGGCCAGCCAATCACAGGGCACATATAGACAAACAACCATTCACACTCACATTCATACCCATGGACAATTTGGAGTCACAAAGGTGATTAATCATGATTAGTTAATTTAAAAACTGTGATTAATCTGATAAAATTTTACATCTTTTGACAGCCCTATTTTTTTCCGTCCATAATACCATTCATTCATTCATTTTCTTATTCTCACGAAGGGTCGCGGGGGGTGCTGGAGCCTATCCCAGCTGTTTTCGAGCGAGAGGCGGGGTACACCCTGGACTGGTGGCCAGCCAATCACAGGGCACATATAGACAAACAACCATTCACACTCACATTCATACCTTTCAGACAATTTGGAGTCACCAATTAACCTAGCATGTTTTTGGAATGTGGGAGGAAGGCGGAATCGAACTCGGGTCTTGAATGTAACATATAAAGCTATATTTTTAATGCTGACTGGTAACACAATAAATCATAGTTCAATTAAAAATGTATTACCTGTGGTGTTTGAGTTTGTGTTGGTGGCGGGGGAGGAACTCCTTTCGACTTTGAGTTATTACTTTAAAAAAAAAGACAAAATTTAAATAATTACTCCAAAAACTACATTTCCTGCATATACTATATATTTACATGTGCACTTACCGGGACTCTTTGGACTGTTGAGGGGTGTGTGTGGTGGTGATGGTGGCTATCTTCTCAGCATTGGTCAGCAGAGAAGCATTGGAAGACTCTACGGGAAAACAAACAAAAAAAAAAACGATGAAATGACACAATAACTAAAAAAGTATTCGACCTGCTTTTTATTTTAATACATGGATGAGAGGTATTTGACCCGTGTGCTGGTGCTGCAGCACTGCGTACTTCTATTTCCACAGTTGAGCTAAAGTGAAGAGATTAACATGAGCAGGAAGCACTCGCTTAAAAGTGCTTACATGCCGCCACTGTTTTTTTTTTTTTTGCCTGATTTTAATCCTGGGAAATTGGCAAACTATTAAAAACGGCAAAGGCAAAAATATACTGCAAGCACACAACACAGAGAAGCTGTACAGATGCTCCTGGGGAACTACGTCTTATTCACACTCAGTGACTCATAGTGAGATATGTACGGGTTCACAGTAGGGATGAAAAGCGCTCTTGCTATTTAAGAGTAGCACGAGTGGCCTTTCTAACCCGCCGCGACCATGAATAAGTCATGTGCTACTGCATTATGACACACGCGTGCAAGGCTCCGAGCCAAAGCCTTACCATCGCCGGGGATGATCCTGAGTGAGACAGTGTTCCCGGCTTCCTTGATCAGGTTGACAATGTCCGAGTGGGACTTGTTAGTGATGGAGCAGTTGTTGACGGCCAATATTCGATCGCCGACCTTCAGCTTGCCACAACGGTCGGCCGGGCTTCCCTCGATGATGCGCCCTATTTTGTGGGGCATGGCCACACAAGCATTTCCGGCTTTTGTGTTCACATACATGTTTGTTTGATCGTTGATTGGTTGTATTGATCGAGGAAAAAGAAGAGAGACAAAGATAGGAAAGGTGAATTGATCATCCTGAATTATGTCACCCATAGATTCAGCTTGACTGAAATGATTTCACATGCAAAATACAAAAGAAGAAAAAGAGTCAGAGTCTAGCTGCTTTTCAAATCTGTTACTTAGCCAAGTTTATACCATGCAAAACGGATTCATATATTGTTTATCTACTAACAAATTTCCTTAAAGGGGACCTATTATGCCCTTTGTATTGACTTGTGGACTCCTATAGAGCAGCTACATACAATTATCCACAAAAAAACTGTGTAGATCTTCCAGAATCTGCACCTATTCCAGCTGTATTTCCTCTGATTTCCAAAACGGTTTGTTTTGCCTGATGACTTCCGGACTACAGTCAAAACTTTCTTTCTAATTTTGGCCATATAAGACTTGATAATAAATGAATAAACTTTGCCTTTTCTTATCTGAGATTTTCATGGCCCGTCACTCCCGGGCCTTAACTAGAACTGTACCTGCGGTCTTCCATTTCCTCGCTATGTTCCTCAAAGCTGAAATCTCAGAGCTACCTTTTTGTATCCTTCCCCTAAACCATGATGTTGAACACTCTTTGTATTCGGGTCATTTGACAGTCGTTTGGGGCTGTCATGGTGTTACTCTTCAGAGAAGATGCAACTTGCAATCAGCCACCTTAAATACCCTTTCTCATGATTGGCTTCACTTGTGTACGTAGGTCAAGGGTCAATGAGCTTACCAAACTAATGTACAAACTAAGTATGCATACATATATACAACATTTTATCCAAAAATCAGTATTAGGCATCATACCCTAAGTGTGAACGTAGCTCACATGATTGTTTAGGGTCATTTCTAGAAGACATAAAATGTCCAGTGAAGACTTGTGTCCAATGTGTTAAAGTGGACCTATTATACTCATTTTTCTACCCTTTGTATTGAGTTGTGAACTCCGTAGAGCAGCTACACACAATAACCAGCACAGAAAGTGTTGTAGTCCTTCCAGAATCTGCACCTATCCATCTGTATTTCTTTCCATTTCGTGCTTCCTGCGAAAACGGTCTGTTTTAATGTATTCCACCCACATACCTATGGACAATTTGGGGTCAACAATTAGTCAACAACCTAGCATGTTTTTGGAATGTGGGAGGAACCCGGAGAAAACCCACGAATGCACGGCGAGAACATGCATGGCCGAGGGTGGAATTGAACCTGGGTCTCCTAGCTATGAGATCTGCGCGCTAACCACACAGCCCTGGTTGGCAAGCACTGCTCTTCATGAAATCTTATTTCATGTTCTTAATAACACACATTCGTTTACATTTCAGCTTATGTCCCACATGGTTAGCATCTATTCATAGCGGGATTGGGAATGTGGACAGGAAAGTCAATTCATCTCATGCTCCCAAAAGGAATCGGAGAAGTGAGAAAACAGTAAAACAGGCCCTTCTAAAGGTGAGCCCCCCCCCACACACACTGCTGTTACAATAAATAATGCTAAATAACACCCATCATCATCCCATGGGATCAGTCAAAGCAGCTAACATCCATTTGTGGTTTTTTTTGCATATGACATACCACAGTACATCATCATAACGGCTAACTACACAAGATACTTTGGTTTGACATTGGCAACGTAGATCCATTACTCGGTGGTTAAATCAAATCAAATATGTGCGAGCAGAACATGGATGACAGCTCATCACTACCCCCAGCAACTTTCATATTCGCAATTTGGCCGTTTACTGCAATACGTGAACGCAGACGGGAGATCGGAATCTGCGATGATTATGTTTGTGATATTTGTGATAAAGCCACAGCCGCCCTGATCCTGATCCTGATAGAAAGAGCACTGCTCGTGAAGTCATTTCTAAATCCGTAAGCTGGTTTGTGACCTTCGTATTAAGCGCACCTCTGTCAAAAGCCATCTATTCATAAAACGGATACAACCTGGTGGAGTATAACTCCACAAATACTGTACTACTACTTTGTTGAATTAGGCAGCCAAGGCTCTGGAAACCCAAATATTGCAGTTTTGAAGTACAGTAAACCTCGGATATATCGGATTCAATTGTTCCCACTGGTTTTGTCCGATATAAGCGAAATCCGTTATATGCGTATACCGGAAAATGTCCGTTTTACGCATATATCGGATTTATATCCGGTATATGCCTAAATCGGATTTTATCCGTTATATGTTTCCAATGTTTCCAATGTACCTGGACTGGGCAATGAAAAGAGACGTAAGGTAATGAGAATTGAACTTTATTGGACTCCGAGCATAACAAATTGTTAATTAAGCTAGGCCCTGTTACGCCCGTCAGGCCTACGTTATTTCCAATAGTGAGGTTAAGATCTCATTCACTGCTGTGCTAGTATTATCGACGTCACTCACTTTTATATTTGTCCTAAATCTGGAGCCAGGAGAAAGACAATAGCCAGTGACATCAACAAGATTAGCATAACGATGCGGCCATCCGATATATGCCAGGGAAATTTCATGGAAATGCATTGGAACGGGACTGGAGATTTTGTCCGAAATAGGCGAAATCCGTTATAAAAAAAAAATATAACATTGCATATATATATATATGCAATGAATTTTTATTGGAAATGCATTACAGAAAAATCGGTTCTTTTTTATCTGTCCGTTGTGAGCGAATTTCCGATATATCCGAGTCCGATATATCCGAGGTTTACTGTAATTACTCCACAATGATGAATCACTGGAGGAAAAACAAATCAGAAAGATGCCCAAAGATTCCATCACTCACCGAATGTAGTGCCGGCATCGGGTCTGGAAACGGAGGACACAATGACAAAACCGAATCCTTCATTCTCTCCACGTTGGATCTCCACGTCATACGGCTGCAGCGAGGCGGGAACAACCGTGCTTCCGCTGCCACCTCCTCCGCCGCTGCCGATGCCACTGGTGGAGCCGCTGCCCGAGCTCACAGTGTTGAGAGAGTTCTGGCTCCCCTGCGGGGTCCGCTTGCCCTCGGTCAGGCTCGGTGCCTGGGTGCTGCTGTGGTGGGAAGAAGCTGGCGATGGCGGAACATCACCTTCCCCTTTTGACACTAGTTGTGAAAGGAACGGGTTCTCGTGTTAGGGGAAGCGGCGTCGCAGAACATACCGTGTGTATATTTCCCATCACCTCCATATCCGGTGGTCTTGCGTCTGACCGTGAGGTTGACGTGGCCTTGTTTGGCGGCCTGCTGCATCAGCTGCACTACCAACTGGTGGGACTTGCCGACCACTGCTGTGCCGTCGACACAGATTAGCTCGTCTCCTGAACGCAGGCGTCCATCCTCATCTGCTGCGCCGTACTTCACGATGTGACCTATGTAGATCTGCAACAATCAAGGAGACACAAGTTTGAAACTTTAGCTGAGTTTGCTAGGCTTTCTGGTTTTTTGGTCATTTGTCTTGTGGCTTTCGCCTGGTACGCTGCAGCCCGTCTGAACTGTTTTCGAACCTCAAACTTTGACTGGCAGCTGCTGATCTGGCCGGAGACCCCCTGACTTACTGTGTATGAATTCAAAAAGTAGGTACCATTAGTGCTTTTCCAACCTCGCCGGTCTGAGGAGGAGCACTCATTGTCGCACACACTTTGTAATAAGCGCCGCTAGTGCCGTGGAGCTCAGGAGAACCGGGACGCGATGGGACTGCGTTCACTCATTGTCGGACAGCGCCACGTTTACTAACTGCACAACATCGGTAGTGGAAATGTAGACGTTTTTTGCGGTAGTACCGTGATCCAGACGGTGAGTACTGTGATTCTCTCGACCTCTGTGGATGCACAACATGTCCGACATTAATGCATCTTTCTCGGCAAGGGTGCGCTGCTTCTGTCTTCAGCAACAGTTTTTGCGGATATATTTTGCAACGCCCTCTGAAAGCGCTTTGAGCCATCACAAACGTCTTTCAGGGCTCAATTCCAATTGTGCAAACCTGGTTTAAACCATCGTTTATCAAAAGAATACAACATTCTAGCTAGATTTATAGGTTAATATTGTCTCACAATACTTTATTTATAGTGTCTCTAATATGGATTTTATATTATTATGGCAAACTTCAAACCATATGTAGTTGAGAGTCTATCGGGACCATGGTGCCATGTGAGCCCTTTAAGTACTGTGTGGGACTGTGCTATTTATCACTCTGATGGAAACAAGCAAATAGCTACCAAGCATTGTCTTTGGTACCAACACGACAAAAAAATAGACTTTGAGTAGCCCCAGTTAAAAAGCAACCTCCGACATCAATAAGTATATAAAAAGACTGAGTATTGATTGAAGGGCAAACCAGCAGGGACTAATTAGCATGCGGATGGTACTATGTAACAGTAGCAGATGAAAGATGAACATAAATTGAACATATTGTTGAGCGATTCAGAGGTAAGTGATTACTTACAGGCTCCCCCGGCTCATTTCCTCCAAGTATCCGGAAACCGAAACCTGTATCCTTTCGCCAAAGGAAAATGTCCTGCTCCTGGCAATCTGGCACTGAAATAAAACACAGAAAGACCAGTAAGTAAAGTAAGGTGTTGTGGATTTTGAACGGGCCACATCTACAGCTACCCCTCGCCTCATTGAGTTAGATTGGCGGCGTCTTGCACGAAGCCCACAAGCGGCTCTGCAAAGTCACTAGCTGTGACCTTGCAACAGTCACAGATCTGTGACGTAGGGCTTCAGCAAGTTTGTCGGCTAATCCAGCTGCATAATGACCCATGTTCACCAAACAGTCACCAAACTTTATTCTGATAATATTTCGATTTTATACTTAAAATATCACAACTTTTTCCCCAACTTAACCTTCCAAAAATTGCAACTTATTACAGAAATTATCGTGAAACTCAATTTTACAAATATTTGTAATTTTTTTTCATAACATCGTGACTTTATTCTGATAATATTTCTATTTTATTCTTAAAATATCACCAATTTTCCCAACTTAACCTTCCAGAAATTGCAACTTATTACAAATATTATCGTGAAACTCAATTTTACAAATATTTGTAATTTTTTCCCATATCATTGTGACTTCATTCTGATAATATTTCTATTTTATTCTTAAAATAGCACAACTTTTTCCCAACTTAACCTTCCAAAAATTGCAACTTATGACAGAAATTATTGTGAAACTCAATTTTACAAATATTTGTAATTTTGTTTCCATAACATTGTGACTTTATTCTGATAATATCACAACTTTTTCCCAACTTAACCTTCCAAAAATTGCAACTTATTACAGAAATTATTGTGAAACTCAATTTTACAAATATTTGTATTTTTTTCCATAACATTGTGACTTTATTCTGATAATATTTCTATTTTGTTCTTAAAATAGCACAACTTTTTCCCAACTGAACCTTCCAAAAATTGCAACTTATTACAAAATTATCTTGAAACTCAATTCTACAAATATTTGTAATTTTTTTTCATATCATTGTGACTTCATTCTGATAATATTTCTATTTTATTCTTAAAATAGCACAACTTTTTCCCAACTCAACCTTCCAGAAATTGCAACTTATTACAGAAATTATCGTGAAACTCAATTTTACAAATATTTGTAATTTTTTTTCACATCATTGTGACTTCATTCTGATAATATTTCTATTTTATTCTTAAAATATCACAACTTTTTCCCAACTTAACTTTCCAAAAATTGCAACTTATTACAGAAATTATTGTGAAAATGAATTTTTTCCCCATAGTATTATTACGCAATACTGACTACATTTTTGTTCTAATGTTAAAACAGCGTTCCCTCGTTTATCGCAGCGGATAGCTTCCCAAAATAGCCCGTGAAAAGTGTAATCCACAAAGTAGCTAAGTAGTAGCTGAGTAGTAGTAGTATGCTGAAATTTCTACATTAATCCTGTGAAATTACTGGTCTTTTTTGTCAGTTTTTTGGTGTAATTCTATTTTTTAAATGCAGTCAAGGGCCAATAAAAAGAAGAGTCACAGGCCGGATTTGTCCGCCGCTTTGGACATTCCTGCCCTAAACAGATCATAATATACACAATTTTTCACTCGCTTCTGAAGGGAAATGTATCGATGCCTGACGTGCTCGAGTGTGAACACAAAGTCAGAATTGGTGTCTCTTTCACAGACTTCTTTGACTCTGGATCTCCTCCAGAGGTTATCAAACACATATACTAATCAGCCGCAGCTTAAAGCGGCTCTATCCGAGCCTCGTTAATATTTAATCAGCAGCAGTCCTAGATTCTACAGGCATCCACCATTATTAACTTGCGGCTGCTGGCAACAATCACAAACCCGCAACAAGCAGACCTGCCAACCATGAAGATGTTTTTCGAGTACTGCTCTCGATACTGAAAAATCAAAGGATGTAGAGGAGACTTTGATACGTTTTAAAAGATATATTTCCCATTTTTGCTGTTTTTCTTTCATTATATTTCTTCTTGGACGTCACTTTGGCTTCCCGTGCTTTCATAGAACCTTTCAACCTTTTGTTCGTGCAGCAAAACAGACAACATGTCTGCTTGATCCGCTTCCTAGGAAACTCAAAGATTCTGTTCCCAATTTTAGGTCCATCAATCTTAAATAATATAAATTAACCACTTTCCTCTGGCACTGTGCCTGCAGCGTTCAAGACTGCGGTGATTCGACCTCTACTCAAAAAAAAAAAAAAAAAACCTCGAGAAAAAAACCCCCTGAGAGTATTTCTAATTATAGGCCGGTCTCTAACCTCACATTTATTTTGAAAATCCTTGAAAAAGTTGTAGCGCAACAGCTTAATGATCCCATGGCCTCTAGCAATTTATTTGAACCTCTTCAGTCTGGTTTTATTGACTTTGATACCGTCCATCACATCTTAATGGAACGCCATTAAACGCATATTGGTGCTACCGGTATGATCTTATAGATCTTATACGGATCGGACTTCTGAGTACCATGGTGTCAGTTGCAGAGTCCCCCAAGGATCAGTGCATGGCCCTCTTCTGTTCATTATTTACATGTTTCTTTCGCAAACATAAGATTAGCTTTCACTGTTATGCCACCCGGCGTGTCTCATTGATATCAAACTATGGACGTCCTGTAACTTTTTACTCTTGAACCGATGCAAAAGTGAGATGTTGATTTATTTTATATTAAGGACACCACTCTGAGCTTTGATAAAAGCATCATTCATTACCCAAAATTACTCATTAAAAAAAATCTGGGTGTGATATTGAATTTGACTCTTTCCTTTTAAAAGCACATTAAAAATGTTACTAAAACTCCCTTTTTCATCTTTGCAACATAACTCAGATACGGCCTAGTCCATCCACGACTGACGCAGAAACCCTAGTCTATGCATTTGTTATGTCTCACCTTGATTACTAGCGATGTTCGATACTCATAGATTTGGTATCGATATGATACCAAGTAAATACAGGGCCAGCATCGTTGATATTGACACTTAAAAAAAATCAAGGTTGATGCATCATCAATCTGAATCAATCTAAATCTGAATTAATTTTTATGACCTTTTTTTAAGATTTCCCTTTGAGATTATTAATCAGTTGAAATTCAGGAAATAATTTGGGCAGAGTTTACAAAAAATTAAAATATTATTATATAATTATATAATTATATAATTATATAATTATATAATTATATTATTATATTATTATATTATTATATTATTATATTATTATATTATTATATTATTATATTATTATTATATATTTCAGCCTGAAAATTCTTTCTTGCCACCCCCCTGCTCTCTCTGTGGTATGTTTGGGCTTGACTGCCTGGCAAGTAGCGGTGGCCGGGGTTTCCTTGCCTGTCGCTGCTGTGTCACGTGTTCGTAAATCCAACACAAGCGTGGAGGTGGGGGGGCGCTAGGGGAGCGCTGTGACTGACAGCGGAGACACACAGCTAGCTAACGATGACTGAAGCAGAGGTTGCGGCTGTTTGGAACTCGCTCGGACGGAATCGGACAAGATCTGAGGTGGTCCACCTCTTGGAGGCACTGTCCTCAAAGGTTCTAGCACCTCGATTAAGAACCAGTGTTCGATAACATTGTCTGCAGAAGATCTCCGTCCTTATCAAAGGAGTTGCGACTTGTGTTCATCCCTCAATTGTTCATCAAATCCAAACGACACAGCAGATCTTCACATAAACATCCATAACATCCAGGAACATAAATATTCACCCAGCGCTACTCACGTCTGCTCTCGTACATGCTCCTGGACTGCGCCCAGATCTTAAAGGGGTCCGGTTTCTTCTGGAGCGTGAGGGTGCCATCTGTAGGGTCCGGAGGGGGCAGGCCTGGCAGCGACTGGGTGGGTGGATCAGAAACGGGCACCACAGCCTCACTGGGCATGGCAGGCGGGTGACTGGGAGAATCCGTGTGGGCACTGCGATGGCTGCACACGCTGTGCTGGGAGCTGCTCTGGCTGTCTTTCCTCTCTAACTGGTGCTAAATGCATGAGGGGAAAAAAAGAGATGTTGGTGCAAATAAGGAGAATACGGAGATTGAGGGCACGGTGATGCGGTAAGTGCGTCACAATATTGGAGTGGAGATACAGGAAGTGTAGGAAAAGTGACAATACTTATGGTCGTCTTTGTATTGAATCAGTCCTGAACGAGCATGGAAAACATGGTTTCCATGGTTGCAAGACAAAAACAGTTTAAACCGTGAGGAGAAAATCTATTAGTTATTCATCCGGTGATCCTCTTTTCACTGGAAATTCAAGGTCGGTCTTGATTGAAACAACTTCATGAAAACAAAACGTCAAATCTCAAAACCTTCTCCAGTGAAGTCGATGTTGAACAACAAATTATCTTTAATATTAGTGTGGTAAGGCTGCACGGCGGTCGAGTGGTTAGCACGCAGAACTTACAGCTAGGAGACCAGGGTTCAATTTTCAAACATTCCAAAAACATGCTAGGTTAGTTAGCGACTCCAAATTGTCCAGAGGTATGAAAGTGAGTGTGAATGGTTGTTTGTCTATATGTGCCCTGTGATTGGCTGGCCACCAGTCTAGGGTGTACCCCGCCTCTCGCCCGAAGACAGCTGGGATAGGCTCCAGCACCCCCTGCTACCCCCGTTAGGATAAGCGGTAGAAAATGAATGAATGAATGAATAAATTAGTGTGGTAAGGCTACACGGTGGTCGAGTGGTTAGCATGCAGAACTCACAGCTATGAGACCAGAGTTCAATTCCACCCTCGGCCATTACTGTGTGGAGTTTGCATGTTATGCCGTGCATACGTGGGTTTTCTCCGGGTACTCCGGTTTCCTTCCATATTCCAAAAACATGCTAGGTTAATTAGCGACTCCAAATTGTCCATAGGTATGAATGTGAGTGTGAATGGTTGTTTGTCTATATGTGCCCTGTGATTGGTTGGCCACCAGTCCAGGGTGTACCCCGCCTCTCACCCGAAGACAGCTGGGATAGGCTCCAGCACACACCGCCACCCTCGTGAAAAAAAAGCAGTAGAAAATTAATGAATGAATTACTGTGGTAAGGCTGCACGGTGGTCGAGTGGTGAGCACGCAGAACTCACAGCTAGGAGACCAGGGTCCAATTTTCCAATATTCCAAAAACATGCTAGGTTAACTTTCGACTCCAATTTGTCCATAGGTATGAATGTGAGTGTGAATGGTTGTTTGTCTATATGTGCCCTGTGATTGGCTGGCCACCAGACAGCTGGGATAGGCTCCAGCACCCCCGCGACCCTCGTGAGGAAAAAGCGGTAGAAAATGAATGAATGAATTAGTGTGGTAAGGCTGCACGGTGGTCGAGTGGTTAGCAGCTAGGAGACCAGGGTTCGATTCCACCCTCGGTCATCTCTGTGTAGAGTTTGCATGTTCTCCCGGTGCATGCGTGGGTTTTCTCCGGTTTCCTCCCACATTCCAAAAACATGCTAGGTTAATTAGCCACTCCAAATTGTCCATAGGTATGAATGAGAGTGTGAATGGTTGTTTGTCTATATGTGCCCTGTGATTGGCTGGCCACCAGTCCAGGAGACAGCTGGGATAGGCTCCAGCATGCTGTTGCTGTTGTTGAATTTTGTTTGGGCTGCACGGTGACCGAGTGGTTAGCGCGCAGGCCATACAGCTGGGAGACCTGGGTTCGATTCCACCCTCGGCCATCTCTGTGTGGAGTTTGCATGTTCTCCCCGTGCATGCGTGGGTTTTCTCCGGGTACTCCGGTTTCCTCCCACATTCCAAAAACATGCTAGGTTAATTAGCCACTCCAAATTGTCCATAGGTATGAATGAGAGTGTGAATGGTTGTTTGTCTATATGTGCCCTGTGATTGGCTGGCCACCAGTCCAGGGTGTACCCTGTCTCTCGCCTGAAGTCCTTTGCTACCCTCGTGAGGAAAAGCGTTAGAAAATGAATGAATGAATTAATGTGGTATTCCTGAAATTACTGAAAATTAAAATATAAACCGAAGCCTGGCGACGCGCTCGATGACGCGGTTGAGACACCACAGCCTCTCTTGCATATGGTCGCATACTCGTAGCATCTATGTCGATTCTAAACCGGAGGCAAAATGGTTGCTTGTGTGTGCAGCGTGACATTTCCCTGACGTAACACGGAAGAGCAGAGTGGGTTTGTAGTCCTTCCTGTTTGGGAAAACTAATCCGAAGTGACAGCCAGGGCGGGGCTAGTTGCACCCTCCTCCTGTTATCCGGGCCACCGTGCCTGACTGCGGTAGGTACCACTCATTTCAAAGTAATCCTAATCCAAATGTTTGACAGGGAGGGATTTTAATTCCAAATAAAAGGATGACTTTTCTTCCATTAAACTGGTGGGAATTTAACCCACCGCGGACCGTGCGTGTGTCAATATGGCATTGATTGAAAACTGCATTGGCATCACTTCTTAGCTGATTAAAAACTCTTTATCCTTCACTCCACTTACTCTTTCGATTCAATTCCCTTATCTGCTAACCTCAGTGCATCCGCTGTAGCCATCATACACATTTTTTGGGATAACTAAATCTAAATCTAAACCCTCAATTGTGGCTGACAGGTGGTCACTTCTGAACGATTCAAGCGAGGCTCGGAAGTACAGAGTTCAGGACAGTAAAAAAAAAATACTGCAGAAGCAAAATAATGGAAGTATATGTAAGCAGTACAAGTGAGGAGCAGCGGTGCTGACAGGACAAAGAAGAAACGGGAAGCTGTTGATGCAGCCGGGAAAGAGTTGCATATCATATCATATTTTTGTATCTTTTGGTCTTTAAATAGCACACCTCACTCATGACAGCACACACACACACATGGAAAAAAAAACGGTAATTGTGGTACTCACCACCAGCTTTGGACTCCTCTTAGCCGGCACCACTCCTGCAAAGCATCGGCAGAGAGATAGAGAAATCATGAATGACCGCTTGAATTTGCTTCTCTGATGATAAAACTCCAAAGGGGCCAAGGAAACGGGGCCCCGAGATCCTGCAGCCCAACTGAGCACGACCGGTTCTCTCGCTCTTCTCTTCACGACCCGCCCGTGCAACAGCGAGCGCTTGGGCTTCTCGCTCATCTAAGTGATCTCCTCCCCCCTGTGCTGATTCCCGCTTCACTCGGCGCTCGCACTCGCACTATTAGCAGAGGAGCTTCCTGCATTTGACAAGCAGCAGCTCTTCTGGATGGATACTCCAAGCTACAGGTCTCCACTCCACACCTCCAAGACCGCTTGGCTAAAGATACCGGGGAAGTGTTTCCTATCACGACAAAGACTGACTGTACTGTGAAGCACATTGCCGATTCCGCTTCATGCCTCCGCTTTGCTCATGGGTTACACCATGATGAGATGCTCATCTTCCTCTCCTCATCTCTTGTGCCACCCCCACCTCGTCTCATATAGCATTTAACACACAAGATCAATCTCGTTTGTGTTAATGAAATATTAATAGTTTGAATGCGGTTATCAGGGGAGAACATTCACAGTGTTGGGAATAATCCACATTCCTTACTTTGCTGCTTCCTGTTTCAAATTCAAAACCACCTCAGCAAACCAAGCATCGTGATTCACGTACGGGCAATTCATTGAATTAACACCAGCACTCCCACTGCTTATTTATATTCCACATACTTTTTTTTTATGTATTTTTTTTTTTTTCCAAAAAGCCACCCCTCTCCCTGTTCGTGCTGCTACCTATTACAGCAGCATGTGTGTGTGTGTGACAAAAATAGAAAAATGAATGCATGAACTACATCAGGCAGGACTGGGACAAAGAATAAATGTTGCCTTTGCTATTAAAAAAGCTCAGTACGTTTTTTTTAAAACCCCAAAGCAGCAACATTCATTCATTTGCACCATTAGAGCAAGCATTCACTCATTCATTCATTCATTTTCTACCGCCTTTTCC
Organism: Doryrhamphus excisus; assembly: GCF_030265055.1. NCBI lineage: Eukaryota > Metazoa > Chordata > Actinopteri > Syngnathiformes > Syngnathidae > Doryrhamphus > Doryrhamphus excisus. Next base: position 1,484,243 of record NC_080481.1, on the reverse strand, counting down.
TCATTAATGATGATTAGTTAATTAAAAAACTGCGATTAATCTGATAAAATGTTACATCTTTTGACAGCCCTAGTTTTTTTTGTCCATAATACCGTAACCATAATACGTACAGTAAACCTCGGATATATCGGATTCAATTGTTCCCACTGGTTTTGTCCGATATAAGCGAAATCCGTTATATGCGTATACCGGAAAATGTCCGTTTTACGCATATATCGGATTTATATCCGGTATATGCGTAAATGGGATTGTATCCGTTATAAAAAGGCACTTCCTTGACTATGTTTCCAATGTACCTGGACGCGCAGGCAACGCTGCAAACGCTGCAAATGACGTCGTATAGCGGCCTGTCACGATTCGGCGAATCGGAGCGCCACGATGCGGCCATCCGATATATGCCAGGGAAATTTCATGGAAATGCATTGGAACGGGACTGGAGATTTTGTCCGAAATAGGCGAAATCCGTTATAAAAAATCCGATATATGCAATGAATTTTTATTGGAAATGCATTACAGAAAAATCGGTTCTTTTTTATCTGTCCGTTGTGAGCGAATTTCCGATATATCCGAGTCCGATATATCCGAGGTTTACTGTACCATCATTCATTCATTTTCTTATTCTCACGAGGGTCGCAGGGGGGTGCTGGAGACTATCCCAGCTGTCTTCGGGCGAGAAGCGGGGTACACCCTGGACTGGTGGCCAGCCAATCACAGGGCACATATAGACAAACAACCATTCACACTCACATTCATACCTATGGACAATTTGGAGTGGCCAATTAACCTAGCATGTTTTTTTTGGAATGTGGGAGGAAACCGGAGTCTCCGGAGAAAACCCACGCATCCAGCATGTTTGATGGCAAAAATTTTTTCGCCTTAATGATAAAAAAATTAATAAAAAAAAACGCTTGTTGTGTTTAGTTGTGTTGTCATTGACTAATATTTTAATTTCTTTGATGATCTGACACGTTTATGTGTTACAAACATTAATTAATTAATTCATTTTCTAACATTTTTCCTCGCGAGGGTCGCAGGGGTGCACCCCTAGGTACACCCTGGACTGGTCGCCAGCCAATCACACATATAGGCAAACAACCATTCACACTCACATGGACAATTTGGAGTCGCCAATTAACCTAGCATGTTTTTGGAATGTGGGAGGAAACCGGAGTACCCGGAAAAAACCCACGCATGCACAGCGGGGAGAACATGCAAACTCCACACAGAAGCTGGCCGAGGGTGGAATCAAGCATTCACTCATCATTCTTCATTTATTCTATTACTGTGACTGATTTATGCAAATTCTCGCCCACTGTGCACTGAGAGAAATCTAACATAAAGTCACAGCCACATTAGCACACGCAACAACATGCTTGTTTTCATCTTCAAGCACTTTCTGCTGCACGGGCCAAAAAAATCATTAAATGTTAAAACTCTCTGTTGCTGCAAAGCCCATCTCTCTACATGATTCATAATTCATCCTCGCTATTTCCCCTCTCTTGCTCCCCCCCCCCGCTTCTCTATCTCTCTCTCCCTCTCATCAGATTACGAGACGCCAGCTACCGGAGCAGCTGGAACCACGTAGATGCTGACGCCGAGTGCGCATGCTTGCATCTGTACACGTATTGCATCGCTTTTTCCCCTCCAGGGTTAAATATTAGAAAGTCAGGTGTCAATAAGACGCCGTTCCGAATACGGCAGCAGGTAGGGGACCCGGGGACACTAAATGATACCGTGGGGGAAGGTCAGTAGAAGCGTATCACTTTGAAAAACAAGCTCTGGAAATTGTCAAACTACTGACAAGGTCAAGCATAATTAGCAACAGGAAGTGAACGTAACAAACGGCCATATGGCATATTTGAACACACACCGAACAAGACGAGAAGAAAGATTTAAAATGGCCGTCGTATTAGTCTTTAGGTAGTATCTCAGCACACAATGCAAATCTTTATCTGCCTCACTTACGCTGACGTTGAAGTGTAATTCATCATGTATGGAACATTTATGAGGACCTGAAGCTGTGGGAAGACAGTAGCATGTTCATGCATGCACACACACACACACACACACACACACACACACATGCACACACACATATGTGGTAGCGTGCATGTGTACAATGCATACTGTATGTGTAAGCGTGCATGTGTACAATGTGTACAAAGGTGTTTTTTCCGATTGCCCTTTGGTGAGTGACGGACACATTCGTAATGATGATTGGCAAATGATGTCGGAGGTCAGCTCCCTAAAAAAAAAATGGCGCCACAACAAATGTGTTTAATGAATGAAGATGGTGTAGAAGTATGCAGTAATCCTTCATGAATTTTAATCATGAGGTATTGCAGGTTTGCATGTACAACACAGTATTGCACTGCTTTCTACATTCTCTCTCTCTCTCTCTCTCTCTCTCTCTCTCTCTCTCTCTCTCGCTCTCTCTCCTATTACATAGTCTTCTTCTGCCTTTTGTTCTCATCAGCATTGTAACAATGCCCTCTACTGGTCTCTTGGCAATATAATGATGGTATTACTTCAAGGCATGGCATCGTGCGTAGACATTTGACCTGAGGCTATTTACCACCTACCTCCTGCATGTTTAAAAAAACATAATCTTTTTAATATTTATATTGAAATATTGAACATATAGAAATTCGGGGTCAAAAATTAGTATTTTGCATAATCACAGGAACATCGATAAACATCATCTGCGTTGGCAGGCCCATAACAATCGAGGAATAGTAGTATGGGCTGCTGCGCTTCGTTGGTAGGCTCATAACAATCGAGGAATAGTAGTATAGGCTGCTGCACTTCGTTGGCAGGCCCATAACAATCGAGGAATAGTAGTATGGGCTGCTGCGCTTCGTTGGCAGGCCCATAACAATCGAGGAATAGTAGTATGGGCTGCTGCGCTCCGTTGGCAGGCCCATAACAATCGAGCAATAGTAGTATGGGCTGCTGCGCTGAATTGGCAGGCCCATAACAATTGAGGAATAGTAGTATGGGCTGCTGCGCTTCATTGGCAGGCCCATAACAATCAAGCAATAGTAGTATGGGCTGCTGCGCTGAATTGGCAGGCCCATAACAATTGAGGAATAGTAGTATGGACTGATGCGCTTCGTTGGCAGGCCCATAACTATCGGGGAATAGTAGTATGGGCTGCTGCGCTTCTTTGGCAGGCCCATAAAAATCGAGGAATAGTAGTATGGGCTGCTGCGCTTCGTTGGCAGGCCCATAACAATCAAGGAATAGTAGTAGACCATGGTTCAATTCCACCCTCGGCCATCGCTCTGTGGAGTTTGCACGTTCTCCCCGTGCACTCCGGTTTCCTCCCACATTCCAAAAACATGCTAGGTTAATTGGCAAATTGTCCATAGGTATGAATGTGAGTGTGAATGGTTGTTTGTCTATATGTGCCCTATTTGCCCAAACCCAACACCAGCTCACCGGTGACCTGAATAAGGACAAGCAGTATACAAAACGGGATGGATTGGTTCTCTTTTTTTTGAGCAAAACCTGCAAACTTTACCCTAACATCTATTTTATACTTTAACGCATCACAGCTCTTTGCATGTTATTTCAAATTTCACTCTTCTCCTCGTCATTCCTTCCATTTTTCCCTGCCTTCTAATTTTCTCACATCTTCTTGTCTGGGCCTCTCAGGGGACAGGTGCACTGAGCACTATTGTCATGGCAACTGCTGCGAGAAGACAAGATGGAGGACTCGTTGCTTGGCCTGGCCTCGTTTTAAAAACAGGATCTGGTATATGAAAACACCAGATGTTGTTATTAAAATTAATATGGGTTAGACTTCAAAGCATAACTTGGAATTTAAATTCTGTACTGTATTCATGGAAAAACGTCATTACTCATGTTATCATAATGTGATTTATGTAGTCTTTCTCGATGTAGTAACTACAGTAAACCTCGGATATATCGGAAATTCGCTCACAACGGACAGATAAAAAAGAACCGATTTTTCTGTAATGCATTTCCAATAAAAATTCATTGCATATATCGGATTTTTTATAACGGATTTCGCCTATTTCGGACAAAATCTCCAGTCCCGTTCCAATGCATTTCCATGAAATTTCCCTCGCATATATCGGATGGCCGCATCGTGGCGCTCCGATCCGCCGAATCGTGACAGGCCGCTATACGACGTCATTTGCAGCGTTTGCAGCGTTGCCTGCGCGTCCAGGTACATTGGAAACATAGTCAAGGAAGTGCCTTTTTATAACGGATAAAATCCCATTTACGCATATACCGGATATAAATCCCATATATGCGTAAAACGGACATTTTCCGGTATACGCATATAACGGATTTCGCTTATATCGGACAAAACCAGTGGGAACAATTGAATCCGATATATCCGAGGTTTACTGTACTATTGTTTTATTTTTGTGTCTTTACCAGTGTTAAGAAAAAATCTATCCTTTGGTCTAGGATGGACCACTACACAGGACAACCATTTCCTAAGTAGCTTTCAATAAATGTCTTCATTGTTCTTCAGCAGATGTTTGTCGTGATTGAGTGGCGACCCAACAATTGAGATAGTTACTAGCGGTTGAGTGTCGGGTGAAATATAAAAACCCCTTTTAGCTGAAGTCGAAATTGTTCCTTTTCTCCTCGTCTAGTAATTTGCTAAAGCTCAAACTCATTTTCCGTGCTAAACTTTCAGAGTCAATCTCACACTCGCTTCACTGGCTCTAATCCCATACTTCCATACTTACTTCCACTGTGGAAACCTGATCCTCAACCTTCTTATTTCTTTCCCTTGATATCAGCTTAACCTAGCCCTTCTTTGCTTTTCTAATTGTCTCTCCGGGCTGATTATGCACTTCCTTGTCGGCACATTTTTTCAGATAAAACTTCAGAAATAGTTAGCAGCTATTTCCTGTACAGTTTCAACAATTAGTTGATGAATTGATGATTAATGGATGATGCAAATATTCATTCATTCTATGCTGCTTGTCATTATTAGCTTGTCACCGTCTTATGCTTGAGCCTATCACAGCTAACTTCGGTCGCCGGCCAATCGCAGGACACAAATAGATAGACAACCATTCACACTCACGTTCATACCTACGGGTGACCGCCTCTCCCAAGATGGGGACCTCAGCGGTTTTCAAAAGGTGCAATTTGAGAAGTTTAAAACGGTGTTTGTAACAATGCCAACACTTTATATTTAAAGTTACTTGGTTACTAGAAATTACTTGATGCCGCACAAGGGCGGCATCAAGTAATTGACAAGCATTCTGCATTTATGGCTGGCATAAAATATTACTCCCCTCTCAGTATGTTGCAGTATGCATCTTGCAATCTTAAATTTGTTTCATAAAATACAATATATAACAGGACAGCGGGCACGTTCGTGCATCAGTCACTCACTGTGTTTTTTTTGTCTGCTTGTTTTGGGTGGTGTCTGGTGATATAGAGTCAATTGGAAAACTGCCTGTAGTACTGAACGCGGTGCTTTTGAGAAAAATACAGTAAGGGGCTGACACATTATTGTTATGTTGATTGCCGTGTTTGCAACTTCACACAGCTCATATATATGAAATAATTATAATATATATAAATAAATACAATATATAACAGGACAGCGGGCACGATCATGCATCAGTCACTCACTGTGTTTTTTTTTGTCTGCTTGTTTTGGGTGGTGGCTGGTGATATAGAGTCAATTGGAAAACTGCCTGTAGTACTGAACGCGGTGCTTTTGAGAAAAATACAGTAAGGGGCTGACACATTATTGTTATGTTGATTGCCGTGTTTGCAACTTCACACAGCTCATATAGATGAAATAATTATAATATATATATAAATAAATACAATACATATATAACAAGACAGCGGGCACGATCGTGCATCAGTCACTCACTGTGTTTTTTTTGTCTGCTTGTTTTGAGTGGTGGCTGGTGATATAGAGTCAATTGGAAAACTGCCTGTAGTACTGAACGCGGTGCTTTTAAGAAAAATACAGTAAGGCGCTGACACAATATTGTTATGTTGATTGCCGTGTTTGCAACTTCACACAGCTCATATATATGAAATAATTATAATATATATAAATAAATACGATATATAACAGGACAGCGGGCACGTTCGTGCATCAGTCACTCACTGTGTTTTTTTTTGTCTGCTTGTTTTGGGTAGTGGCTGGTGATATAGAGTCAATTGGAAAACTGCCAGTAGTACTGAACGCGGTGCTTTTGGGAAAAATACAGTCAGGGGCTGACACATTATTGTTATGTTGATTGCCGTGTTTGCAACTTCACACAGTTTATATATATGAAATAATTATAATATATATAAATAAATACAATAGGACAGCGGGCACGATCGTGCATCAGTCACTCACTGTGTTTTTTTTGTCTGCTTGTTTTGGGTGACCCATTAACAAATAGATGAATTTATCAAAATGTACAACATGCTACCTCCTACTCCGTCTTTGTCTCTCCTCAGCTGGCCGCTCAGTAGGAAACGCTGTAATGACAGTATGGTGTCAAACCGTAGAAAGATGATCTATGCAGGCTGGTCTACTGACAGACTAAGCACCCTTTGCACACTTATAATAATGAGCCTGACATTTAACACAAAATAACGTTGTTATTCCAGCAGCGGCGCACAAGGGCAGCTCATTAGAGGGTATCATTAATGCGGGGTGCTTATAGCAACCCTGCCAATAATTGAGACCTGGGTCAGGTCATTTAACGACGACAAGGATTCAACACAACAATGAAGGACAAATGTCACTCGGTGTACGAGTGGCTGCTTTACAGGAAGGAAAAACTTTTTGATTTTACAGTAAATTTAAAGATGTGGGTGACTTTAGGGACCTTGCTCTCCTGAGAAAAGTAGTATTTTGTAGATATTTATATCTGTAAAAAAATACTGGAATATACAGTTCTAAAAAATATTCAAATTTCGTCCCAAAATAATGCCTTTTTATTTTTACGGAATTTGTGACATGCAACTTGCGCGGAACAGTAAATTAAGTGCTTCAATAATGTAAAACAAAATATCAATAGGTAATACAATCACAACAAAGCCATCAGTAATACAGAATTCAGAAAATGTTCTTCGCTTCGTTGGCATGCCCATAGCAATCGAGGAATAGTAGTATGAGCTGCTGCGCTTCGTTGGCAGGCCCATAACAATTGAAAAATAGTAGTATAGGCTGTTGCGCTGCGTTGGCAGGCCCATAAAAAACAAGGAATAGTAGTATGGGTTCCTGCGCTTCGTTTGCAGGCCCATAACAACTGAGGAATTGTAGTATGGGTTGCTGCGCTTCATTGGCAGGCCCATAACAACGGAGGAATTGTGGTATGGGTTGCTGCGCTTCATTGGCAGGCCCATAACAATTGAGGAATAGCAGTATGGGTTGCTGCGCTGCGTTGGCAGGCCCATAACAATTGAGGAATATCAGTATAGGCTGCTGCGCTGCGTTGGCAGGCCCATAACAATCGAGGAATAGTAGTACGGGCTGCTGTGCTGCGTTGGCAGGCCCATAACAATCGAGGAATAGTAGTACGGGCTGCTGCACTGCTTTGGCAGGCCCATAACAATTGAGGAATAGCAGTATGGGTTGCTGCGCTTCGTTGGCAGGCCCATAACAATCGAGGAATAGTAGTATGGGCTGCTGCGCTAAATTGGCAGGCCCATAACAATCAAGGAATAGTAGTATGGGCTGCTGCGCTTCGCTGGCAGGCCCATAAAGAGCAAACAACACATTTTCCCACCCTTCAGTAGAATGTCATTAAGATGATACATTAAAGCAAACATCAAGTCTCAGCAGCATCTGTGTCAATCACTTTGACAGGTCTGTGGTGGCCTGCTTTTCCATCCAGTGATCAATTCTGTGTTACTAGCCAACCTCCCACTTATTCCCACATTCAGCTGTTCCTCCACTGCCATGCTCACTCAGCCCATCGCCTCCTCACCACTATTCTTTCCAACCCAGCCAGTCCACATATTTATGACCCGCTCGCCCCCTCATGTTTTTTTTGGGGCTGATACAACTGCGCCAACCTGTCCCCTTTTCATCAGATAAAACAGCCATTTTTCTATGCTTAATCACACATGAATAATATAATATTATGATATCATACGTACCTCTCTGCACCAGCATTGTGACCTCACTTCCTCGGGGGCATTTGCTCAGCAAGTCCACCACCTGGTTGTGGCTCATGTTTTGGACACTTCTCTTGTTAACCTCCATCAGGATGTCCCCCTCCTTGAGGCCCCGACAGCGTGGATAGTCCACAATCTGCTTGACCCTCTGCCCGCCTCCTGTCAGGCTGTCTGCTATGGTGAACCCAAATCCTTTATCTCCCTTCTCCATGTGTATGGTGATCAGCTCGGGCTGGGTGGCTATAGACGACGCCAAGGTGACCACATCGCTGGTGTAGGCATGCAGGCTGTTGGAAACCACCTCAGCAGACGGACTGTGCGCTCGAGGCTCCCGCACGCCGTTTAGCGGTCGACCCTGGTTGGACGGTGAGTCGAATGTTTCCTGTCCGTTGACAATAATAGGCTCCTTATCCAAGATGGCCACTGATGTGACCAGACTTGTATTGGGGTCATCGGGGTCAAAGGGCAAGGGGTAGCCGCGACATAAGGCCAAGTCCACCATGGAGCCAATAGGGATGGATTGGAAGATCTTCACCACCTGAGCATGGGTGTAACCCAGCACAATGGTGTCATTCACGCTAACGATGACGTCACCTGCATCACAAAGAATAAATCGCTTGAATAACTCATATGCTTCATATTCAATGCATGCTGGATATTTAAGAAACCATTTGGAAAGAAAACAGTGTCTCCTATTGATGGGAAACATGTACTGCACCTGTCTCCATCTTGCCGTCCACGGCTGCAGGCCCGTCCAGCACCAAACTTTTGATCTGCAGAAACTCATCTGGTTCGTCTCCTCCAACCACCGTGAAGCCGAAGCCACGCCGGCTCTTCTTCAACTTGGTGTTGATGAAAGTTCCTTTCAGTTCTGCGGGGTTTCGGGTGAAAAACGGCTTCCCCCCTGCATGAAGTTGCAACACGGGCAACACATTAATATGTGCAGTCTGCATCATATCAAATCACCTTTATCAAATGTCACATTTGTCACTGACATTTACGGCTGCCGGGACAAGCTATGAGTAATTTGACGTGTTTTTAGAGTTTTTTTTTTGTGGTCCGTTTTGAAACTAGGGTGTGGTGTTTGACAGGATAAATAGCATGCAAAATAGAAATAACCTTGCTGGTACACATGATAAAACGTATATTGACTTTGTTATAGTCAATATAATCAATACATTTTATATTATGTTATTACATTACAGTACTTTCAACTACATTTAGACTAAATTTAAACGCACACACACAGGTCTGTGGAACAGTAGTTGTGTGCACAGCAGTGCACACAACTACATATATGCCTAGCTTACTTTAAAAAAAAAAAGCAACAAATATATAAAAATAGTGTCCCCACAACATCAGGAATACACATACACAGGATTTTCATATTACAAATATACAACATAAGGTGTCCAGAAATATTTCAGTATTGAACAAAGCAAAATTTATTCTCAATCAGAAATCACTCCACACTCTTTATTGCTCTCTGGTTCTACCATATCTTACTTATTGTGTGGAAATATGGGCTAATAACATAAAAAAAACAATCTTCACTCGCTAAATGTACTGCAAAAAAAGGCCAGTAAGGATAATTCATAATGCCGCCTACAGAGAACATACTAACTCCTTATTTCTAAAATCAAAAATACTTCAACTTACTGATATAGTTCATCTTCAAACAGCTAAAATAATGCATAAGGCTAAAAATAAGCAATTAGCTAAAAATGTCATCCAATACTTCTCTACAAGAGAGGAGAAATATGACACTTACTATGGTACCCATTATGTCATTGGATGCTCATATCTCCTATTTCTCCTACTGCGGTACGAGGTACATTATTAAAAATAAAAAAACTTAAACTGTATTACGGAAAGCAGGAAGTGAACAAATGTAACAGTTACTGATTGTAAAAGTACCAGATGGAGGGGTAGGATTTAATAAGCTTTGCTTCTTCCTACTCCTTTCGGACATGTGGAACTGGGAACTGATTATGGGATGCACTCAATTGTAATCTGATGCATGTTCAAATGAAATAAAACCATTACCATTACCATTACCATTACCAACAACTAACAAAACATTATGACCACAAAGCCTCCAACACACAAAGGGAACAAAAAAAACTGCACAATTACGTTTGGCTCCTGTTGGGGCTGGAGGTAGAGTTGGCGGGACTTGAGGGTCCCTGTAGGTCTCGAGGTGGTTCGAAGCGTAGTTTACCAGCGGCGCTGCTGCCGAGGAGTGCTCTTCTATCCACTCTGTACGGGGAAACCCTGTAGGTCAGTCCACATGTACGCAACACAAACTTGTATTTCCATGGCACACATGAATAAACACATGTAAAGACACACGGAAGAAGAGCATACAAATGTTTTTTTTATGTTTTTACATATGTGTATTATTGTGGTTGTAGAAGGTAGTACAGAAATACACCTAATCATACCATGTGAGGCAATCAAAATATTAGAAACATCACTTAGTATGATGCAGTGCAGTTGTGCACCATTGCAAGTTACAACCACAATAATAAATGCATTGTTATAGTATGATGTATAAAAAATTATTATTATTATTATTATAATTAAATGCAATGGTCAATGGGCAACGCTGCCAAGTTCATTCATTTCATAATTTCATCATTCATTCATTTTCTACCGCTTATCCTCACAAGGGTCACGGGGGTGCTGGAGCCTATCCCAGCTGTCTCCTGAACTGGTGGTCAGTCAATCCCAGGGCACATATAGACAAACAACCATTCACACTCACAATCAGACAATTTGGAGTCGCTAATTAACCTAGCATGTTTTTGGAAACCGGAGTACCCGGAGAAAACCCACGCATGCACGGGGAGAACATGCAAACTCCACACAGAGAACACCGAGGGTGGAATTGAACCCGCGTCTCCTAGCTGTGAGGTCTGCGTGCTAACCACACGACCACCGTGCAACCCCGCCAAGTGAAATCATATTAAGTAAATAAAATACAGAAAATGATCCAATGGATTAAAATGACCTAAAGTAAAACCAAGACTACACACTGAGGTTTGGGGTATCACTTTAAAAAAAAAGAATGATATTTAACAAACGAATGCAATGAAAGAGAAACCGAACCTTAGTGTGTAGCGGACAAGCAAAAAAGACGAGACACTGACAGACATGAAGAAAGAAAGAAATGGGCAGGAAACCAACCTCGAATATACCGCTCACCTTCTGGAGGCTGCGGCTGCTGCTGCTCCTGCAGGATTTTTCGACGCCGCGCCTCCACCACTGGGTTCTCATACTGGGTCTTCCTGTTGATATGACTAACACAGAGAACCAGAGGTGCTTTTTACAATTGACGGCTCACTAGCTTAAGTGTGTACTAAGCTCTATTTAGAAGCTGATTTCCTGTGAGGTGATGTGCCAACAAGGTGATTTACTTACTCGACATAGTAAATGCCATACACTGGGTCGTCTATCCGCTCCCATCCTGGCGGCAGCTCTGGAATAAAGATACAGAACATAAAACATCGATGGCGTCCTCCCTGTTTGTTTGTTTTTTGCAGAACTGCATCCATCCATATGTTTTCTATACCGCTTATCATTAGTAGTGTCGTGGGGGTTCTGGAACATGACAAAAAAAACCTTAAACTATATTAGGAAAGCAGGAAGTGAACAAATGTAAGAGTTAGTGATTGTAAAAGTACCAGATGGAGGGGTAGGATTTAATAAGCTTTGCTTCTTCCTACTCCTTTTGGACATGTGGAACTGGGAACTGATTATGTGATGCATTCAATTGTAATCTGATGCATGTTCAAATGAAATAAAACCATTACCATTACCATTTTTTTACCCTGTGGACTTCTCAAAGTTCGCCCCTCTGTGACATCACAAAGTAGTGTGGAGTTTGCATGTTTTCTCCGGGTACTCCGGTTTCCTCCCACATTCCAAAAACATGCTAGGTTAATTAGCGACTCCAAATTGTCCATAGGTATGAATGTGAGTGTGAATGGTTGTTTGTCTATATGTGCCCTGTGATTGGCTGGCCACCAGTCCAGGGTGTACCCCGCCTCTCGCCCGAAGACAGCTGGGATAGGCTCCAGCAGCACCCTGCTGGTATCCACAACTCGCATTTTGTATTTCACAATGCATTTATTCCTAATCTTCTCCCATTATTAACTGAAAACCTGAATGAAAAGCAGGTTCATCCCCCCTGCTGGGCCCCTCCAGCCACATCCGCCGCCTTCTGAACAGCAGACGCAGCCGACTCCCTCTTCAGGTGTTGTGCCAAAGTAGGTATTCCTGATAATATTTGTTTCCTCTTCCGCTGGTTGTTTGTCTATATTATATTGTCCATAGGTATGAATGTGAGTGTGAGTGTGAATGGTTGTTTGTCTATATGTGCCCTGTGATTGGTTGGCCACCAGTCCAGGGTGTACCCCGCCTCTCACCCGAAGACAGCTGGGATAGGCTCCAGCAGCCCCCGCGACCCTCGTGATGATAAGCGGTAGAAAACGAATGAATGAATGCTTTTAATTCTGATGCAAAACAGAGTCATCGTACCGATATCACTCTCCAGGTCTTCCGTATGGATCCCCTCTTCTCCAAGGTCAAAGCAGGATGGAGGAAATACAAACAAAAAACGGAAAAGGGATGGAAAATAACGGAAAATCAGGAGGGAAAGTAAGAAATTTGTAAGAAACATTGGAAAGACAAACCCTTGAGAAAGTCACAACAACAGAATGTATACTGGTGCTATATTATACTGGTGCTATGCTATACTGGTGCTATGCTACTTATGCATCTTCGCCACATGATGGTGCAATTTCACGGTAAGCGTGCTATTCCTCAAACACTGGGATACCGCACCCGTCAACTTCTTATATTATCATAGCTAGAATGGACACAAATAACAATCATCTAATCATTTTTTTTAAGTACTACAAATAGATTTGTGAAAGCTTACCATCATCATCACACTCTTCCAGAGGCCTGGAGGCTTTGTCTCTACATCGGGGATCCAACCAGGATGTGGTCTTTGTGTTGTGGCTGGAAGGACACAGAAGAGACAAGAAAATATTTCCAAAACTGTCAATTAAAGTATTGTCAAAACAGATTTGAACCAGATTGCATATTTACTAAGGACTTTGGGCCTCTGCTGCAGAAAAAAAATAAGGATAACAAAGTAGCACAGAAATAAACAATCAATTCCCTGACTTTTCCTTCATTTGTACAAAGAATCAACAGTGATGGTAAAAATGAACATACAAGCTTTTTAAATGTACAGTTCCATTCTGGTGGTGTGCCTTTGTTGTGCTGCAGAGGAGAGGACAGAGAGGCGGAGGTAGTCAGGTGATCAGGATGTGATCTCCTTTAGAGATTGACACATGCAGGGATTAACACGAAAGCGGTGGCACCCAGCAGGGCCGCTCAGGCCTTACAACCGTATAGTATAATCAGTACAAAGCCACCGGACGTGCAAAATTGATAAAATAAAGCTCAGTTTGGACTCTTAGGAAAAACAATTCCGGAATAACAAATAAAAAAACAGACTGTGTACATATATTTATACTGTATATTCTGTATTTTCATTCTTTTTTTGCACCTACTTTACCAAAACAAATTCCTAGTATGTGTTTGATCATACCAATAAACCATTTCTGATTCTGATATACTGTATATCAAGGGTGCTCATTAAGTCGATCGCGATCTACCGGTCGATAGCGGAGGTGGTACTGGTCGATCGCGGCGTGACATTAAAAAAATATAATCCTCGCATCAATGCCGTCACTTGATTGATATACAGGGCAGCCATTCAGATGACAACTGAATGTTGCCCTTCGGGCGACCAATCAAATCAAACGACGTCTCTAAGTGCAGCAGAACTTACGATGTCAGCCTATCATCCATCCCCGTTACTTGATTGACATACAGGACAACCAGTCAGATGACAACTGAATTTTGACCTTTAGGTCACCGCTCATGCGTAAACAACGATGCAAAGTGCTAAACTAGTCGGCGAATTGCGTTAGATTTTAAGCCCTCGCTAAAGTTTATGGTCACTAAAATGAGTGAAGGAGCTGGACCAAGTAAAAAGGCAAAAACTGGACCAAGTAAAAAGGCAAAAAACATATCACTTCCATACGGATATGGAATATTATACGGATATTGTGATACGGATATTATCCATGACTGATAAACATTTGGAAGTGTGCTTGAGGCTGGCTATCAGCAGCTACTGTCCGGACTATGCATCCCTGGCTGGTTCAATTCAGTGCAAGTCATCAAAGTAAACTCAGGTAATTACAAAATATTTTAATAGTTAATTATGTGTGTTTTGCAATATTGGCTCATTTGGTTATGTAAGGTACATCAACATACATTGTACGTACAAATAATCCTCAATACATTTGAAAATAAATAGATGTTTTGCATTTTTGTAGTGGGTAGATCATTTTGACTCGGTCATTTTAAAAGTAGCTCGCATGCTGAAAAAGTGTGAGCACCCCTGCTGTATATGGACGACTTAGTGACTTGTAATTCAAAAAGAGGTGTTTCAAGCGCCAACACATACTCTATGAAGTAAAGTTCTCCATTCTCAGTGTAAGCCATCTCCCAGTTTTCGGGCAACGGCCCCAATGCATCTTCTGGGGAGACTTGTGGCTCAGCCAGGGTCTGCCGCACACTGTCCGCAGTGGAGATGGCTGCATTGGTCAGACCACAGGAAGGAGCGTTGTCACGTGCGGGGTATGGCCGGAGGATGCCGCCGCGGCCCTCATCCTGGTCGCTAGGGTTACCTGCGCACAACAAAGGAGAGGGAAAGAGGCTACGCACTAAGGATCCTGGGCAAACACACCAAACAGGCACAACACAGAACAACAACATAGAAGATATTTTATATCAGACATGAGCAAGAAAAGAACAGTTGACATCAGCAACCTCTTAATCATTATCCTAATGTACCCATTATTATTATTAAAACTTAAATTTAAAAAAACGAAAAAAAATACAAAAAAAACCTTAAACTGTATTATGGAAAGCAGGAAGTGAACAAATGTAACAGTTACTGATTGTAACTACTAATGTGGAACTGTGAACTGATTATGGGATGCACTCAATTGTAATCTGATGCATGTTCAAAAAAAATAAAAACCATTACCATTACCATTACCATTACCATCCTTCAAAGGACCCCGGGAATATGCAAATTTTCCCACCAACAGTCCTTTCCCAAATTGTTTCTGACCCCCACTCTGAAGCTCCTTTCCCCTGATGCTAGCTTTTCCAGGCCTGCCCCCCACCCATTTCCCAGCCCCTGGCCCAATAGCATTCCATGACTTCCGTGCTCACTTCAAGCCTAATCAAATGCTAATGCAACACTGACAATGACAAGTGGACACAGGCATGCATTCATAGTATCAAAAGAGAGAAAGAAAAAAAAATTCTTATGCTCACCAAAGACTGTAAAGATATAAAATATGTGTATTTTTTTAAATGCATATGATTTGGTGGAAAAAGAATACTCGGTTTTATAAACAATATGGCCAAGTTACTGTCCCTCCTTACAAGAAGATGGCAGTGTTTGGAGGCTCGCATGCAAAGAAGTCAGCCTCACAAAGACATGATGTAACCGCCAGACATAAGGAAGATCACAAACACACACATTTTTCTCCACCAAACCGCCTTCCTGATCTCTGAAGTCTCATGCACACAAACCCGACTCAAAGATAAAGAAAAAAAATAATAGACTGAGCTAAGGGACCGGCTGCAACGCTCTCACCTGTAAAAGCGTTGTTCATTTCCGAGGCCTGGTCATCATCATCGTCGTCAGCATTCACTACTCGTACGCTTTGCATGTCATTGTAGGATTTGGTACGCTTTGGAGTGGACTGCTGGGAGCCAGCATCTCTGAGAATCACTGTCCCGATGATGGGCTGCCTTGGCGGCTTGGGGGTCCCATAATAGTTACCTAGGCGATGAGAATGACATTAGCATTCTTGAGAGGAGATGCAGGAGGGACAAGGAGAAAGTGATAACCGGTTGGGGTTCAAGAACAGGCAGGGTGGGTGCACAAATATAGCTTTTTTTTTTGCCTCAGACTGAGTGAGTTATGTGTATTGAACAGACAGAATAGCATCAAAGATGGGCCCTTTTGTCTTGGAAGCGACGAGGGAAAATTACAATTACTTGATTTTTGACACATTTATTAATATAAATGAAACAAAGCTTGTGTAATTGGATCCAACACACAACAAAGCATATAGTCTAATACTCAACCTTATCACTCAAATATTCTGACTATTGATGCTCTGATAGATTGACCACCGATTTCCATAAAAAAACAACAAAGATTGTGAAAAGGAGGTGAAGGCACAAACAAGTAATGTGGTTAGTTTGGAGCTCATTTTTGTCCCACAAGGAAGAAGATATTACCTACATCCACCATGTACGTACTAACTTTCATATCTAAAAAACAACAAAGATTGTGAAAAGGAGGTGAAGGCACAAACAAGTAATGTGGTTAGTTTGGAGCTCATTTTTGTCCCACAAGGAAGAGGATATTACGTACGTCCACCATGTACGTACTAACTTTCGTATCTAAACAACAACAAAGATTGTGGAAAAGGAGGTGAAGGCACAAACAAGTAATGTGGTTAGTTTGGAGCTCACTTTTGTCCCAGTATATGTGTGTGAATGAGAGGGACCCAAGTGGAAGAGTGAGGTTACAGGGAGAAGAGATACAGAAGGTGGAGAATTTCAAGTACTTGGGGTCAACAATCCAGAACAATTGAGATTGTGAAAAGGAGGTGAAGGCAGGCAGGATTGATTCTCATTGGGAGTGACCAGGATGGATAGGATCAAGAAGGAGTACATCAGAGGGACATTACATGTTTAGACACAGTACCGCTGAGGAAAAGACAGGAAACAGAACCGGAGGAAGCAGAGATGAGGATGCTGAGATTCTCATTGGGAGTGACCAGGATGGATAGGATCAGGAAGGAGTACATCAGAGGGACATTACATGTTTAGACACAGTACCACTGAGGAAAAGACGGGAAGCAGAACCGGAGGCAGCAGAGATGAGGATGCTGAGGTTCTCATTGGGAGTGACCAGGATGGATAGGATCAGGAAGGAGTACATCAGAGGGACATTACATGTTTAGAGACAGTACCACTGAGGAAAAGACAAGAAGCAGAACCGGAGGTAGCAGAGATGAGGATGCTGAGGTTCTCATTGAGAGTGACCAGGATGGATAGGATCAGGAAGGAGTACATCAGAGGGACATTACATGTTAAGAGATAGTACCACTGAGGAAAAGACGGGAAGCAGAACCGGAGGTAGCAGAGATGAGGATGCTGAGGTTCTCATTGGGAGTGACCAGGATGGATAGGATCAGGAAGGAGTACATCAGAGGGACATTACATGTTCAGAGACAGTGCCACTGAGGAAAACACGGGAAGCAGAACTGGAGGTGGCAGAGATGAGGATGCTGAGGTTGTCATTGGGAGTGACCAGGATGGATAGGATCAGGAAGGAGTACTTCAGAGGGACATTACATGTTTAGACACAGTACCACTGAGGAAAAGACGGGAAGCAGAACCGGAGGTAGCAGAGATGAGGATGCTGTGGTTGTCATTGGGAGTGACCAGGATGGATAGGATCAGGAAGGAGTACATCAGAGGGACATTACATGTTTAGAGACAGTGCCACTGAGGAAAAG
Source organism: Doryrhamphus excisus (assembly GCF_030265055.1). Classification (NCBI taxonomy): domain Eukaryota; kingdom Metazoa; phylum Chordata; class Actinopteri; order Syngnathiformes; family Syngnathidae; genus Doryrhamphus; species Doryrhamphus excisus. The sequence goes on along the minus strand of NC_080481.1, from coordinate 1,466,409 downwards.
ACGGGAAGCAGAACTGGAGGTAGCAGAGATGAGGATGCTGAGGTCCTCATTGGGAGTGACCAGGATGGATAGGATCAGGAAGGAGTACATCAGAGGGACATTACATGTTAGAGGCCTTGGAGATAAAGTCAGAGAGGCCAGACTGAGATGGTTGGGACATGTCCAAAGGACAGATAGTGAATATTTTAGTAGAAGGATGCTGTGTTTAATAATAACAAAAATAATGCTTATGCTTAATAATGTACTCCCTTGGTACTCCTCTAGTATGAAATTCATAGCATGGGACAACACGGTCATGAAGGACACATGCACCGTGACTCCTATCCTTTCGTCACGTCTAATATGAATCAACTCTTCAGTTCCACAGCCCACTCCAATGTAGAGAAATATTTATTCCAATTATTCCTATGTGTCTGTGGTGAATCAGGACACCTGCACAAGTCGCGCAGAATGTCAGTTATTATCATTGTCATATTCCTCCTCACCCTCATATGTTCCAATTTCCAGTAGCGTTCCACTCTCTTCAAGTTCTAGGAAGTCCTCCACAGAAAGGAAGTTGTAATCCACCCCTGGCACCTCTCCTTCTCGGGGGGAGCGTGTGGTACCTAATGTCGAGGAAACAAAATCAAAAGTTTAGGTTGGCGTCGTGGCTTTAATTTAAAGGCGAAGACATGAACATGTACACAGGAAGATCTTCTTGCACGACTTTGTCAATTGGTAATGGTAATGGTAATGGTAATGGTAATTTCATTTGAACATGCATCAGATTACAATTGAATGCATCCCATAATCAGTTCCCAGTTCCACATGTCCAAAAGGAGTAGGAAGAAGCAAAGCTTATTAAATCCTACCCCTCCATCTGGTACTTTTACAATCAGTAACTGTTACATTTGTTCACTTCCTGCTTTCCATAATACAGTTTAAGGTTTTTTTTTTTTGAATGGACTAAGGTGCTCCTGCTAGCTTCACTGACATTAAGTGCATCAAACGCTGCATATTCTACGGTGCCGGGCTTTCTTAAATAGTGATTAAGTCTGTCCGAAATTTTAGCATTTCAGTATGTGGAATCAAACTATGGAATGGATTGAGTAAGGAAATCAAACAATGCACAACGATGAGCCAATTCAAGAAACAATACAAGCAGTTGATGTTTGCTAAATACAAGGATGAAGAGTCTTGAACCAGTCATGATGTGCTATATAAATAAATATATTTAATATATTTAATAAAAATAAAAATAAAAATAAAAATAAAAATAAAAATAAAAATAAAAATAAAAATAAAAATGAATAAATAAAACCAAAAAAAACTTAAACTATATTAGGAAAGCAGGAAGTGGACAAATGTAACAGTTACTGATTGTAAAAGTACCAGATGGAGGGGTAGTATTAAATAAGCTTTGCTTCTTCCTACTCCTTTTGGACATGTGGAACTTGTTTTTTTGGGGTTTTTTTTTAATAATGCACCTTGTACCGAAGTACTCGGTGATATGAGCATCCAATGCCATAATGTGTACCATAGTGCGTGTCAATATAGTGATATATATAGCACATCATGACTGCTTCAAGACTCTTCATCCTTGTATTTAGCAAACATCAACTGCTTGTATTGTTTCTTGAATTGGCTCATCGTAAAATTAAAACCCATCAGAGAAGGAAACAATATGGGAGGGACTCGGGAAACCGCAGCCTGCTAAATCAGATGATAAAATAAAGGTCACTAGTGAAAATCCTGATCTTGTTATAGATCCATTTCTACTAAGTGAATCTGGAATTCTAAAACGCAACGATGCTTAGACACAAAAAAAACATCACTAACGATGCTGTGTCACTTGACTCAAGTTTGTTTGTTTTTTTTACCTTATGGAAGGACACACGATGCGGACTGGAGCTATTGTGCCTTATACTTTGACAACAAGGAGATGGCAGGCCAGATGGTTAACAGAATGAACCACCTATGTAAACGCCATGTGCCTGTCACTTCAAGGAAATAAAAATGTCCTATGCGGTTTGTTTTTCCGATGAATAAGTCATCAAATTAGATGTTTCTTGTGGTTTATTCAGGATTTGCAATAAAACTCACGTTTGACACAAGAACAAAGTCTTAACCTCACCAATAAACACCTGATAATAAAATTCGTATAAGCAATGCCGTGTTAAAAAATGCGATTTATTTACGGCTGTAGAAAAACAATACGACTAAATTGTGGCAATTTAATAGACAAGACCAAGTGTTCAATGTCCCACAAAACAAATCCCTCACATGCAACTCAAAAACATGAAGGATCATCCAACTGCTTTGTATTCACCTAAGGGGCCTGAGATGAAAGTGAAGTTGTCTGGGAGTTTGACTGCTAGGACTGGGTGGTCCCACAGTGGGAGACGCTTCACAGGCTTGGCAAGCTCTAATGAAGCCGTCTGCTGAGGCCCGAGCGGAACTGTTCTTCGAGGCTATTCTCCACAGCGGAGGGCTTGGATGAGATGAATAATTCTGGTGTGCTTATATTGTCCAATATTGACAACTAGAGATTGCAGCTAATGTATGGCTAAATTCTGATCTTACCGTGCGATATGCCCAATTAACATTGGTCAGGTAGGCACACTCACATAAAGTATATTTACTGTCTAATCAATATCTCTAAAGTCAATATCACATTCATATCATCACCAATATATGATGTATTAAATTGGTTTGTTTACAATTTAAAGCAAATATTCAGATCATCTCCAAAATAAATTCACATTTCCAGCAAGTGTCCTAATAAACAAGAAAATAGAATAAGAATTAAATACGTTGCAGGGCGGCCACACAGCTACGAGACCCGAGTTCGATTCCCCGCCCTCTCTGTGTAGAGTCTGCATGTTCTCCCCATTCATGCGTGGGTTTTACTCCGGTTTCCTCCCACATTCCAAAAACATGCTAGGTTAATTAGCCACTCCAAATTGTCCATAGGTATGAATGTGAGTGTGAATGGTTGTTTGTCTATATGTGCCCTGTGATTGGCTGGCCACCAGCTGGGTTCAGGCTCCAGCATCCCCCGCAACCCTCGTGGGAATAAGCAGTACAGAAAATGAATTGATGGAAATACGTTACAAATCACTTCAATTTGAATATGAAATAATACACAATAATAAATAATGCATAATAATAATACCTATGCACTGCTTTTGTGAACTGACAAGTACAAATTTGTATGTAAAGTGAAAAAGTAGTATTGGGACACCCCTAATATTGATGATATTGAATGACTTGCAGAAGCAGAACTCAAAAAAAAATGATGACATGAAATAATAATGAAACTCATTAAGGAACTGAAGAATGATAATTAGAGATGCTGGATATTGGCTTTCTTATTGATGTCCGACATTGTCCAGCACTTCACACTAATGTCGTGTAAGGAACACATTTTGCTTCTTTTACAGTAACGTCACTGGTTGCATATCACAAATAAAAAATTGTGCAAAATAAAACAAATACTACTATATGATATACAAGTTGTGCCAAAAGTACCAAAACGCTGCATGTGACTTCTTGCTGAGATGTGATAGTAGATTAGAAGCAGTTAAGGAAGACGCCTTAAGCCTGTTTTATGCATTCCGGACTCCGTAGGAAGAAATAAATACCAACCGAAATCCCATTTTTCTACCAATGCTGGCCGAAAGTATCAGTCCTAATTATTATCAAACATCCCTATAATGATAATGCATCACTTTTTAAGCAAAAAGCGAATACTCTCAAGAAGTAAAAGTATGAAAAAGATGGCATTATATCAGAAATTAACGTGTAAGGGTCATGATTTGGAACAGTCCAAGTGTGCAAGAACAATGTGATTGTGTTTGGGCTGCACATTACATGCTGACCTTATATGCCAGGGCAGCTGATAACAGAGGAGGAAAACAAGATGATGTTGCTTGAACAGAGCATCAGGTGGCCGACTTTCTGCAATCGGGGGGGGGGTGAAGATGTCAACAACATGGATGCATGCATTTCAATGTCTGGCAGGAATTCATAGCAAAACCTAAATCACGTTAAAAAGAGTTTAGTTCTTAACTGAGATCATATTAATCCTCTCTTGTAGAGAATTATTGGATGGCACTTTTAGCTAATAGGTGATTGTTCGCTTTATGCATTATGTTAGCTCAGGGGTCAGCAACCCGCGGCTCCAGAGCCGCATGTGGCTCTCCAGTCTCTTTGTTGCGGCTCCCTTTGCAATGCTTGAATATTTTTTAAGCACCCGAGTGGTGAAAATGCACATCTTCGTTATGAGTTTACAAAAATCCAACTTTGTGTGAGACCATGAATGCATCCTGACTGAGTTCTGACTGGTGACTGAATGAGCAGACAGGATGCTATCCAGTTCTCTCTGACAGGTTAACATGAAGGGAAATGAGTAATACTTTGAGTTATTTGAGTTATTAATTATTATTAATGAGTTATTTGACGATTCTAAAAAATAAATTAGAGCTCATTTAAAAACAAAAGTTTATCTCCAGTACTAGCAAGAGTACTCCAACTCGTCTTTTTTTTTTTTTCCCTCCAATGTTGTTTTAAACATACAACGTTTTGCGGCTCCAGGCTATTTTTCTTTAGTGGGCAAGTGGGTGAAATGGCTCTTTTCATAGTAAAGGTTGCCGACCCCTGTGTTAGCTAATTTTCATAGTTATTACTGCTAATCCCAAATAGTACTCGGGAAAGCCAAGGTACTTGTTGCCAACAAGTAGACATAGATTATATCAGTGGTTCCCAAAGTGGAGTACGCGTGCTCCCACGGGTACGTCAATTGCCATGGGGGTATGTGAACAAAATGACAACGAAAAGACAATTAGCACCTAACACTCAAAATTACGAGTGTGCCTGAACGCACCACAGTGCAAAGAGTCCACAGCAGGAAGGAGACAGAGCGGCAAGTTGTCCCTAGCTCTGTTAGCATCATATCAACAAATGACATGATGATTACGTCATACATTAAGAGTATGTATTTTTGTATTTCAGATACTATTAAGACTAGCTAGTGATTCTTTTAGAGTTGGGACACCATGGAAAGATTCCGGTCGGATAAAAGGACACTTCATACTCAACAAGCAGGATCAAAACTAGCAATGTGCTCTCAGTGCTGCTCCTGCTTTTTTTAAAAAAAAAGGTGCATTCACGTGCATCACATAACTAACTCCTCGGACACAAGTTGTCGCCGCATTCAAGGACACAGAAAAATCACAGCACCCAAACGTGCACATGTAGCCCAAAGGAGGTGATATTTACAAAAGCAGCCAATTGTTGCTCATACGACAATAAGACAAAATGTCACAAAATGTTTTACTTCTAAAAGACCTCAAGTTAAACAAATCTCATTTTTCGACCCTTTGTATTTGTATCGTTGAGGACTCCTGTAGAGCAGCTACACACAATAACCTGCACAGAAAACTTGTAGCTGTATTTCCTTTGAAAATTCCCTTTGCTGGAGCCTATCCCAGCTGTCTTCGGGCAAGAGGCGGGATACACCCTGGACTGGTGGCCAGCCAATCACAGGGCACATATAGACAAACAACCATTCACACTCACATTCATACCTATGGACAATTTGGAGTGGCCAATTAACCTAGCATGTTTTTGGAATGTGGGAGGAAACCGGAGTACCTGGAGAAAACCTGCGTGTGTACGGGGGGGGGGCATGCCCGAGGGCAAATCGAACTCGGGTCTCCCAGCTGTGTGGCCTGCACGCTAACCACTCGAGTGCCGTGTAGCTTATAGCTTTGCACAAACAATTTTGGGAAGGCCCATTTCCAAACAGCACGACTGTTCCCCAAAGCTCAAAGCTCCATAAAGGTATGCTTGGAATAGTTTGGTACGTCAAAATACTGCAGGTATTAAATGTTATCATACAGCATGGATAGAAAATTTGAAAAAAAATGTGTCCGGTCCAGCCATTGGGGCAGATAGTATTATTGATCTAAATGCTTTTACATGCAAAACAGATTTGCTCTGCCAGGGAAAAGTGTCAGCAACACCTTCCTTGTTATTTGGTTTATTATTTGGCTTTATTTGATGTTTTGTTGTTATGTAAATTTGGAGCGGCTGGACCGGAGCAATAGCGTATCGAAAAGAAGAAAAAAGAAAACAGAGAGAAAAAAGAAATACAGAATAGCAACAACAATAATTGATAATAACAGAACAACAGAAACAACGAGCCCCCAACACCAGAGACCGGCCCCGCGAGGATGGGTACCGAGGCCACCGGACACTATGAGCGAGACCAAGCTCCATCCGAACACACAGCCCAGCCCCCTCAGTGCAGGAACCCATGACCCAAGACAGTCCAAGAGAAGCACTGCAAACCACATCAAACCACAGGCCCCGGCATTAACCGGACCCAGCGGGGCCCCCCTGGGAAGGATAGTCAAACCAGAAAAACACTCCAAAAAAGTAGTAACAACAGCAACAGTAGAGTAATGGTAATGGTAATGGTAATGGTAATGGTAATGGTAATGGTTTTATTTCATTTGAACATGCATCAGATTACAATTGAATGCATCCCATAATCAGTTCCCAGTTCCACATGTCCAAAAGGAGTAGGAAGAAGCAAAGCTTATTAAATCCTACCCCTCCATCTGGTACTTTTACAATCACTAACTGTTACATTTGTCCACTTCCTGCTTTCCTAATATAGTTTAAGTTTTTTTTGGTTTTATTTATTCATTTTTATTTTTATTTTTATTTTTATTTTTATTTTTATTTTTATTTTTATTTTTATTTTTATTTTTATTTTTATTTTTATATTAAATATATTTATTTATATAGCACATCATGACTGGTTCAAGACTCTTCATCCTTGTATTTAGCAAACATCAACTGCTTGTATTGTTTCTTGAATTGGCTCATCGTTGTGCATTGTTTGATTTCCTTACTCAATCCATTCCATAGTTTGATTCCACATCCTGAAATGCAAACATTTCGGACAGACTTAATCGCTATTTAAGAAAGCCCGGCACCGTAGAATATGCAGCGTTTGAAGCACTTAATGTCAGTGAAGCTAGCAGGAGCACCTTAGTCCATTCAACAACAACAAAAAAACCTTAAACTGTATTATGGAAAGCAGGAAGTGAACAAATGTAACAGTTACTGATTGTAAAAGTACCAGATGGAGGGGTAGGATTTAATAAGCTTTGCTTCTTCCTACTCCTTTTGGACATGTGGAACTGGGAACTGATTATGTGATGCACTCAATTGGAATCTGATGCATGTTCAAATGAAATAAAACCATTACCATTACAATTACCATTACCATTACCATTACCATTACCATTCTGTTAGTGCTGTATAGTCATATAGATACAATCTTCACGTACACACACACACATATATACTTACACATATAACTAGCACAACTCTCTTCCAGTACAGTGTCACACTGAAAACGTAAAAACCCCAAAAACGGGTTTCTGTGTGAAAATATGAAAATTATGAAAATATGAAAAAACAACAACCAAAGTACCATCACCTAATGGCTACGTGAAATCCCCGTCTAAACAAACTCACACCACAATCTCCCACATCTTCACCTCTCGCTGTCTGGCAAACAATTGCCAACAAAGCAAACACAAACACAAACGCGGCACCTTGTGCCTCTTGTGCTGCACACGTGCTCCCTCCGCAATCTTCTCTCTTATCTCATCTGCACATCGTGTTATTGAGTAGCATGTTCTGGATGCAAGGCATGCATGTCACAGGGACACGGGTATTGATCTGAAAGCTGCTAAAAGGAGCCTGGGCAAGCCCGTCCTCGCTTTGGTGACATCATCAACATGATCTCCGCATGGACAATGTGCAAGATACAAACACTTTGTTTACCCTTGACAAATACGTGATCCATCGTCTGAGGTTCAAAATTATGCTGTTCTGATCAGAAACAAAATTCAGGTGGTGATTGACAGCTGCTTGAAATGAGTGATGACCACTTAATGGTAAACAATGATGGACACCGTAGTGATTAGTGTTGCTGTTGCAGCAGTTTTTGTAGAAACAAACAAGACAAAATAACAGTACTGAACTCTTGATTGGGCTGCACGGTGGACGAGTGGTTAGCGCGCAGACCTCACAGCTAGAAGACCCGAGTTCAATTCCACCCTCGGCCATCTCTGTGTGCTTTCTCCGGGTACTCCGGTTTCCTCCCACATTCCAAAAACATGCTAGGTTAATTGGCCACTCCAAATTGTCCATAGGTATGAATGTGAGTGTGAATGGTTGTTTGTCTATATGTGCCCTGTGATTGGCTGGCCACCAGTCCAGGGTGTACCCCGCCTCTCGCCTAAAGACAGCTGGGATAGGCTCCAGCACCCCCCGCAACCCTAGTTTATTCAGTGTATATTTTTTCCTTTTTCATTTAGTCTGTAAATGTTGCAAGTGGAAATACATTGTGAGGCCATTTTATCTAGCTTCAGAGAAAAGACCATCTGGCTACTTAATCTTTTACAGTGCAGATCTCAACCTTCACTGCTTTGGCAGCTATACGTTTTCTTCCCGACTCTCCATCAACAAACATTTCACTCACTTCAATATTATGTCAACATATACTCAACAAAATAAATATGATCATGAACCTCGATACCTTAGATACGGCCATGCTGTGTGGGCTTATATTTGATGGATGCATTCATTCATTGAACATTTTAGAGATTTTCTACCGCTTTTCCTCACGAGGGTCGCAGGGTTGGAGTTGTGCGACTTATACTCCGAAGCGACTTATAGTCCAGAAAAGTAGCAACTTCAGAACTGCATGCGTTGGAGGGTCGTATTTTTCGCAGGTCATTTATTTTACAAACTACAGTAAACCTCGGATATATCGGATTCGGATATATCGGAAATTCGCTCACAACGGACAGATAAAAAAGAACCGATTTTTCTGTAATGCATTTCCAATAAAAATTCTGATTTTTTATAACGGATTTCGCCTATTTCGGACAAAATCTCCAGTCCCGTTCCAATGCATTTCCATGAAATTTCCCTCGCATATATCGGATGGCCGCATCGTGACGCTCCGATTCGCCGAATCGTGACAGGCCGCTATACGACGTCATTTGCAGCGTTTGCAGCGTTGCCTGCGCGTCCAGGTACATTGGAAACATAGTCAAGGAAGTGCCTTTTTATAACGGATAAAATCCCATTTACGCATATACCAAACATAAATCCGATATATGCGTAAAACAGACATTTTCCGGTATACGCATATAACGGATTTCGCTTATATCGGACAAAACCAGTGGGAACAATTGAATCCGACATATCCGAGGTTTACTGTACTGTATTTTCCGGACAATAAGTCACACTTTTTTTTCATAGGTTGGCTCCAGAAAATACGGTACTTGATCAAAACAGACATTACGTGTGGTAAGATATGCTAACACAATGCTTATTCAGCTACACAAAAAATAACAGAAAAGGTGTCCAGTGTTTATGTAAACATAAACACTTTTTTCATTTATAAGTCGCTCTGGAGTATAAGTCGCAGGAACAGCCAACCGATGAAAAAAAAGTGCGACTTATAATCCAAAAAAATACGGTATCTATTTCTACAAAAACACCGCACAAGCAAGCATACACCCTCCCGACACACTCCTACACACAAATAGGTTGAAAATAACCTCAAATGTATTAACAATAGGCAGTGGCGCTGACAGCACTTTGCTGACATCTGATACTTTCAATCGCCTTCCTGCTGTTGATGGTGTGGGGAGCTTCCACTCATTGTCTAACACAGACATCCACCCTCGCACGCCCATGCAGCCAAACATCTGCTGTCTTTATCCCCTGCAAGAACTTCCAGCTGACCTGAAAGTGAGATTAGCTTTATGTCGATTCTATGAACTGACATGAGTTTCCTTTTGCAATTATTTCAGACAAAAAAATGATCTTTACCGGCAAAAATAAGGCATCAAAAATGAATATATTGACTGAACACCTCAGTGTGTTTGTTTAACACAAAAGGTGTTGCATTGTTTATCGCTGTTTCCAATGTAAACATACTGTACTCTTGATGTCAATGGAGGTGTGTGTTTTGAAAACAGGGGCGGAGAGGTCACGTGACAACCGATGATGTACACATCTCAGAGCCTAGGACTGCAAACAGTCACAAAGGGAGTTTGCATGGAAGTCTCATGGGCCTCCGAGCCTATTACTATAGAGGAGCATTGATTGAGGATGCATTTTAAGGCCTTATTCACACAAACACACACTGGTCAGATGATAAAAGCGTCTCAACCGCAACCTGGGGATTAATGTCCATTTGTGTTCATTAAACTGAGGGGGTAAATTCATTTGAAAGAAGCTGATTCAGATTATTGTCCAATGTTATTTTCATTTGAGGTTTAAGAAAAAAAAGGGTTATTTGTGGCTACTGCCTATTTAGGGAGATTATATTTTGTCTGCTGTATATACTGCAGTATTTATGCTACAAATACAGTACAGTAAACCTCGTATATATCGGATTCAATTGTTCCCACTGGTTTTGTCCGATATAAGCGAAATCCGTTATATGCGTATACCAGAAAATGTCCGTTTTACGCATATATCGGATTTATATCCGGTATATGCGTAAATGGGATTTTATCCGTTATAAAAAGGCACTTCCTTGACTATGTTTCCAATGTACTTGGACGCGCAGGCAACGCTGCAAACGCTGCAAATGACGTCGTATAGCGGCCTGTCACGATTCGGCGAATCGGAGCGCCACGATGCGGCCATCCGATATATGCGAGGGAAATTTAATGGAAATGCATTGGAACGGGACTGGAGATTTTGTCCGAAATAGGCGAAATCCGTTATAAAAAATCCGATATATGCAATGAATTTTTTTTGGAAATGCATTACAGAAAAATCGGTTCTTTTTTATCTGTCCGTTGTGAGCGAATTTCCGATATATCCGAGTCCGATATATCCGAGGTTTACTGTACAAAAAAGTCTGTTTGAGGAACAAAGATTTTGCACACATATTCTGAATTTTGTATTTTTGTATTTTTCTTCCTTTTTTAATAGATGTGTCTGCACCTACTATACCAAAACAAATTCCTAGTATGTGTTTGATCATATCTGGCAATAAACCCTTTTCTGATTTCTGATTCTGAATGCTGTTACTAAAAAATGGACCATTCAATTTTCTGAATAAAAGACTAGACAGGAACTGGACCAGTACCTTCAGGAAGGGTATACAACCAGAAATTGAGTATTACTTCATACATTTCATATAGTCTGTGGCCTACCTATCCTCTAATCAAAAGCACTGCAGATGCATAATGATTTGCAAAGGTCAATAGAGGGAAAATCAATATACTGTAGCAGAGGCTTTCATATTGATGATTAAGCAAATATCAGTCCAATTACAAATACTATCAATAGCTGGTGTTAGCTTGTCGAGCTGGAACTTCAATGAACTTCAGTGTGGGCCGTGGACCTTCACTTGAAAGCTGAGAGAACAAACCTGTACAACAACTAATGACCGGTTATAGACATTGTCCGCCCCTTTGTATTGAGTTGTGGACTCCTATAGAGCAGCTACAAACAATAACCCGCAAAGAAAGCTTCCCAGATCTTCCAGAATCTGCACCTATTCCAGCTGTATTATCTTTGGATTTCCAAAACGATCTGTTTTAATTTGTTTCACCCACAGACGACCTCTGGTCACACGCAATAGCTCCGAACTATTCCCGGACTATTGCCGAACACCACTTTCTAATTTTGGAGTTGATAATAAATAAATTAAACCTTTGGAGAGATACTTGAAAAGAGTGGTAACATAGACACCTCCGGTTTGGGGGAGCTCAGGAGAAGTTAGTGTGTTACCTCCACCTCACCTGCGTGAGGCGGAGCACTCATTGTCGAACATACTTTGTCAGAGGCACTGCTTGTGTCGTGGAACTCAGAAGCTGTACATGAGGGCGCCGCGTTTACTAAGTGCAGACAATCTTGGCACAACATCGGTAGTAAAAATATGGTCATTATACTTTTTTTTGTGGCACTACAAAACATTCGGGTAGACCCACCGGTTGTGGTGAAAAAGGGTATTAGCAACAACATTGGTGAGCTTTTAATTTGCACGCATGAATGTAAGACGCTGCCTGTATGTACACTCTATAATACTACACAGACAACCACTTACTTACTCAAAAGAATATATAATATATTTTTAATTCTGCACGGATACATGCCTTTGTCTTGCTCACATTTATGCTTAATAGATGTCGAGAAACGACAAACGCTGAAAACATTTTCAACACAAGCACTCAACACTTTCTGAAAAGTTGTAAATTATTTAAAAGTAGATCTATACTGTATATGTAATGAATATATAATCGGATTCACGGGGGTGGAATATTCCTTTTCCCAATCCGATTGAGGTATCTTGTACCCGCTCAAACGGAAAGTTGTCAGGGTGCGTTCTTCTTCCTGGTGTTTTTCTTGTTATTTATTGGCGGTTGGCTTGCAGATAAGACGTAACGCGTTCTTCAGTTCTAAAAATGGAGGCGAGGAATCGGCACTGGACTGCCGCAGAAAGTTTGTTTTTGATCCAAACTCATTTCAAGACTGGACGGACGAAAAACTGGCAATACGGAGTTATTCCAACAAGTGAAAGAAAAACTTGGGGACTCCCACTTTACGTTTTACTGGGCATGCCCCATTGGAGCGGAAAGGATGCTATTCAGTGGGCTCTCACACAAGTGAACATTCATTCATTTTCTACCGCTTTTCCTCACGAGGGTCGCAGGGGGTGCTGGAGCCTATCCCAGCTGTCACAGAGCGAGAGGCGGGGTACACCCTGGACTGGTGGTAGACAAACAACCATTCACACTCACATTCATACCTATGATATGTCTTGATGTGGTTCGAGACTTGACTTGGATTTGCACGTCTTTACATGAGACTTGGCATGAGACATAGAATTAAAGACTTGAGGCAGACTTGCGAAACCCTGACTAATTGTAGTAGGAAACCCCGCTCCCTGTATGCACATTGTATAATGCTACACAGACAAGCGCTTTTGCTCCATGACTTACACAAAATAAACACAGTTTGGACACTGATAAATTGCTACTTCATGCTTGCTCTTCTGACTCTTTGGGTGAGAGGCGACTGGACTGGTGGCCAGCCAATCACAGGGCACATATAGACAAACAACCATTCACACTCACATTCATACCTACGGAGGGTGGAATTGAACCCTGGTCTCCTAGCTGTAAGGTCTGCACGCTAAGCACTCGACCGCCGTGCAGCCCACATGGTAAACATGGTAATATTAATACTAATACTACAAATTTGACATTTCTGAAAAATAATTTAGAGATAAAGATGAAAGCAGCGGCATAAGAACTTGGTTGCGCCCAAGTAAAATAAGATAAAATATGCCCTAATTTCAGGCTTGCAGCTGCAAAAGTACAAAAGCACACAAAAGGCGCCCGTCTGCCATGTGCTGACCAGATGAGGATTTGGTAAGAGCTGAACATTAATAAATAGATATTTTTTTTATTTCTCCCTTTCCCTCTCCACTGCGCACCCTGGAGAATGGCGCCCATATGGCCCATCGCTAGAACCGCTACTTCTATCACTAATGGAGCTCCTTAGTGCTGTGAGTGTGCGTTGGAGGGGGTCTGGACTACATACTGTACCAGGTAAGTTTACATTAAGTCACACATATTTAAGTTTATCTTCAATACTACTAAGAGTACTCGATCAACTTGTCTTCTTCTCATCTGAACTACTTTGACATTCTGATATTCCCTCCAAATCTGAGAGTCAAAACCGTTGTTCCGCTGTTGGTCGCCATAGTCAGCGAGCCAAAACTGGCTTCTTCTGGGGTCAGGTAGTGAGGTTCAACCAGGACGATGCTATCATAGTTGGAATTCCTTACACATGCACATTCTCTGCATTTCTATTTGTTGTATTCTCTTGTTAGAACTGGTACAATGAAAGGATATTGAACTTTTATATGATGTTGTTAAAGTTATTTTTTGTGGCTCCAGAATATATTCCTTTAGTGGGCGAGGGGGTAAAATGGCTCTTTTGAAAGCAAAGGTTGCCAAACCCTGGTGTAAGACCTAAGCGGTAGAATTAGAATTAGCTAAAACTCGACTCTGAACCCCCGACGTCACTTACTGTCCGCCATAGATTCTGCTCCCCTAAAAGGTAAACTTTAGGTCTTAAATTGATTGATTTTTTTCTGATTATGTCTAATATGTTGGGTGATTATATGCGTGTTATTTCAGGCCTAGATGCATCTAATAATGTTCCATTTATACATCCATTTAATATGCTGCTTATAAAATCGTCATTGGGTCGTGGGGTTATGCTTGAGCCTATCCCAGCTGATTTTGGACAAAGGTGGCGTCCAACCTGGACTGGTCGCTATCCAATCATGGGGCACATGTAGACAAACAACCATTCATACACTCACATTCATACCTATGGGTGCTCTAATAATGTAAAAAAAAAAACATATTTAGACGGAAAAAATTCCATAACTACAAAAATATTTCATTCAGAATCCTACTTTTTCGAAATGTACCTAATGTACGGTCAAATCTGGAACCACTTAACCGCCATGAACCAGGGATTACTGTGCTATTTATAAAAAAAAAAATACTTCATTAGATACACCTTTACTAAGTAATGCTATCCACGGCTACTTTGATACTGCAGGTCGATTCCAATTGATCTGCTCATGTTTGACCTGGATCTGATTTGTCCTGTCAAATTGAACAATACACTTTTGTTTCATATGTGACCCAGATCTCTTTCATATGCAGATATGCAGTAAATCCAATATGTATCCCATGCTACTGCAGTCTGAAAGTTGGGGTCTCGTATATCCGACTGATATGTCATCAAAGTGTGTGATTTGATGTGGGAAATTTGGGAAAACGTACCCACAGATTACGGCTGGGCGATATATAGATATTTTTTTATATCAATATTTCTTTTAAGCACGATATCAAAAACATGCATATCATTCATATAGATATAGACTGGATTTTATGAGGAGTGTTTCTCATGTTTCAAGATGGCGACTCCCAAGTGCAAGCTAGTTACGACAGCTCCTTGTCTCCTGCAGCGTTTTTAGTGCTTTATTTATTACTTCCTTATTGTTTTTTTATGCCATACCCCCCCCCCCCCCCCCCCCCCCCCCATAAGCAAGTGTGCAGCTATGGATGTTCATCTTATTACGTTTGCAGCTTGCCGCTTGCGTCATTGTTTACACTCTGGAGCAGCTGTTAGCTCTGAGCATCCTTTTGCGATGCCGAACGATCGGATATCCCCGTGGAGACATGGAGGTGGAGAGGCTGCACGGCGGGAGTGAACAGTGAAAAAGACGGTATAAAGGTTGCTGTGTAAAGACGGCATCAACCATGTTTACCGTTTGTCATCATGGGGAACGTGAGATGGAAGTGCTAACGGCGCTAACCCGGCTGCAGAATGAATGCACCACTATTGCACTGAAGATTAAGGAACTTGCAATACTCCAAAATTTTGATTTATAAGTAGATTTGTAGTGTCAGTGCTAAAAATTGGGACATTCTTATTGAGTAAAAAATTATTCAATCATGAATGGGGGAAAAAAAATCACAAAATTGTACACTTGCTTGGCTTTTTTTCCCCCCCAGGAACAGCAGGTTCCTCGCAAGGACTGTTTAAATAAAAGCATGATGGGGTTCGCCATTGTGGTAGAAAAGGAGGATGGGGGAGCGAGAAAGGCCGGACACACAATACTGCTGCCGCCCAACACAACAGGCCATTCTTTTACTCCGCACCACAACACTCCTCTCAGTTGAGTCCCGGCTGCTATTCTCCTGCTGTTCCCCCCTGAACCCTGCCCAGTTCTCTACACTTTTAGCATGGAAGACACGAATGGGAGGTGGGGGAGTGGGGGGTGCTGAAACTGAATAGTGGGCAAGCCCAAACAATCTGAAGCGTCATTGACTGGAAATCTCATGAAAGGTGGTGGGGGGTTTGTTTCCTTTCACATAAACGGTACCCTGGTTGTATTGGGGGAAATGACAAAAGGGGAAGCAGAGTAAAGGTGAGTGTTTGAAAAAGAAGCTACAACGAAGAGGAATAGAGGCTCTAGCACAGTGGTCCCAAACACGCGGCCCGCGGGCCGAATGTGGCCCGCAGGACACTAGTTTGAGGCCCCCGTCTTGATATGAAAGTTTAATCAGTGCAGCCCGCGCAAGTTTGATATGGATGCTGTATGGTATCATGTACCCAGAAAAAATTATTACGTTTGATTCATGTTCATGTTAAAGGTTAAATAACTGTTAATAGTTATCCTCCCTATCCGTGTGGAAGTGGTAAGTTTTTGGCTTTTTAAGTTTAAAGGAAATAACTCGGAGGCTACCGTTTAGGTCGCTAGCTCTCTAGTTTGCGAGTTAGCATGTGTCTCAAGACGCTGCAGTTGCGCAATATGTTGTAAATAAAAAGAGTATAAATGTGACTATAGTCGTGTTTTGTCATGTCTACAGGGCTCTAATAATGCTTTGGTCATTTTAATCTGAAAAAAATCATTTGTCTACCCACCAACTATATGTGCTTTCTTAATTTTTAATTATTTGCCGTTTTATTATTATTATTATATTTATTTATTATTACTGATTGATTGATTTTCTTTATTCTTGATCTTATTTTGTGTAGAAAAATAAAAAGGAAGATATTTGAGAAGTGGAATGTTTTATCAGAGCTTTTCTTGTAGAAAATCAGAACCAAAGAAAAATATTAATCAGCATTTAGTTGCTATTTTGACTTAAAATAATTAGTATTATTTCGGTCCTTAAATGGAAATTAACTTTAGCTTAGTGGACCGCTTTTCATCAATTCTCTGATGGCAACACCAGGTTCCATAGTTATTGTAAAAAAAAAAAAAAAAGCAAAGTTTATTCATTTTTCTGTTTTTAATAAATGTGTTTTTTGGGGTTTTTTTGGAAAACCTGATGCGACCCAGCCTCGCCCAGACCCTAGCTCCAGTGCCCCCCCAGGTAAATTGAGTTTGAGACCCCAATGGTGGACAAGCAACCATTTCCTCCAACGGCAGCTGAGTGTGTCAACACATCTGTGTTTAAATTCAGACCCCAAACAAACACTATCTTGATTAGATATACGCGCATATGAAGACGCACACATCTGTCATCATCACATACACATAGCTCAGCACAGCACTACATCATACCACATACGACACCTCATCATCACTGACTCTTTATGGGAGCATATTCCCTGCACCCACACCCTTCCCAGTGTAATCCTGGAAGCCAGGCCATCACTCCCTGAAGCATAAAGTAAATGTCACAGAATTACCTCAACGCTGCCGCTTGTGCTGACTTTCCCGCCGCGTGATATTCCACTGAAATAATCAGGTGGATAAATCCAAGTTGAATTGCGCTCGCCGTGCTCCATCCAAAGCATCCATGTATCACGCAGATGACCGTGAGCAAGTGCTATGGCTCCCGGCTCATTCTCGGGCAGGAGGAGGCTAGTAGGCAGCTGCCGTTTTTCTTCAAAGCTCCACAAGCAGAGCAAATTAGAGAGTCCGGCCCAGCTTAAAGGCTAAGCCAATGTGAGCTATTCACACGCCAGTTCCTGTCTGCGACCAATGGCTGAAGCTCCGTTCCCCCCCTCTTCTGCATATGCCCGCCCCGCAGCCTCCCTCTCCCCTTTGTGGCTGCTTCTTGTCCTCTGTCTCACTCTTCTTCCTTGCTCCTTTTCCCGCTATATTAGTCCTGGTAAACTGCCTTCTTGTGCGGCTTTTATGACTGACAAAACCTATACGGTACAGAAGAAATGAGGATTAAATTAAGGATCCTCCATTCAGTGGGGGAGGGGTTTATTCCAGACTGAAATGAACCAATTATCAACAAGCCATAAAGTTTGAATCATGATGAATGATTCATTGATTCAGTTTCACGCTGAATTTGCAAACCGCATTGATGAATCGACATCACAACATCTCGACGAGAACCATAGCAGATTAAGGACTCTGTGGTAGACCTAAATAAATCTTGCGCCAATGCATTTGTGCACATGCATGGAGGTGGACTGCTGCCCCGGGCAACATGACCACAAAAGCCAAAAGCAAGTGCCCTGAGGAAAGAGGACTGCTGATTTGCATGGTTCAACCTCGGTCACTAACCCTAACCCTACTTCATATGAACATGCATCAGATTACAATTGAATGCATCACATAATCAGTTCCCAGTTCCACATGTCCGAAAAGGAGTAGGAAGAAGCAAAGCTTATTATATTGGTACTTTTACAATCAGTAACTGTTACATTTGTTCACTTCCTGCTTTCCTAATATAGTTGAAGTTTTTTTATTTTTATTTTTATTTTTATTTTTATTTTTATTTTTTTATTTTTATTTTTATTTTTATTTTTATTTTTATTTTTATTTTTTTATTTTTATTTTTATTTTCTGTTACATTTGTTCACTTCCTGCTTTCCTAATATAGTTTAAGGTTTTTTTTTCACGTACCGAAGTACTCGGTGATATGAGCATCCAATGCCATAATGGGTACCATAGTGCGTGTCAATATAGTGATATATATAGCACATCATGACTGGTTCAAGACTCTTCATCCTCGTATTTAGCAAACATCAACTGCTTGTATTGTTTCTTGAATTGGCTCATCGAACAATGCACAACGATGAGCCAATTCAAGAAGCAATACAAGCAGTTGGTAGGAAATATATTGCTTGATGAATTACAATTTTTCTACGGTTGTAAGTTTTATACCTTCCTGGAGTCACCTATGAAGTATCCAACAAGATGGGTATATCTTATATGTGTATTGTATCCATCCAACCTACTTCCAAAGAGCTGTTCTAAATAAGGTCAACTGGCCTTTACATTTGATGCAAATAATCACATGACTCTCACACTCATGATTTGTTTTGCAAAGAGAAAGGAATGTGCACCATGTTGTACGCTAACTGGACCATGTACAAAAAACAACAACAGCAACATTTGGCCGTGTATTGTTGACGTTAACCAACAAACAAACAAACAGGGGCATATACTAGCCAAGGTTCCACTGCACATAACCGCCCAAAGTGCAACCTGCGCTGTGTACTAGTGGGGTACACCCTGGACTGGTGGCCAGCCAATCACAGGGCACATATAGACAAACAACCATTCACACTCACATTCATACCTATGGACAATTTGGAGTCAACAATTAACCTAAAATGCGTGTTTTTGGAATGTGAGAGGAAACCAGAGTACCCAAAGAAAACCCAAGCCCACATGAGGAGAACATGCAAACCCAACATACATTTGAGATGTCCTGACTATGTGGCCAACATCCTAACCATTAGGTCATCATATGAGTACATTATCATCATATACTTCAGCTCCAACCATAATAATAATAATAATAATAATAATAATGTGTCAACCAAAAGTGAGCATTATTATCTCTGTAAATGTCGATTTTTGTTTTTGTTATAATTCATGTGTTGTTATGAATGGAAATCCGAGGTGTTGGAAAGTTTGTCACACCATTACACATGGTCCTGGGGGAGATACCACCATCAGGGATCATATCTTCCATATCTTCCACCTTCAACCTATGGACCCATTCCTACATTACAAACTGAATATATGATAATGGTAATGGTAATGGTAATGGTTTTATTTCATTTGAACATGCATCAGATTACAATTGAATGCATCCCATAATCAGTTCCCAGTTCCACATGTCCAAAAGGAGTAGGAAGAAGCAAAGCTTATTAAATCCTACCCCTCCATCTGGTACTTTTACAATCACTAACTGTTACATTTGTTCACTTCCTGCTTTCCATAATACAGTTTAAGGTATTTTTTTTTGAAATAATGTACCTCGTACCGAGGTACTCGGTGATATGAGCATCCAATGCCATAATGTGTACCATAGTGCGTGTCAATATAGTGATATATATAGCACATCATGACTGGTTCAAGACTCTTCATCCTTGTATTTAGCAAACATCAACTGCTTGTATTGTTTCTTGAATTGGCTCATCGTTGTGCATTGTTCGATTCCCTTACTCAATCCATTCCATAGTTTGATTCCACATACTGAAATGCTATGACTAGCATAACGTAGTCCTAGCATAGAAGTGTTTCAAATGTACTTCTTCCCTGAGATCATATTTCTCCTCTCGTGTAGTATTCAAGTATTCGATGACATTTTTAGCTAATTGCTTATTTTTAGCCTTATGCATTATTTTAGCTGTTTGAAGATTAACTATATCAGTTAATCTGTATTAATGCAGTTCTCGTTTGGTAATATTTTGCATGTAATCCATGTGCATAGTAATATTTGATGACTGTTACACACAATCAGTGTGTAAAATGTGATAAGTTTGGGACTGAATCTGCTCTACTCTCAAACGGTCCATGTAAACACACAGTGAGAACCTGTCTATATACATAATCACTGTGTCAAAACAAGAGCTATGCATGCAGCCATATTTTGGTATATGCGGAAATATGAAGCGTACGTATATGTGAAAAGCAGGCAACAGAAGCTGGGGCCCACTCATCCGTTACAAGAATGAATGGCCGTCATTAGCATGAGGCTCCCTGGCAGCACCCTGCAATGCAGCGACACACACACACACACACACACACACACAATGGCGAGTGCCACGCTTCCCTCTGCCGTTCCCCCAGAGAAGCCCCTTTTGTTTGGGCGGCATCTGGACCTGACCTCCATGCATTTGAATCTGATGACCCCCCCCCCCTCTTCCACTATATTCCATCTGCTACCTCCTCTTCTCGCTGCCCTCCAATCACTAACCTGCTCTCAAAAAGATGCCTTGACAGCAAAGCCTCCCATCGTCTCCTGCCGCCCCTATCCTGTACCGTGTCCGTTCTTCACACACAGATAACCCCTCCTCTTTGAGCTGAGGAGAGCAGCCATATCTTGATTCCTAAAAGGAAGCTCTGTATACTCGTGGGCCTCTCCCAAAGCCTGCAGGGTGAATTTGAAAACCAAAGAGAAGAAAAAAAAAAAAAAAAAAAATCACCAGGGCTAGTGGCCATCTGTCCCCTTGGGTTGGACGTGCCTGCTCCGAGTGTTCCTGCCTGCCTGCCCCCCTTTTTTCCTCACATGATTCTCCCCCCACACCCCCACCTTCTCTGATTCCCTTAGCCTATATACACAGCAGCCGCCACAAACACACACATTCGCACAAACACACACAAACACACACAAACACACACACACACGCTCTGCCATGCATACATCACAGTCTTCAGCATATGGATGGCGAGATTAGAGAAGAAGAAAAGCGGGAGCTGCCACTTGCCTGCGTACACGGAGGATGCAAATCAAGATGTAATCCGTCTCTTTTTGCGCGTGCCAAATACAAAAAAAAAAAAAAATGGGCTCCGACAATCATTTGCCTGAAATCGGCAACGGAGTGGAAAACATTGACTAGAAAGATGGCTAAAGAGAGAGAGCGAGAGAGAGCGAGAGAGAGAGAGGATGGAGGGAGGGAGGCAGAGGTGTAGCAGCTAGAGTGTGACAGAGGAAGGCAGCAGCCACTGCCAAGCCAGGGGGACGCTACCACTCAGAAGGAGGACTTGAAGTCGAAGAGGACTGACAGAGTAAGAGAGAATGAGAGTCAAGCACAGGCAGGGAGGGAGTTGAGGGAGGGATGGAGGGAGGTAGCGAGAGATCAGATGGGGGAGGGAGGAATGGTCGGCTCCGTGGGCTCAAACGGCGGGATAACGCAGAGATAACTCTCATCCCCGAGCAGCAGCTGTAGACATGAGCGGGAAATGAATCCCGCGAGAGAGCGACTTCTCTATCAATTGTGACATTTGCTGCACATAATAACAATGTCCATCTGCAGCAGCGGGGCTGAGGGAGGGGGGCGGCAGAGCAGGGTTACATGGGTGGGGGGGTAGCGTGTGCCCTGTCATATAAACACGCATTCACTCACATGCGAGAAAAAAAGGCCTCACTCTTGTGGAGGGAGAGGCACCTGTTCGAGTCAAGCAAGGGGAAGGCAAGCAAGAAGGGGGGGGGAGGAGAAGCACATGTGCTCGGGAGAGGGGGAGGAGACGTGTGGCCTTTCTTTGACTGCCTTTGTCATCCTGTTTTGTCATGCCCTGAGAAATATTTGCATTTGTGAGGAAGTCAGGGCGACAATAATCAGGTGATAGTAGGTCATCAAGAGAGCACCAGAGGGAGGGGCAGGAAGAAAGAAAGAACCCAAGCAAATATAAACACTACTAAATTTTGTTTTCTTTTGATTGACAAACAAGGATTTGTGCTTCCCGCCAAAAAAAAAAAAAGTATTCCAACCAAAAAAAAAAAAAAAAAAGATTTATTCCAACCACAGCCCGCCTCTGGTCACACCCACTCCATCGAGTTTTATATCCACACCAAAAAACATCAAAGTCTGTGACATTTTTAACATTTATGCTAATTTTTTGACCCTTTGGATTTAGTAGTGGTCTCTTTCTGAGCAGCTACACAACAATAACTTCACAATCTACACCTATTCCAGCTGTATTACCTTGGATTTGTGCTTCCTCGTCTGCCCGAGGGATAGCACTCATTGTCGGACACACTTTGTCAGAGGCGCCGTCGGTGACCAAATACAATAACTTCTGCCTGAGCTTGTCTTTCTGTCATTCCCTGAGAAATATTTGCATTTGTGAGGAAGTCAGGGCGACAATAAACAGGTGATAGTAGGTCATCAAGAGAGCACCAGAGGGAGGGGCAGGAAGAAAGAAAAATTTTGTTTTCTTTTGATTGACAAAGGATTTGTGCTTCCCGCCAAAAAAAAAAATTGAACCAAAAAAAAATAAATTGTAATTTATTCCAACTTTCTGAGCAGCTACACAACAATAACTTCACAATCTACACTTATTCCAGCTGTATTTCCTTGGATTTGTGCTTCCTCGTCTGCCCGAGGGATAGCACTCATTGTCGGACACACTTTGTCAGAGGCGCCGTCGGTGCGGTTGGAGCTCAGAAGCCGAAATTAAAAAGCTGTGTGTCCGAAATGAATGCACCTGTCCCTGCTAGGGCATGCTGCTTTTGGCTCCAGCAACAGTTGACGTTCATGTTCACAAAAACAGTCCCGTGTGAAATGCCGTTGATGAAAGATGAAAATGTTTTTCTCTTGCTGGGAATCACCAAATACAATAACTTCTGCCTGAGCTTGTCATTCTGTTTCGTCATGCCCTGAGAAAGGGCAGGAAGAAAGAAAGAACCCAAGCAAATATAAACACTCCAAAATTTTGTTTGCTTTTGATTGACAAACAAGGATTTGTGCTTCCCGCCAAAAAAAAAAATGTATTCCAACCAAAAAAAAAAACCAAAAAATTTATTCCAACCACAGCCCGCCTCTGGTCACACCCACTCCATCGAGTTTTATATCCACACCAAAAAACATCAAAGTCTGTGACATTTTTAACATTTATGCTAATTTTTGGACCCTTTGGATTTAGTTGTGGTCTCTTTCTGAGCAGCTACACAACAATAACTTCACAATCTACACCTATTCCAGCTGTATTTCCTTGGATTTGTGCTTCCTCGTCTGCCCGAGGGATAGCACTCATTGTCGGACACACTTTGTCAGAGGCGCCGTCGGTGACCAAATACAATAACTTCTGCCTGAGCTTGTCTTTCTGTCATTCCCTGAAAAATATTTGCATTTGTGAGGAAGTCAGGGCGACAATAATCAGGTGATAGTAGGTCATCAAGAGAGCACCAGAGGGAGGGGCAGGAAGAAAGAAAAATTTTGTTTTCTTTTGATTGACAAAGGATTTGTGCTTCCCGCCAAAAAAAAAAAATTTGAACCAAAAAAAAAAAATTATAATTTATTCCAACTTTCTGAGCAGCTCCACACAATAACTTCACAATCTACACCTATTCCAGCTGTATTTCCTTGGATTTGTGCTTCCTCGTCTGCCCGAAAGATAGCACTCATTGTCGGATACACTTTGTCAGAGGCGCCGTCGGTGCGGTTGGAGCTCAGAAGCCGAAATTAAAAAGCTGTGTGTCCGAAATGAATGCACCTGTCCCTGCTAGGGCACGCTGCTTTTGGCTCCAGCAACAGTTGACGTTCATGTTCACAAAAAACAGTCCCGTGTGAAATGCCGTTGATGAAAGATGAAAATGTTTTTCTCTTGCTGGGAATCACCAAATACAATAACTTCTGCCTGAGCTTGTCATTCTGTTTCGTCATGCCCTGAGAAAGGGCAGGAAGAAAGAAAGAACACAAGCAAATATAAACACTCCAAAATTTTGTTTGCTTTTGATTGACAAACAAGGATTTGTGCTTCCCGCCAAAAAAAAAAAATTATTCCAACCAAAAAAAAAATTTAAATTTTATTCCAACCACAGCCCGCCTCTGGGCACACCCACTCCATCGAGTTTTATATCCACACCAAAAAACATCAAAGTATGTGACATTTTTAACATTTATGCTAATTTTTTGACCCTTTGGATTTTGTTGTGGTCTCTTTCTGAGCAGCTACACACAATAACTTCACAATCTACACCCTAATCTACACCAGTCTGCCCGAGGGATAGCACTCATTGTCGGACACACTTTGTCAGAAGCGCCGTCGGTGTGTTGGAGCTCAGAAGCCAGACGTGAGGGCGACGCGTGGACGCTCAGTGTGTCCGAAATTAATGCACCTGTCCCTGCAAGGGCACGCTGCTTTTCGGGTCCAGCAACAGTTCACGTTCATGTTCACAAAAACATTTGAAATATTTGAAATATTTTTCTCTTGCTGGGAATCACCAAATACAATAACTTCTGCCTGAGCTTGTCTTTCTGTCATTCCCTGAGAAATATTTGCATTTGTGAGGAAGTCAGGGCGACAATAAACAGGTGATAGTAGGTCATCAAGAGAGCACCAGAGGGAGGGGCAGGAAGAAAGAAAAATTTTGTTTTCTTTTGATTGACAAAGGATTTGTGCTTCCCGCCAAAAAAAAAAAATTTTGAACCAAAAAAAATAAATTATAATTTATTCCAACTTTCTGAGCAGCTACACACAATAACTTCACAATCTACACCTATTCCAGCTGTATTTCCTTGGATTTGTGCTTCCTCGTCTGCCCGAGGGATAGCACTCATTGTCGGACACACTTTGTCAGAGGCGCCGTCGGTGCGGTTGGAGCTCAAAAGCCAGACGTGACGGCGACGCGTGGACGCTCAGTGTGTCCGAAATTAATGCACCTGTCCCTGCTAGGGCACGCTGCTTTTCGTGTCCAGCAACAGTTCACGTTCATGTTCACAAAAACATTTGAAATATTTGAAATATTTTTCTCTTGCTGGGAATCACCAAATACAATAACTTCTGCCTGAGCTTGTCTTTCTGTCATTCCCTGAGAAATATTTGCATTTGTGAGGAAGTCAGGGCGACAATAAACAGGTGATAGTAGGTCATCAAGAGAGCACCAGAGGGAGGGGCAGGAAGAAAGAAAGAACACAAGCAAATATAAACACTACTAAATTTTGTTTGCGTTTGATTGACAAACAAGGATTTGTGCTTCCCGCCAAAAAAAAAAAAATTTCCAACCAAAAAAAAAAAATTTATTACAACTTTCTGAGCAGCTCCACACAATAACTTCACAATCTACACCTATTCCAGCTGTATTTCCTTGGATTTGTGCTTCCTCGTCTGACAGAGGGATAGCACTCATTGTCGGACACACTTTGTCAGAGGCGCCGTCGGTGCGGTTGGAGCTCAGAAGCCGAAATTAAAAAGCTGTGTGTCCGAAATGAATGCACCTGTCCCTGCTAGGGCACGCTGCTTTTGGCTCCAGCAACAGTTGACGTTCATGTTCACAAAAACAGTCCCATGTGAAATGCCGTTGATGAAAGATGAAAATATTTTTCTCTTGCTGGGAATCACCAAATACAATAACTTCTGCCTGAGCTTGTCATTCTGTTTCGTCATGCCCTGAGAAAGGGCAGGAAGAAAGAAAGAACCCAAGCAAATATAAACACTCCAAAATTTTGTTTGCTTTTGATTGACAAACAAGGATTTGTGCTTCCCGCCAAAAAAAAAAATTCCAATCAAAAAAAAAAAGGTATTCCAACTTTCTGAGCAGCTACACACAATAACTTCACAATCTACACCTATTCCAGCTGTATTTCCTTGGATTTGTGCTTCCTCGTCTGCCCGAGGGATAGCACTCATTGTCGGACACACTTTGTCAGAGGCGCCGTCGGTGCGGTTGGAGCTCAGAAGCCAGACGTGAGGGCGACGCGTGGACGCTCAGTGTGTCCGAAATTAAAAATGTTTGGGTCTTCCCGCCAAAAAAAAATATTCCAAAAAAAAAAAATGTATTCCAACCACAGCCCGCCTCTGGGCACACCCACTCCATCGTGATTGGTCACATGCCCAAAGTCCTTCCTAACTACAAACAAACTCCATTTTCTAATATAATGGGTATAGGAATTTAATAAAAATAATGCATAAAGTCTTTGGAGGGCTAATTGAAAAGTGTTTAGGAGCTACTGGCAGCTCATGATCTACTGGTTGGAGACCCCTGACATTCTCCATGCATCCAGTGAAAAAGGTAGACTGTGTTGGGACAGCACCTTACTGGCTGGAGATGGCACAGCTTGAGGCCGGTGGTAGGTGGTGGTATCCAGTGTAGACATGTTTTTTCCAAGCTTCATCTATGTCTAACTGGCTTTTGAAAATAATATACAGTTAGAAACCCCCCCGTTTTTTGAATACTTAATGTGAGCGGCATTTTGTCCCACTCTGTTTGACCATCATTGAAAGCACCTTGTCCCGCAAATGAGATACTTTATTCACAGATGGACTACTATACTGTATTTTTATCTGTGTTCTTTCACCTCATAATTTCTCGCAAATGCTGATACTATATGGGAATGCATAAATGTAATATTTGATGTTGTTCCTGCCATAGTTTTAAACAATACATCCTAAATAGAATAAATTACATTGCTATAATGTATGTATGTTTTACTTATGCGTTGATTACTAGCTATAGAACACTACTAATTCTAGCTAATGCTAGCGCTGAAATGACAAGATATATTGGTGTCCTCGGTTATGCCTGCCGTTAACAAGCCGCCCCTACCCAAATTTTAGCACGCTTTAGTTCCAAGCAAAAAATGAGCCGTAACACTCGATAGCTAGGAAACCCGTATGCCAAGGTACTACTGTGTAAAGGTAAATAAAAAAAAATACCGGCAATGCTTCCTGTATTGTACCTTTCCGCTTCTCTGTGGCAAAGCAACGAGTGACATTTCCACCGACAGCGACAACGGATACAAATAACTTTGGTCTTCTTGTGAGAGCCATCTGCCAGGGTTAAAGGAAATTGTATTGTATTGTTATATTGTATTGTGCTTCTATGAATTTAGCTTTGTCACAAGTAAACAATGGCAAGTGAAGAGAAAAGGGGAGGTGCCTGGGGTTGAATCGAATGACACTTGAAAGTCACTTTTATTGCAACTGTTGTTCCAAAATTGGAGGAGAATGTAAATGTCAAGCTAGCATGATGGTTTGGGGGTGTTAAAAATAGAAATTATTATGGATGTCTCAATAGTCATTTCTGTGAGCACCTATACATAATAAGGGTGATCCATAATCCAATTATCAATAAACTCCTCCAAATACATGTTAGTATAACATTACAAAAAAAAGTACAGGCAACAGTGTAAATCATGTCTGCTTTTGCTTTTTATCACTGTCTGTCCTTTGTGTATAGCAGAGGCCTTTTCATCCTCCTCCATCTTTGCAAGAGCCTAACATGTTCATCACATAATCAGGCAGGAATCTATTTTCAATAAATCAGAACATCATAATCCCCAACAGGGCAAGAGTGGTGGATTTAGCAGTCACATGGCAGAGCGAGAGCTCAGTGAGGATGAGAGAGAGAGAGAGAGGGACACAACCAGAGAAAGTGGAGACGGAAAGAAATAGAAAAAATAGAGACTGAAGGCTGATTCCGGATCAAAAACAAACATCGTAGTCAAATCTGAATCGAAAGATGGGAACAAGAGGAAGTTGTAAAAATCATACTTTAGTTTAATTTAATGTCCATGTCCAAATACACAGATACACTGCATTACCTAGTACCCCTATTAAATTATTATTATTTTTTCCTTCAAATTCAGTTTTTATTTTTTAGAATTATATTTTTCGTATTTTACACTTTTTCACCAGCATAGCGTTTCTGCTTTTTGTGAATAAAACATATGCTAATTAAATGAAAAAAGTGTAATAAATCAACTGACAATTATTGCCTTTTATTAAAAAAAATAATTCAGGTAGGCTACGTAACATTGAAAAAATGTAGAAATGTATGAACCTTTCTTTATGGCAGGAAACATCCATTATGAACATTTTAATTATCTCATCTTCCCACATCACAGCCAGCAAGCGGTGAAGTGTGATGATGTAATTAGAATCCACTGGTGTCCCATTTATTGGTGTGGCTTCTTCCCCTTGGCCGTAGATTTTAAGGGGAAGCGGTAAGACGAATGGGGAAGGGCAAAGACTAGACTTGGGATTCAGTCTTCAGTCTTGCCACACTGGTTCTTTCATCCTCACGAGGGTCGCGGGGGGTGCTGGAGCCTATCCCAGCTGTCTTCAGGCGAGAGGCGGGGTACACCCTGGACTGGTGGCCAGCCAATCACAGGGCACATATAGACAAACAACCATTCACACTCACATTCATACCTATGGACAATTTGGAGTGGTTTATTAACCTTTTAGATGAAGAGTACATTTTGGGGGGGAAATACTACCATGCAGAAAGTACATTTTACTTAAATTCAGGACCCGTAAGCTGGAAATACTTATTTCAGGATAAAATACAGTGAAATTCCACTGTATTTTATTTTTTTTATTCATTTATTTTATTTTATTTTAGATGAAAAGAGTACATTTTGGGGGGAAAAATACTACCATGCAGAAAGTACATTTTACTTAAATTCAGGACCTGTAAGCTGGAAATACTTATTTCAGGATAAAATACAGTGAAATGTCACTGTATTTTATTTTATCTATCTATCTATCTATTTCTTTTTATTTTATTTTATTTTAGATGAAAAGAGTACATTTTGGGGGGGAAATACTACCATGCAGAAAGTACATTTTACTTAAATTCAGGACCTTTAAGCAGGAAATACTTATTTCAAGAATAAAATACAGTGAAATTTCACTTTTTTATTTTATTTTAGATGAAAAGAGTACATTTTGGGGGGGAAATACTACCATGCTAGCATGTCGGCTAGCTAGCATAGTAGTATTTTCTATTTTCTACCGCTTAACCTCACAAGGGTCATGGGGGGTGCTGGACCCTAGAGGCGGGGTACACCCTGGACTGGTGGCCAGCCAATCACAGGGCACATATAGACAAACAACCATTCACACTCACATTCATACCTATGGACAATTTGGAGTGGCTAATTAACCTAGCATGTTTTTGGAATGTGGGAGGAAACCGGAGTACCCGGAGAAAACCCACGCATGCACGGGGAGAACATGCAAACTCCACACAGAGATGGCCGAGGGTGGAATCAAACCCGGGTCTCCTGGCTGCGTGGCTTGCGTGCTAACCACTCGGACACTGTGCAGCCACACACTGGTCCTATTATATTTTTAAAAAATAATTTGTATTTGTCAAATTTAAATAGATTGCTACATTGTTCAGTTATTTGGTAAACACTAAAGAGTGCTTCTGACTTTAAGGACTCGAACATTTTCAAGACTATGACTTGACTATGTCTTGTCTTAACTTGACTTGAACTTGCACATTTGAGACTTGAGACTTGACTCAAGACATAGGATGATAGGCTAGAGACTTGCAAAATAATGACGTTCTCCCCCCCCCTGTAAGGCTGCAGAACCCTGCGCTAGGCATTCAATGGTGGATAATATCGGTGGGTGGCCAAACTGTGGGGGGGGGGGGGGTCAGTCCAGGATACAGCACATTCAAAAGCTAGCGCCCTCTAGGCAGCCGTGTAACAGTTCAAACAGTCCCTTTAACTGGGATCATGTTTGGCTTCCATTCATTAGCAGCAGATATGACAAACGTGTTATATCATCAATCAAAATCAATTCTGGGTGACATAAACGGTATGAGCATTTGAGCAAGATTAATATATGAGAGGAGCTCATAAGGAAGTGGGTCAACAGTTTAAAGACCAAGATGCTAAAGACCGCTTTGCGACACAGATCTTCTGCCAGATGTTGTGGTTTAAGAACTCACTATTATAATATCATATGTAAAACTTACAAGGCACAGCATGGCGATACAGATTGGCCCGGATGGTCTTCTGCAACTCGTGGTCCGGGGCAGTCTTTTGGAACCTCAGACTCAGGTAGTGCTTCAGGTCTTTGTTGAGTTTGTTACCTTGAAATTGCAGAGAAAGACATTTCAAGTCAAAGAAGCTCATGAGGAGCAACGGAACATCTGAAGCTAAGTCTGTGTTGACACTTGGGTTGTAAACAAAGATATAGAAAAATGGTTTGGTCCTCGGGCCGCACGGTAGACAAGTGGTCACACATTCAGGAGATTGGGAAGACCTAGGTTCGAATCTCTGTTGGGTATCGCTGTGTGGAAAGTTTGCATGTTCTCCTCGTGTATGGGAGTACTCCGGTTTCCTCCCACATTCCAAAAACATGCATGTTAGGCTAATTGGTGATTCCAAATTGTCCAAATGTGCCCTTCGATTGTCCACCCCTCGCCCAAAGTCAGCTGGAATTGGCTCCAGCATACCCTGCGACCCTAGTGAGGATAAGCGGTACAGAAAATGGATGGTTGGTCCTCCATTTTTTTAGGACTGCTACACCTCTGGTAATGGTAATGGTAATGGTAATGGTAATGGTAATGGTAATGGTAATGGTTTTATTTCATTTGAACATGCATCAGATTACAATTACGTGCATCCCATAATCAGTTCCCAGTTCCACATGTCCAACAGCAACAACAATTATTAATAATAACAGAACAACAGAAACAACGAGCCCCCAACACCAGAGACCGGCCCCGCGAGGATGGGCACCGAGGCCACCGGACACTATGAGCGAGACCAAGCTCCATCCGAACACACAGCCCGGCCCCCTCAGTGCAGGAACCCATGACCCAGTCCAAGAGAAGCACTGCAAACCACATTAAACGACAGGCCCCGGCATTAAAGGGACCCAGTGGGCCCCCCTGGGAAGGATAGTCAAACCAGAAAAACACTCGAAAAAAAGTAGTAACAACAGCAACAGTAGAGTAATGGTAATGGTAATGGTCATGGTAATGGTAATGGTAATGGTTTTATTTAATTTGAACATGCATCAGATTACAATTGAATGCATCCCATAATCAGTTCCCAGTTCCACATGTCCAAAAGGAGTAGGAAGAAGCAAAGCTTATTAAATCCTACCCCTCCATCTGGTACTTTTACAATCAGTAACTGTTATATTTGTTCACTTCCTGCTTTCCATAAAACAGTTTAAGTTTTTTTTTTTGTTTTTTTTTATTTTCTTTTTGTCACGTACCGAAGTACTCGGTGATATGAGCATCCAATGCCATAATGGGTACCATAATAAGTGTCAATATAGTGATTATATATAGCACATCATGACTGGTTCAAGACTCTTCATCCACTCAATCCATTCCATAGTTTCCACTATCAGTTTAACACCAGCCTAGGTTATTGGCCCCTGTAGTCACAAAAAAAATCTTGTCAGTACAATATCAGAACTACGTTAAACAATAATTGATGTTATAGTAATTGGTTAAAAGAGTGTCTGAGTGGGTGGGAATTTAAAAAAATACTCTTATTGGTTGTATTTAGCAGGCCCTCTTTGCATCTATCCAATAAAAAGGCAAGAACGTTGCTGGCGAAGTTCGAACACAGCGCGGCCACTCACAATGAAGCCAGATGGTCAGGGCTAGCGCTCACGCCAGGGTCTCACTTAGGACCATTTAATGATCTCCAAATTCATCATCCAAGTCTGGGCTAGCTGGCAAGCCTTTCTTGGGGGAGGTGCCATGACCTCCTGTTAGCATCCCGGTGGAGAAGAGGATTTTCTTCTGGCTCTGTGCTTCCGGACAGGAGCTAATGTAATCACTTCTGATATCCTCACGTTTGATATCAGTATTTATACCCAGAGATCCATGAGACAAAAAAACACAACATGAACTATACGGACTACCAAGATGCAAAGATACAGAAGATAACAAATTAAACAACAATAAACTGACATCTATTTAATATAATGTCGCAAATGGGAAAATGCATTTGTCAGCGTGAACCCCGTGAGGCTATAAATAGATGCTGACAATCATTCTTTATACAATAAATTAAAGACACCGTCATGTTAAAAATAAAAAAAACAGGCAATAAATCAGATCCAGAGGTGAGTAGACATTCAAGTAAAAACAAAACAAAAACATCAGTTGCCTGTTGACTATGCTGTATTTTTCCGTTCTCTCAACACACACACACACACACACTCACACACACACACAACTGTGTCGCTCACTGCAAGCAAAGCACAGTCAGGTAATTGTTACCTAGCAACAAGCCAGTTCTGACGAGCATTATTATGGTCTCTACCAGGCAAGCAGCAGTCAGATTGTAAAGGGGAAAAAAAAAAACACATGTGGAAATACTCGCACATTTGATATTATGCAAGCGTTCTTTCAGTACATCCTTTTCTACAATATATATCACGTGGAAAATAGCGTAAAACATCTCAATAAAAATACAATAACATGACTTCATACAGTAAAAACATGAAGATTTATTTTCCGGCTCAGGTGATCTCTATGAGACGGGGACCACTGTCGGGAACAACCATCTCCTGTGGGGATGCGCAGTCAGCAGAAAGGGCGTGCCACCTTGGTGTCACGCTTCATCAGTAAGAGAGTCATCAAATATTTAATATTTATAAGGATTAACGCTACGAGGATCACAGATTACACACAAACACGGTGCCAAGTTGGGGTGTGTGCAGTCTGTACCTCAAAGGCTCCGCTTCTCTGCGGATGCGGAATAACAAATCATGTTAACCTTCACATCCAAACAGGCACCACGGTGGATGGCGTGGGAGATTTTCTTAAAGCATCCATTTTTTTTTTTTAATTCTTAGCCCCAACAACTATGTGTTGACCTAGGAGTACCAAAGAAGTACAACTGGAAAAGGTGTCGATTCTGGAAGCTTTTATGTGCTGGTTATTGTGTGTAGCAGCTCTAGAGGGGTCCACAACTCAATACAAAGGGACGAAAAATGAGCATAATCGATCCCCTTTAACGTACAAAATGTATTTTGGTGCCAAAATTATGCTGTGAAATTCATACACCACGGCGGCACGGCGGTCGAGTGGTTAGCGCGCAGACCTCACAACTAGGAGACGAGGGTTCAATTTCAACCTCAGCCATCTCTGTATTTGGAGTTTGCATGTTCTCCCCGTGCATGCGTGGGTTTTCCTCCCACATTCCAAAAACATGCTACAGTAAACCTCGGATATATCGGATTCAATTGTTCCCACTGGTTTTGTCCGATATAAGCGAAATCCGTTATATGCGTATACCGGAAAATGTCCGTTTTACGCATATATGGGATTTATATCCGGTATATGCGTAAATGGGATTTTATCCGTTATAAAAAGGCACTTCCTTGACTATGTTTCCAATGTACCTGGACGCGCAGGCAACGCTGCAAACGCTGCAAATGACGTCGTATAGCGGCCTGTCACGATTCGGCGAATCGGAGCGCCACGATGCGGCCATCCGATATATGCGAGGGAAATTTAATGGAAATGTATTGGAACGGGACTGGAGATTTTGTCCGAAATAGGCGAAATCCGTTATAAAAAATCTGATATATGCAATGAATTTTTATAGGAAATGCATTACGGAAAAATCGGTTCTTTGTGAGCAAATTTCCGATATATCCGAGTCCGATATATGCGAGGTTTACTGTAGTTAAAATGTTAATTGGTGACTCCAAATTGTCCATAGGTATGAATGTGAGTGTGAATGGTTGTTTGTCTATATGTGCCCTGTGATTGGCTGGCCACCAGTCCAGGGAAGACAGCTGGGATAGGCTCCAGCACCCCGGCGACACTCGTGAGGAAAAGCGGTAGAAAATGAATGAATGAATTCATACACCACGTCAGTCCAATTGTAGGCATACTTTTTGCGTCCTCGTTAGCAGCATATTAGCTTACTAATCAACCGGTTGCCCGTCTATGATGTCATCAACAGTTGACGCTGCAGATCTTAGCCAACTAACACAGTTCGACCACAGGTGTAGAACTTGGATAAACAATAATAACAATGGAAGAACTCCCATCGGGGCAAATCCAAGACTCCGGAAAGCTCTAAAGAGACCTTCAGTTCCCTGGGAGCTGAGACGTTCTTTGAGCCGGCGGCTAAAAGACGTGTGTGACAGCGATTGTTGCTCCTCAGCTCCTGATTGTGCAGACGAGAGATGTAAGGCCGCTGTCCCCTCGCGGAGAGTGAAAGAGTGAAAGTGCGAGAGAGACGGGTTTAACCCAAATAAAAGTGGATTATGCCCATCCTCCATGCCTCCAGTCGGCATTACATAACCTTAAATCTAGTTATACATCGCTGTCTCATTTTGGGACAAGGGAGGAAGTGTGCCCGTTCAAATAGTATCTCATGAGATAGCGATTTACGCTTTTTGTGTTCCTGTGAATGTGGCCGTAATGGAGAACCTTTTCAGGAACGTGTGCACATGATTTGACTTGAAAGGTAGCTCAGTTCCTAATTCAAACACAAAATAGAAGCATCGTATAATATGTCATACTTCCAAGTCACTGCTATTACCTATTAATCAGGTTATTTGATTATGAATACCCACGCAATGATTGACTTGGCATCGAAACGTGTTTTGATATTAAAATGGCCTTATTAAATAATAAAAAAAAAAAGAGATGAATGCACTGGTCCATGTCAGTGTGCTTGTTGTGTGAGAAGCCGGGCTCAGCTGCTCATTGGCATTCACAGGATGGAGGCTGACTCAACACTGCCCTCTGTGTCTCCCTGCCTCACCACTCATCACACAAATCGGCTTCCTGCCCAGCCGTTACCACAGCAACCAGCAACGGCGGGAGCCACAAGAGAAGTCATTATGGGATGCTGCCCCCCAGTGGCCAGTCTTGATTCAATGGAAAACCTAATTGTACCTCCGGGTGAGACTTCAATGAAAAAAAATAATAAATAAAATAAAAAAAATACAAAAAAATAAAAAGACTTCAATGATGCTTCCAGTTTCATTTAGAAAGGGAACACTTTGTTGTTTAAACAATTTTTTTGTAAATGTATAATAATAATAATAATAATGATCATCAAAAAATATATTATGTTTGTTGTTTCTTTCGGCATATAATAATGTATGTATAACATGTACAATTACATTACAAATCTTAATACAAAACAATACAAAAAAATCTTTATCTTAAAATTAAGTGGGGCTGCACGGTGAACGAGTGGATAGTGTGCAGGCCACACTATCTAGGATATCTGGGTTCGATTCCCACCTCCAGGGGCATCTCTGTGTGGAGTTTTGTTTTTTTTTTTTTAAAAAAAAACATGCATGTTAAATTAATTGGTGACTCCAAATTGTCCATAGGTATGAATGTGAGTGTGAATGGTTGTTTGTCTATATGTGCCCTGTGATTGGCTGGCCACCAGTCCAGGGTGTACCCCGCCTCTCGCCCAAAGACAGCTGGAATAGGCTCCAGCACCCCCGCGACCCTTGTGAGGAAAAAGCGGTAGAAAATGAATGAATTAATGAAAAAATATATTATGTTTGTTTTTTCTTTCAGCATATAATAATGTGATGTATAACATGTACAATTACATAGAAAAAATATATTAAGTGGGGCTGCACGGTGAACGAGTGGATAGTGTGCAGGCCACACTAGCTAGGATACCTGGGTTCGATTCCCACCTCCGGGGGCATCTCTGTGTGGAGTTTTGTTTTGTTTTGTTTTGTTTTGTTTTTAAAACATGCATGTTAAATTAATTGGTGACTCCAAATTGTCCATAGGTATGAATGTGAGTGTGAATGGTTGTTTGTCTATATGTGCCCTGTGATTGGCTGGCCACCAGTCCAATCGCCTCTCACCCGAAGAGTCAGAAGAGCAAGCATGAAGTAGCAATTTATCAGTGTCCTAACTGTGTTTATTTCGTGTAAGTCATGGAGCAAAAGCGCTTGTCTGTGTAGCATTATACAATGTGCATACAGGGAGCGGGGTTTCCTACTACAATTAGTGAGGGTTTTGCAAGTCTGCCTCAAGTCTTTAATTCTATGTCTCATGTAAAGACGTGCAAATCCAAGTCAAGTCTCGAACCACATCAAGACATATCACAGGTATGAATGTGAGTGTGAATGGTTGTTTGTCTATACGTGCCCTGTGATTGGCTGGCCACCAGTCCAATCGCCTCTCGCCCGAAGAGTCAGAAGAGCAAGCATGAAGTAGCAATTTATCAGTGTCCTAACTGTGTTTATTTTGTGTAAGTCATGGAGCAAAAGCGCTTGTCTGTGTAGCATTATACAATGTGCATACAGGGAGCGGGGTTTCCTACTACAATTAGTCAGGGTTTCGCAAGTCTGCCTCAAGTCTTTAATTCTATGTCTCATGTAAAGACGTGCAAATCCAAGTCAAGTCTCGAACCACATCAAGACATATCATAGGTATGAATGTGAGTGTGAATGGTTGTTTGCCTATATGTGCCCCCGCTGGCGACCAGTCCAGGGTGTACCCCGTCTCTCGCCCAAAGACAGCTGGTATAGGCTCCACTACCCCTCGTGAGGAAAAGCGCTAGAAAATGAATGAATGAATGAATGAACCTCTGCTAACAACAAAGCTTAGAAACTACCGACCCACTAATGGTATTCCACATTTCCTCTTGTTGTAGTGTTTCCCTACGGCTGATTCAGACCAGGAAGTGGCGAATGGCGGCTGTTTAAACAGTAAATTCTATTGTTTCAGGAGCTTCCTGTAAGTCTCAGTACATCCTGTCGGTTAACATCGGAGTCACTAGTACAGAGGGAATTCCAAATGATGCAAGAAAATACAAAAAGGGGCAGGGTGGGAGAGGTGAACGTCCACCCGGATGCAACTGAAACAACTGATTTTCACAGTAGCTGCAGTAACTGCCACCACCAAATGTTACAAATGATATTTTCTTCTCCTGTCAATCAAACGACTCATTGTCATCGTCTCACCCCTACTCCTACTGAATGTATTTGAATGCAATCACACGACCAGCCACTAGATGACAGAGTGCCATGTTGTCATTCATGTAGTACAGTTTATTGTTTATTGTTTTTGTACTGTACCGTTTGTGTGTGCAAAATGAATGACTAATTTTAAACATAAATGCATGCAAGTATGTGTGCAAGTATGACAATAAGAAGATGGCCACGGCT
Source organism: Doryrhamphus excisus (assembly GCF_030265055.1). Taxonomy (NCBI): domain Eukaryota; kingdom Metazoa; phylum Chordata; class Actinopteri; order Syngnathiformes; family Syngnathidae; genus Doryrhamphus; species Doryrhamphus excisus. The sequence goes on along the minus strand of NC_080481.1, from coordinate 1,428,974 downwards.
TTAACCACTACTGAAATTGCCCGGTGCAAACGTGTCCCGCGGGACAGTGCAGGCGCCACGCTGGTGAGGGAGATCCAGAAGGGCTGTAGGTCGGGCGGAGGCCGAGGAGGCTGTGGAGAAGGGGGCAGAGCAGGCGGTCACGGTGGTGACCGGGGGAGGTGCCGGGGGAGAACACAGTGCAGTAAGCGCGCGGCAGGCAAACATGTAAGGAACGTTCAAAGGTCGTATGTAATGATTGTTTGGATTGTTTTGAGTAAACGTTATTTCTATCAAAATCAGTCTTGTTATGAATCATTTTGCTATTCAGGGGTGAAATATTCCACTTTGATGCTAGTTTTTGGAAAAGTATTTTGTTTTTGCAATGTTGGAAAATTAGTTTTTGTATAAAAAGGTATAAAACTTAATTAAAAATCAAAAAAATCATTTAAAAACTTGAACTAATACGTAAAAAAATAAAAATAATAAAAACTTCATATCAATGGATAGATTTTGAACTTGATCTATAGATCAATAATCTAAAGATTATGGGTGTAAAACTGTCATTGCTCCAAAAGTAACAATTAGTGCTGTCAAAAGATTAAAATATTTAATCCATCAATATTTAATCAAGAGAAAGTAAGACATTTCACTTAATGAAGAAACCAGTTTGTTTCATTGTTTAGATAATGTGGCTCCCATGCGGTCCACTTATTTCTATCTGTGATTAAATGTGATTAATTCTGAGTTAACTACAGACAAAAGGTGATTAATTGTATTTACAATTGCTTCTTAAACAAGCAAAACTATGTATGTTTTATCTAATTACTCGATCAAATGCATTTTCAGTATCCATCCATCCATTTTCTATACCATTAATCCTCACTGCCATCAATGGCATGCTGGAGCCTATCCCAGATGTCTGGGATAAGAGGGGTAAACTCTGGACTGGTCGCCGGCCAATCGCAGATCACATACGGTACACACAAACAAACATTCACACCTACGGAAAATTTTGAAACGCCGGTTAACCTAGCACGGCTAACTAGCCAGGGGTCAGGGGTTAGCAACCCACGGCTCCATAGCCGCATGTGGCTCTTCAACCCCTTTGTTGTGGCCCCAACCCCTACGCAATGCTCCAGTATTTAACACCCGAACTTGTTGGAGCCAGAGTAAACATGTTTGTCAACAAATGTAAACAGTTTACATTTAATTTACACAGACATTTATGTACATTTCTGTACAAAGTTCATAAGATATTGTTTTTGATTTTTTTCAATTTTTTTTCATTTCTTTTTTTTTGTTTTTTGGAAGTTCGTTTTCGGCTCCAGTCTATTTTCCTTAAGTGAGCAAGAGTGTAAAATGGCTCTTTTGATCGGAAAGGTTCCCGACCCCTGCACTAGGTCAACCATCAGTAGCATAGTCAATTACTCAAGTATTTGACAGCTGTAGCCATAGTGTTCTCTCTGCTTTATTTACAGAAATTCACATCCACAAATGTTTTTTTTTTGCAAAGGACGTACTATTAGACCGCCCCAAATATATAGATTCATAACCTAGAGATACATATAGTGATTGCAAACCTTTGCCTACTAGCAAAGTAGAATTAATTCCCGAGATCTTCCCAAAAACTTCCCAAAAAGTTTTGGTACTGTAAATAAAAACAACTAACCACCTTGATCAATTAATACGTCATGCTTCCAAAGTGACTAATGGATACGTTTTACTATTTAGTATTTACAAGTTTGCCTGGTCATACAGTGGAACCTTGGTTAACATCATTAACTCCTCCCAGAAGCCCCGACTCTAACCAAAACGGATGTGAACAGAATAAAATTTTCCCATTACAAAGAATGTAAATCCAATTAATCCATTACAGAAAGCCATAAATGTTAACACAAAACAAAAAAAACACAAAAACTGTAGCAGATGCTAACCAAGGTTCAATTCCATGTATGGTGATCACCTAAAACAGACCATAAATTGGTTAACCAAGGAGTTCTTCTTTGTAGATACTCTGCTTACTGTCATGTGGAGCATTCCTGGCCAATTGTGACCCACTTTGTTGGGCTGCTGAGTCAAAAACAGCGTTGCATGATGGGAGAACTGGTATGATGGAAGAGTCACAAAGAAAAACACACATCCACACACAGAGACACGCACATAGTACGAAGAGCAGAGGCAGTATGTTCCGCTCCGGTGCACTGCATCTGTTCACTTCTAAATATAACCACAGGAACCCGTGCTCTATGCTCCCTTTGCTCCGTGTTATTATTTCAGCAGGCCGAAGGATGGAGGAGGGAAAAAATGCCACATTAGAGACAAAAAGGTTGACATGTTTGACTTGACTTGAGGGAGTAAGAGCTTGAGGAGAACTCTGAGTGGTAGTGAATGATTGACATTTAGGAATCCGCTGTTGTTGTACTGTCAAATCTATATTAACATTATAAATACATGTAACATGTATGCAAATATATTTCACATTCTACTTCACGTGTCACCATTTTCCATGTCATCGGAGAAGAAAAACAAACAAATACCAATATGGCAGCCGCAGATGGAAAGTGGGGACTTTGTTTTTAACCCGTGATGTGAGATAACTGCAGCCTATTCCGGCTGAAGGCTGCAAAATATAAACTATTATTTTAATTTTTTTGGTTTTGTCTAGGGATGTCCACATCCAATTGGGATTGGGGGCCGATCAGCTGTATTTCTGTACCACCGTAGTACGATGCGATAACGAACAAAGCAAAATTTGTTCTCAATCATAAATCACTCCACACTCTTTATTGCTCTCTGGTTCTACCATATCTTACTTATTGTGTGGAAATATGGGCTAATAACATAAAAAAAACAATCTTCACTCGCTAAATATACTGCAAAAAAAGGCCAGTAAGGATAATTCATAATGCCGCCTACAGAGAACATACTAACTCCTTATTTCTAAAATCACAAATACTTCAACTCGCTGATATAGTTCATCTTCAAACAGCTAAAATAATGCATACGATTAAAAATAATCAATTAGCTAAAAATGTCATCCAATACTTCTCTACAAGAGAGGAGAAATATGATCTCAGGGAAGAAGTACATTTGAAACACTTCTATGCTAGGACTACGTTACGCTAGCCATAGCATTTCAGTATGTGGAATCAAACTATGGAATGGATTGAGTAAGGAAATCAAACAATGCACAACGATGAGCCAATTCAAGAAACAATACAAGCAGTTGATGTTTGCTAAATACAAGGATGAAGAGTCTTGAACCAGTCATGATGTGCTATATATATCACTATATTGACACGCACTATGGTACACATTATGGCATTGGATGCTCATATCACCGAGTACTTCGGTACGGGACAAAAAATTACAAAATTAAAAAAAATGAAAAAAAATAAAAAAACCTTAAACTGTATTATGGAAAGCAGGAAGTGAACAAATGTAACAGTTACTGATTATAAAAGTACCAGATGGAGGGGTAGGATTTAATAAGCTTTGCTTCTTCCTACTCCTTTTGGACATGTGGAACTGGGAACTGATTATGGGATGCATTCAATTGTAATCTGATGCATGTTCAAATGAAATAAAACCATTACCATTACCATTACCATTACCATAATGTGCCTCAAAGCTAGTTGCCACTCAACTCCTGCCACCGGCAAGAAGAAGAAAAACACAACACCACCATGCAGACATGTCCGCGGTGTGCTGTGAGGAAGTTTGTTTCACTTTGGACGTTGGATATGAGGCTTCGTAGCTACAGCGGTAGTTGCCCCTCAGTATGCCCGGACTGCTGTGTCACGGTGCGGTGAGTTGGCACGAGAAGTGCTGCTCTCACTGCCGGTTATTTATTCTAAAGACCGTCAACAGGACAGGAGCTGCAGGAAGCATGTTAATTCTTAACCCTCTCGTCTCGTCACCGATTCCCGTCATGTGACCTCGACACACACAATAACACTTCCGGCCTTCAACAACAAAGCACATCCCGTGGGGAAATACGTAAGGGTGTGACAAAGAATAATACATGAACTTGATTTTTTTTAAAGTAATATATTCTAAATCACACCACAAATTGGTCTGATCCACAAATTGAGGTTTGTTAAAAAAAAAAAAAAAAACGAATAATATTGTCATTCAGTGTAAAAAAGAAAAAAAAATTCAGCAATACTTTGGTTGCAATATTTGTAATTATTTTCCCAACCATATTAAATTCCATAAATGTATGTTTGTAACAAAGGCTTATTTTTAAAAATTGGACCGGATTCGATCTGCTGCTTGTTTGCCGTCTCCGCCAACACCCACCGGTGGAACTGTGGAACTTCCTTCCGTATGTTTTGGTAACAACCTTGACCGAAATGAGCTGAAGCCAAACTAAAATTATTTGTGCCAAAGTTTAACCTTTTTAACCTAATTAATAAAAGGTGATGTACAGTCATGTGATGATTTTTTTAAACAAAATAATAATCAAGGGCGGCACGGTGGTCTAGGGGTTAGCGCACAGACCTCACAGCTAGGAGACCAGGGTTCAATTCCACCCTCGGGCATCTCTGTGTGGAGTTTGCATGTTCTCCCCGTGCATGCGTGGGTTTTCTCCGGGTACTCCGGTTTCCTCCCACATTCCAAAAACATGCTAGGTTAATCGGCCACTCCAAATTGTTCATAAGGTATGAATGTGAGTGTGAATGGTTGTTTGTCTATGTGTGCCCTGTGATTGGCTGGCGACCAGTCCAGGGTGTACCCCGCCTTACGGCCGAAGACAGCTGGGATAGGCTCCAGCACCCCCGTGACCCTCGTGAGGAAAAAGCGGTAGAAAATGAATGAATGAATGAAAATAATAATCAAAATAATATACCCATATACCCAATTCAACCGAACAATTGTTCTCAGTGTGGCTGCAAAGTCATCCACTGTATTATCATGCCCAGCACAAGTACTAGTACTAGTACTCGACCAAATCTTTTTGTTTGCGAACATCGAAAAATTTGTTTGCTGCAAAAACTGCCACATAACTGCAATTGACCTTTTAGTGCAGTAATATTATACAGCATATAAATTTCAATAATACATATTCACATGTTCACTTCACCATACAACAACAAATAAGGAAAATGTGTGTGCTACCTGTGTAAATACAAAATAAAAAATAATGTAAATACTACAATGACCCTTAGCGGAGTGATCTCCGCTCTCTTGTAATAAATTCCTGACAAACAACTGAATTCTGACGTCACGAAAACCCCTCAGACCTCCAGCAGGCGATCACACAACAAGGTTTAAAAGAATAGGATACATAGTTTTTTTATATTGTTCTTTATAGCTGCTTGAGCATCGAGGAAAAGCACATTGACATATTGAGCTTTTATCATGCGACAGTTTTAAAAATAGACTTCCCTTTTCTGATATGTGATGATGTTTTGGTCTAATTATGCTATCCGTAGTGACAATTTATAGCCGAAACAGCCTCAATAGGTTCGGAAAAGTGCTATATTTTATCACTTATGTCACATTCATTTCATCTCATTTAAATGCATTAATATTCCATTCACGCTAATTCAACGCTACATAACAGCTAGAAGATACACAGCCGCTGATCTTATAGGCCGAGGCATGTGTCGGATTGTGCTCGACGTGTGTACGCAACGTCGGCTTGGCAGACTCACGCGCTCATGACAGTCGGACATAACGATGTCTGTCGTACAACACGCCAATCACGCCCAACTTAAAAGCATTGACGGTAGAAGAAATATGAGGAGAATGTTTTGTTGACAAAACAATGCTTTCATGAGAATTGACTCCAAGGCTTGACAATAACGATGTGCCGACGGCCCGGGGCAAGTTAAAACAAAATTGGGGCAAGTAAATCCAATCAGTGATATTCCCGTGGGGCAAGTGTACTTTAGCATGCCGTACTGCCAAGAGTTTTTTTTTAAAGCGGTTCTTGTTGGGTGTTGAGTTGTGGACTCCCATAGAGCAGCTACAGACAATAACCTGCACAGAAAGCTTTCTGGTTCTTCCTGAATCTGCACCTATTCAGCTGTATTTTTTGGGGGATTTCGTGCTTCCCGTTGTTTTAGTGTATTTCTTTTAGAATGCATTTCTTTAACTGGTAGGGAATCAGGAACTCCAACCACTTGTGCCTGATGGTGGCGTCCTTAGGAATTGTAAACAAATATGGCTTTCCCGTTCGAGACACAGAGTTTGGGGAAAGGCAGAGACTGCCTACAGCCATGCCATGCCCGCTCCTCTGTGACATCACAAAGGAACCGTTTTTTTACAACATTCCTGGGACTTGGAGGTGCTGAATTTCATCCCAGACGCTTCACACTCAGATGCAAGTAATGGAGCCATCAGACACATCATCATCTACAAATAGCAGAGACCAGATCCTAGGACCCCCAAATTGAACTCAGCCGACACCAATACTGATTGTTTACTGATCGTTTTGAGGATTGTTTTTTTGTTTTGTCCCTAGTTTTTGTGGGAACTCAGTCCTGGTAAAAGTTTCAGTATGAATGACGAAACCTAACTTTTGTCGAGGCTTTGAAAATGTGGAGTTGGAGTCGAACACGACTTATGTTTTTTGCTGGCACACAAGAAGCATTCTCTGAGATTAAAGAGCCGTGAGGACATTAGTGTCAGGATGTCATGATGATCGTACATACAGCAAAGCGTTTTATACACTAGTAAAGCGTACTGGATCAGGTCAGCCTCTCAGGGGGGCTTATGAGCAACCTGAATCTCTAGAGATTGACAGAGGAGGGGATGGGGGGGGGAGAGGGATGAGCCGCACGAGAAAGCCTCTAAGGATCGGTTAACCTTTCTACTCGACTACTTTTTATATAAAAATGTTTTGTCTGGCTTTCATTTTATCCTATTGTAAACATAAATACTTCCTGTAAATAAATATTATGAAGCCTGTAAAATTTAACCTTTGTTAAATTTAAATGTTGTACTGTGTTTATACCAGTCTTAATCCAATCCAATCCAATCCACTTTATTTATATAGCACATTTTATAAACAGAGTTTCCAAAGTGCTGCACAGACGAGTAAAAATAAAAAGTAATAATCCAAAACTAAAAGAGCATTTAAGAAATAAAATAATAAAATAGATATTAAAATATTAAAAACAAGAAACAAAGCAATAAAAGTATAAAAAATAGAACCAATTACAATAAAAACAAAGAACTAAAAGACACAGGACCATACGACTCACTCTGAGTTAAAAGCCAGAGAATAAAAGTGGGTTTTGAGACGAGACTTAAAGCTTTCGATATTGGGGGCCTTTTTTACTTGGGAGGGCAGAGAGTTCCATAGTTTGGGGCCGACCACAGAAAAGGCTCGGTCCCCCCTGGTCTTAAGTCTCGTCTTGGGCACCACAAGTTGGAGTTGGCCCTCGGACCTCAGTGACCGAGCTGGAGAGTAAACTTGGATGAGGTCCGAGATGTATTTGGGGGGCCAGCCCATTCAACGCCTTAAAAACAAAGTCTTAAGTAAATATACAATTAGTAACACAAAGAAAAATGCCATAAATAGAACCGATTAATGTGAAAAATAAAAATTGTTATGGTGTGTAATCCTTTCCAGATGTGTGAAGCTACGAGGAGCACAGCTTAAAGCTCACTTTATCCTCATGATACAGAACACGCTTGCAGTGTGTTGGCTTGATTGGCGTTGTGACTTAGCAGACAGATAAGTGTGTGTGTGTGTGTGTGTGTGTGTGTGTGTGTTTGTTTGTGTAGGTCAATGCACATTCAGAAAGAAATGAAGTGATGGTGCGTGACTGAATTTTTCTTCCCATTTGTTTGTTAACTGAGGCACATCGCTTTTGAATTTCAGACAATCTCAAACAGAAAAAATACCACCTCAAGCCTAATTTCTGGGACATCTAATTAACAATCGAGATGTTCAACAGACTCGGGGGATGAAGCCAAAAAATCCTTTACGGCAAGGGGTCTCAAACTTGCGGCCCGCGGGCCAAATGCAGCCCGCGGGATGCTAGTCTGAGGCCCCCCACCTTGATATGCTGTACGGTATCATGTACCCAGAAATGACAGCTTAAATCTGTGTGTGTGCACGCCGGACACAATTGATGCGATTTTGCAAGTCATGACGCTGCTCCCAGATGTAACGATGCTAACTTGCTAATTAGGTAAAATGGCTAAGTTTCATTAATGTTCATGTTAAAGGTTAAATAACTGTTAATACTGTTAATTTGAATCTGAAAAAAAAATTCTACTTACCAATTATATGTTAATAAGTTTTTCTTATTTGCTGTTTTATTATTATTTTATTGATTTATTGATTTTCTTTATTTTAATTTAAATTCATTTTTTATAATTTTTTTTCATCTTATTTTGTGTAGTAAATAGAAATTAAGATATTTGAGAACAGTGGAATGTTTTATTAGAGCTTTTCTTGTGGAAAACCGGAACCAAAGCACTGAAAAGTGTAGGGTATAGCAGAAGCAAAAGCATTTTTTATTATACATATTATAATATATTATATTAATATATTTGTTTCCGTTTTCAGGTTCCACTCTGAGGAGCAGAGTGATGAAATGGAAGGCCACAGGCACAGTCCTAGTTAAGGCCCCTTTCTCTCCTCCCTCTCTGCTACTAGCGACGGTGGGATGGACAGAGGCGCAGGTGCGCCATGCTGCGCCGCTCACAAAATTAGCAAAGTGTGCTGGCCACACCCCATTGGCGACAAAATTAGGGTCTGCAAAATTAGAGCCCAATGACCATAAACTTAAATTCTACTGAGGCATTCATGCAGAGGAACAAGTACGAAGTTCTGGAATGGCCATCTCAGTCCCCAGACCTGAATATTATTGAAAATCTGTGATGTGAGGGTTCCCTCTCCATGTGTTCTTATGTGTTCCATATTCTTCTTCTTCTGGCTGTCAGTGAAGGCGGTCGCATCTTTCCCCCTCTCCTCTACCTTATACTTCCCTGCTTTGCTTCTATGTCTCATGTTAGTCCTGTCACTTGCTTTTAAGAACCTCTCTCTGCAATGCTCTTTAAATTTCATACTACAGAAGCAGGATCAAAACTAGCAAACCACCATCAGTGCTGAGATATTTTTTTTCTAAGAATGGTGCAGTCATGTGCAATGCTTTGAAAAAGATACAGAACTCTAAATGTAGAATCAACATGACAGCCATTTGAAGGCTGAAGCTGGACTGAAATGCAGTGGAAATATGGTAAAACTTTGAATGAATGTCACAATGTACTACCATTGTTAATCAAATGAAGTTTGGATGGTGGCAATCAGAAATTAATGAAACAGAATTTACTGTTTAACCATTGCCTCTAATTATTTAACTAATGGTGGGGGGGGGGGGGGGCAGTGACATCCATTTGTAATATAGTGGCACAATCAGGCTTCAGTCTTCCACAGTGGACTTGTGGAGGCGTGCCTCTCGTGACTGCTTGTTGATGAGTAAAATGTATGAGGAAAGAAACACTTCCTCGCTTTCTTTTTTAAGGCACACCTCCCGGGAATTTGAACCGGTGTTTTGATGCGTGCGGACGGAAAGAAAAGTATTTTAGCGCATGAGTGGGGCTGCACTTCCATCACAGAGAATAGTCATCTTTCCTGCATCGTTCCGGTATCCATATGCTCACATAGCTGGTTAGCAAGTGCAACCGCAGTACAAGCTAGCTAGTACCTCATCGAGCATAAACACGAGAATTGCTGAAAAGGCGGAGAAATTGAAAAATGTTCGAATGCTCCTTTTTTATTTTTTTCACCTGCACCCGTCTTATTTGAAGGCGCATATGTGAGTGAATTAATCACACTGTACAGTGAGTGAATTAATCACACTGGACGGCAATGGCTTTAAAATGTATCTATTCTAAACTTAACAGAACGTTTCAAATAGAATCGGAAAGCAGGACAAAGTAAGTTGTCCAAAATGTACCACTTCCACATGGATTGGGAGAACTTGTTTTCACTCTGCCACATGCCGTGGGTGACTACATGTAGTCTTAAAGTAATGTAATGTCAAGTCAAGTCATTGCTAACACCTAGCGACCAGAATACTACATATGATTTGTCTTTATACCTGTCACGCCCTGTGTGGGTTCCCACGTGACAGTTTGAGTTTGAGTGACCTTCTTGGGCTTTGGTTTCCGTTTTGCACGCTCTTATTTTGTATTTGACTTCCTGCTTTCCCGTGTCTGCCTCGGTTGCCCTAATCACCCACACCTGTGCCTAATTTCAGTGTGTATTTAGTTCAGGTGTGTGCTTCTCCCTTTGTGGGATCATTAGAGTTTGTCTTTCTGCTTCCTGAGTTGCTGTTTACCTGCTGCTGCAATTATTGCAAAAAATTAATATTTTTACCTGCATTCGGTGCTGCTCTGGGCATCCTGGGGTCGCATCGCAACACAGACATGCCGAACCGTGACAATACCTGCAACAAGGAATCTATTGATCGATTACTCTAATTGAACGATAAATATTTTGGTAATCGATTCATCATTTTTTTTATTTAACTTTGACTTGGGAAAACAGTGATGGGCATTTTTTGCCTCTTTTCTAATATGATATGTGGACCAAACCACTAAGGCAGGGGTCTCAAACACGCGGCCCTTGGGCCAAATGTGGCCCGCAGGACACTAGTTTGAGGCCCCCGCCTTAGTGCCCCCTAAAAGTTAAATAACTGTTAATAGTTATCCTCCCTATCCGTGTGGAAGTGGTAAGTTTTTGGCTATTTAAGTTGAAAGGAAATAACTTGAAGGCTACCGTTTAGGTCGCTAGCTCTCTAGTTTGCGAGTTAGCATGTGTCTCAAGACCCTGCAGTTGCGCAATATGTTGTAAATAAAAAGAGTATAAATGTGACTATAGTCGTGTTTTGTCATGTCTACAGGGCTCTAATAATGCTTTGTTCATTTTAATCTGAAAAAAATTGTTTGTCTACCCACCAACTATATGTGCTTTCTTAAGTTTCTCAGGTGAAGAAAATAATGAAAATGATCATGATTTTATTTTTGTGTACATGTACCATTTTGCTGAAGATATTTGACACACATTTTATTATTTAACATTATTTTAACAGACTATTCAATTGGCAACACGGTGTTTGTGCGCTTATTTGCTGTCACTTCAAATCTTCTATTTCTGAATAAAATGGCATATTTTTTTATATAAGATTCATATGTATCTTTTGACTAATAATGGGCCATAGTCAATCATGAAAAGCAATAATTTATTGATGTTATCATTTTCGGAAAGTAGTGGTTTGCTTGTCCACACAGCAAAAACAAGGCAGCGTTTGCAGATTTTCCCACTTTTGAGCCATTTTCAAAAAATACAATTTCAGGGCCCCCAGAACGTCATTGATGTTTGACTGTGACAGAAGGGATAAAATACTTCACTGTTTTGACGTGAAAATGGGCTCTTTGTTTCCAAAATGAATTTTCTAACACTGTCATCGCAACATTAAATCCACATGTACTTTGTACTTAAACCATTAAACTTATTCAGCACTCACAAAGTAAATATTGCCTCACCAATAACCAATAAACCACAAACAATACATGTTTGCCATCAATGATATTCTTCCAGTATCAAGTATTTACAGACGGATATGTAAAGCCTAGAGTCAAAACTACACAAGTGGAATATTCCTGCTCCCACACTCCATTCAGATTTTTTTTCTTCCTGCATTCCTCACTGGGAGCACACCTGTAGGGTTCCCTCCCTTCTTACACTGACAAAGTTTTGTCTCACGGTAGCGGGACTGATGAATGTAATATTACCCCCAGCCCTGTGGAGTGGAAATGGGGACATATTACCCTGACAGCTCCTGATCCGACCAGGGATATATTGGCTTGTGGAAGACGATGAGTTCTACATAATGGTCTAATGCACAATCGGGCACAATGGAAGGGATTGTGAGGCTGCAGTAAAAGCCCCCCCCCCTCCGTCGGACTTTAATTAGAGACCAGGGCAATCAGCTGAGTCACCTAATGACAAACCACAAGAAGGAGTCTGATATTATTCAACTCTGCGGTTTCACAAAATTATTTAACAGGAAAGCAGATTTGTTGGAAACCATCTATGCCGTGGGCCAAATGTGGCCCGCAGGACACTAGTTTGAGGCCCCCGCCTTGATATGAAAGTTTAATGTTAGTGCGGCCCGCGCAAGTTTGATACTGATGCTGTATGGTATCATGTACCCAGAAAAAATGATTACGTTTGATTCATGTTCATGTTAAAGGTTAAATAACTGTTAATAGTTATCCTCCCTATCCGTGTGGAAGTGGTAAGTTTTTGGCGATTTAAGTTGAAAGGAAATAACTTGAAGGCTACCGTTTAGGTGGCTAGCTCTCTAGTTTGCGAGTTAGCATGTGTCTCAAGACCCTGCAGTTGCGCAATATGTTGTAAATAAAAAGAGTATAAATGTGACTATAGTCGTGTTTTGTCATGTCTACAGGGCTCTAATAATGCTTTGTTCATTTTAATCTGAAAAAAATCATTTGTCTACCCACCAACTATATGTGCTTTCTTAAGTTTTTATTATTTGCCATTTTATTATTATTATTATATTTATTTATTACTGATTGATTTTCTTTATTCTTGATTTGTTTATTTATTTTTCATCTTATTTTGAGCAGAAAAATAAAAATTAAGATATTTGAGAACAGTGGAATGTTTTATCAGAGCTTTTATTGTAGAAAATCAGAACCAAAGCACTGAAAAAGTTATATAAATAAGTAAATATACTAAGTAAATATAGTAAGTATATTTTTCTGTTTTTAATAAATGCGTTTTTTGTTTTTTTTTTTTAAACCTGATGCGGCCCAGCCTTGCCCAGACCCTAGCTCCAGTGGCCCCCAGGTAAATTGAGTTTGAGACCCCTGATCTATGCTCATCAAAAATCCCAAAAGTGGGACCAGAAGCTGTTTGGCTAACGCAAGGCAGGACTGATGCTCAGCCTTTTTCCCAGGGACTCGGACTTTGGCTTCAGAGTTCAAGCGTTGACAAATGGGCGAACAGTTCACTCGAAACTAACCTGAAAGTGTTATGTAAAACTGTTAATGATTCCCCTGGAGACAAGCAAGCTTTATCAAATGTGCTGGCATGTTGCGTGGGGGTTCCGGGTGGGGAACAGGATGCCAGGCTGACTGGATGAAGTGACACATGTACAAATGTTCATTTTCAAATTTCAGTAATTACCGAGGCAGCGTGGATCATCCGCATTTGGTTTATGAAACAATAAGCACAACTCACATGAGACAGAGGAAGACAACAAACAGCTGATGTTAGCATCCGAAGGGCAGTCGTTTACATAATAAACCGATGCCACCGGATTGCCTGTTTGAAAATACTACCGTGCAGAAAGTACATTTGACTTAAATTCAGGACCTGTAAATACTTATTTCAAGAATAAAATACAGTGAAATTTCACTGTATTTTATTTTTTTTATGTATTTATTTTATTTTATTTTAGATGAAGAGTACATTTTGGGGGGGAAATACTATCATGCAGAAAGTACATTTGACTTAAATTCAGGACCTTTAAGCAGGAAATACTTATTTCAAGAATAAAATACAGTGATATTTCACTGTATTTTTATTTTATTTTATTTTATTTTATTTTATTTTATTTTATTTTATTTTATTTTATTTTATTTTATTTTATTTTATTTTATTTTACAGGAAAGGAGTACATTTTGGGGGGGGAATACTACCACGCAGAAAGTACATTTTACTTAAATTCAGGACCTTTAAGCAGGAAATACTTATTTCAAGAATAAAATACAGTGATATTTCACTGTATTTTATTTTATTTATTTATTTTATTTTAATTTAGATGAAAATACTACATTTTGGGGGGAAATACTACCACGCAGAAAGTACATTTTACTTAAATTCAGAACCTTTAAGCTGGAAATACTTATTTCAAGAATAAAATACAGTGAAATTTCACTGTATTTTATTTTATTTATTTATTTATTTTATTTTAGATGAAAAGAGTACATTTTGGGGGGAAATACTACCACGCAGAAAGTACATTTTACTTAAATTCAGGACCTTTAAGCTGGAAATACTTATTTCAAGAATAAAATACAGTGAAATTTCCCGGTATTTTATTTTATTTTATTTTAGATGAAAAGAGTACATTTTGGGGGGAAATACTACCATGCAGAAAGTACATTTTACTTAAATTCAGGACCTTTAAGCTGGAAATACTTATTTCAAGAATAAAATACAGTGAAATTTCACTGTATTTTATTTTATTTTAATTTAGATGAAAATACTACATTTTGGGGGGGAAATACTACCATGCAGAAAGTACATTTTACTTAAATTCAGGACCTTTAAGCTGGAAATACTTATTTCAAGAATAAAATACAGTGAAATTTCACTGTATTTTGGATCACCAAAGAGATACAGTGAAATTTCCCCCAGGTAAATTGAGTTTGAGACCCCTGTTTTAGACAAATAGATAATGTTTCATGTCTGTGAGACCGGTGAGCTGTGATGGAATGAAGATGGACCCCCAAACATTCCCACAACATACATACAATACCGCTTAGTTATGACCGCCTTACCTTGACGCACAGTCTTCAAAGCGATGGGCCCTTTGACGCGTGTTATGACGGTTAAAATGTCATACATGGGTAATCCAGACACGGACAGCCCATCGACCTCCAGAACGAGCTCCCCCTCGCTAAGTTTACCGTCCCGGTAAAGAACAGCATCCTCTCGGATGTGTCCTATGTGGGCAAACTGTCCGTGTTCAGCTCCACCGAGAAACTCCACATTCAGCTCACCGCTCGAGTCCCGCACAATTACGCACCGGTTCACTTTGGTGATCCAATGGTTCTTCTTTTGGATGACTTTTGACATGCTGACTGCGATTCAAGTTAAATCCTTTGGTGCCGCCGAGTTGACGCATAAGCACAGAGGTAGTTCCGGTAAATGACAAACTCGACAATGTTTGGGTTCCATCCCAAATCGGTGCGTTTTTATACGCGTCCTGAGCCAAGGCGTGCTGCTCCGAATGCACGCCGGCATCCCGATGGATTGAAACCCATTTGGCGGATCCTCTGTTGTTGTTGTTGTTGTTGTTGTTGTTTATTTCCGCTTCTTGAGCAACGAACACGCTCTGATTCCTTGCAGTGGCGTCAAATCGCTCCGTGGTTATCTGTGGTCATTTTAACTTTTCTATTTTCACTCTCCCACGCTTTTTTATCGGTCTTGGATAACGGTTACCGATCCGCACAGCTTGGTTAGCTTGACCCGGCGGCGCCTTTAAACAGGTAAAACAAGTTCACCGCGTCTGCTCCTGCGCCAAGGACGCAAAAGTAGTAGTAGTAGTAGTGGGCAGTGGGGCGCATGCGCACACCTCTTAGTTTAGAAGCTCCTCCCACCCACTTTGAACAGATTACTGGGAGTGAACTCGACCACGACCTTTTACTTTGTATTCATAAATAATGCAGAGATAAAGTGATGTAGATTGTTAGGTTCTATGGAGGTTGCTGTGTCAAACTCATTATATAATCTTATAAATAATATTATAATGGCTGACGTGTACATCATCACCTGGGTTATTTAGTATGCCCCGCCCCGCTTTTACTCATGTTTTAACTGTGTATTAACGAATTAATGTTGTATTTTTGTGTGTCTTCTACTCTGGTTACTTGCTTTTATTCAACTCCATTCTTCTGTAAAGTGTCTTTGAGTATTTTGAAAAGCACTATACAAATAAAATGTATTATTATTTTTATTATACATTATTCATTCATTCATTTCTCATTCACTGCGAAAAAAAAGGCTGGCCAAATATAGAATAAAAAGGCTAAATTTGCGGGGAAGACTCCTTCAAAATAAAAGATCATATGTATATTTAATATGCAGCAAGTAAATTGTACTAATAGTTAATAACTTCACTGTAGTTATTTTGAGACCCTTATAAAAATGTACTTATAAATCCTATAATTACATTATAAAAATGTACTTATGAATCATATAAGTACATTTTTATAAGGGTCTCAATTATAAGGGAATCACTGAACACTTACAATCTAAAATCTCAAAACTGAAAATTATATTAACACACTCCACTTATATGAAACACTCCATTATATCTCATATTAATCATGTTGAACTCATACACTAATATTGTTATAAAACTGCTGCCAATTAGAACCAATTAAACAATTAAAAGGGAATAATAAGGGAATCACTGAACACTTAAAATCTAAAATCTGAAAACTGAAATCTAATTATATTCACACATTCTGTTAACACTTCCACTTCTATGAAACACTTTATTATATCATATTATATCACATACTAATCATGTTGAACTCATACACTAATATTGTTATACACCAGCTGCCAATTAGAACCAATTAAACAAACAAGTGATCGGCAGCATTATTGAGTTCACATTTTCAACAATTACAAGCAATTCAGTCAGATTTATAACAACTCTAAAATAATGAGGTCATCGGCGGCCATCTTTCTCTCAGCAGAATTATTTCTTTATGATCTGTGAGAAGTTGGTGATTCATGCAAACATGGAATGATGCCAAAGAGGGAAGTATATAAGTAGACGTAGACGAAATGACGGAATGAGCCTCTGTCCTGAAAAGCACCGTGTATGAAACAAATTTAATATTAAAACGTGCATACTGTAACATATTGTGAGGGGTGTAATATTTCACCAGAGCCTTACAGGAAGAGTGTTTGATACAGCTAAAGTGCAGGTGTACCTAATGTTGTGGCCACTCAATGCTCGGTTTTCCGACGACATTCTCACACAGGCAGTTTGTGATGTCACAGAGCACCAGGTTTCCTTATATGGGCATGTGCTGTAGGCCAGATACACGTTCTGCCCTCCCCCAAGCTCTGCTGTCCCCGCCTCCCTCCAAGCTTTTCTGTTTATGTCTTCCAGGAAGTGTTTCTTCGGATGTAAAGGAAAGCTACATTCATTTGCAATTCCTAACGAGGTTTCTGATTAGCTACCAGCAAAAGAAAAAAAATAATCTGTGAAATAGCTTTTAGGCATTCCATGTTGTCGTGTTCGTTTTATTCTTCAGGTAACACACTAGTAGCGGTACCAGCTATTACAATTAACAAGAAATTAAAAAAAACGATAATAAACAGTGAGGTGGTCACGGCCACCCCTGGCCACCACGTAGCTCCGCCACTGCAGCAGAACGCTGCATTGGTTTCTACATCACAATACAAATTGCATGTACACAGACACAGATTTGAATGACATTTCACCAGAATTAAGCAAAATACCAAAATAAGCAAAACAATTAGATTCTAAATAGCCTTTTGAGGAATGGAGCAGTTTTTACAGGGGTAAAGCAGCAGTAACAGTTTTTAAAAATTAATATTTTTCAGACGTAGGCAAAGTACTGGCTTATAGGCCACACCTGCTAATAATGTGGATCAAAATTCAAAAAGAAAATTAATCAATTTTTTATGCTGATTATACTCATCGAATAAGTTTATTTTTCTGTTTTTTATAAAGAGATAAAATTCATATGAGTTCAGTTCTTATTTTTATGTCTAAAAACACATAAAAACTTTTTTTTAAACTCAGTTTATCATGGATCATGCATGAAAGGGATAAAGTAAGTTTATTTTTCTGTTTTTTAGAAAGAGATAAAATTCATATTAAACACAGATATTTTCTGTTTCCCACTGGGAAAAGTAATTGCCCGCATCTCATAGAAATCAACATAAAAATAATAGTATAAAGAGTTGACTTATTGACATTGCCATACTTAGCAAACTACCCACATTACTTAAAGTAAGTTTATTTTTCTGTTTTTTATAAAGAGATAAAATTCATATCAAACACATATATTTTCTGTTTCCTATTGGGAAAGTAATTGCCCACCTCTGATAGAAATCAACATAAAAATAATAGTATAAAGAGTTGACTTATTGATATTTCCATACTTAGCAAACTACCCACATTATTTATTCCGGTTACTTTAAATGTGCATTTTAAAGCTTGGCAACATTCGAGTTTTTCACTCCAAATCCACATCCACATCTCACTGATGGGTTTGTGAGTGTGGCCTCTACAGTAGAGTTTAAAGTCCTCACCTTTCTTCTCCTACTACTCCCTCGTGTGGTTGCAAAACAGAATCACAGGGCACGTATAGACAAACAACCATTCACACTCACATTCATACCACATTTTAATCTGACAATTTGGAGTCACCAATTAACTTAACATGTTTTTGGAATTTTATATGTAGTATATATATATGTATATATATATTAATGTCAACATTTTTGGAAACCAATAAACCACAGTTATGATAATCCAGTGGTGTGAAAAGTGTTTACCATTTCTGATTTCTTATTTTGTGCATGTTTGTCACACTTAAATGTATCAGATCATTCAAATGATTCCAAAAGGAAGTGGAAGAAGCAAAGCTTATTGAATTCTACCCCACAATTTGTACCATGTGCAGTACATTTACTCACTTCCTGTACATCATGTGATTTTAGAAATATATATCAAAGAGTTACAATATAGTGATGTCATTTTTTTCACAATCTTAACTCATTGACCATTTTCAGAGACGAGTGAGCATTTTTTTGCTGAAATTTCCAGAATTTAAGACTACATGAACATTAAAACTATATAAAGAAACTTTACTCTCTTCTTTCATGTGAAAACAAAATGTGTTTTGAGCTTTTTGGGTCTTTATTAATCATCAGTAGAACATAGGATGGTTTCAGCAACCAAAACCCAAAGAAAATGAGCTTTTTCTGCAGAGAAGCAAATTCTCTGGCGTCCGTATTTTTTTGTTTTAGTGACACATCAATTGTTTATTTCTATGAAGCAACAAAAACAACACGGGAAAAAAATGATTTTGATGACAAGATAACTCCATTTGTTCACAAATTTAGAACATAACACAAAATAATCATCTATTTACAGATGTTTGCATGTGTTAGTATTTACAGATGTGTGTAAACTATAATTGTGTGCGGGCTTGTGCGTTTACAAACTATTTATAGACGAGTGTGTATCACAATGTGTGTGTTTATATACTCAAGAGTACTTCATTCTAGTGTGGTAATCTGTGTAGCATTCTCCTGCCTGCAGGGGGAAGCTGAAGGACCTGGACCGTATTTTGGTCTCACTTCTTTACTCCTTTTGGTGTTGGTGCTGGATTCACTTTGCGGCTAGGTGGAGCCTGAACTGACTCCAACACCAGTTTCAGTTTCCATTGTCATTACGTCACGGGTGTGTTGTGCAAAACATTTGAACAAAGATTTGAATGTTGCAGGCCCCGGGTTTGTGGTCTAACAGAAATATATAAACATATTAAACCAGAACACAGTTGCACGATACATGCTACTTGGTATATAACGATGAAGAGACTTGAACCAGTCATGATGTGCTATATACTGTATATCACTATATTGACACTTACTATGGTACCCATTATGGCATTGGATGCTCATATCACCGAGTACTTTGGTACAGGACAAAAAATAAAAAATGTAAAAAAAATGTTTAAAAACTAAAAAAAAATTTATAAAAAATTATAAAATAATTTAATGAATAAAATAAATTTGCTAAATACAAGGATGAAGAGACTTGAACCATTCATGATGTGCTATATATATCACTATATTGACACGCACTATGGTACACATTATGGCATTGGATGCTCATATCACCGAGTACTTTGGTACAGGACAAAAAATAAAAAATGTAAAAAAATGTTTAAAAACTAAAAAAAAATAATAAAAATTAATAAAATAATTTAATGAATAAAATAAATTTGCGAAATACAAGGATGAAGAGTCTTGAACCAGTCATGATGTGCTATATATATCACTATATTGACACTTACTATGGTACACATTATGTCATTGGATCCTCATATCACGTCCTACTTTGGTACAGGACAAAAAATAAAAAATGTAAAAAAATGTTTAAAAACTAAAAAAAAATTAATAAAAATTAATAAAATAATTTAATGAATAAAATAAATTTGCGAAATACAAGGATGAAGAGTCTTGAACCAGT
Source organism: Doryrhamphus excisus (assembly GCF_030265055.1). Classification (NCBI taxonomy): domain Eukaryota; kingdom Metazoa; phylum Chordata; class Actinopteri; order Syngnathiformes; family Syngnathidae; genus Doryrhamphus; species Doryrhamphus excisus. Next base: position 1,408,962 of record NC_080481.1, on the reverse strand, counting down.
CTTGATGTGCTATATAGTATATCACTATATTGACACTTACTATGGTACACATTATGGCATTGGATGCTCATATCACCGAGTACTTTGGTACAGGACAAAAAATAAAAAAATGTAAAAAAATGTTTAAAAACTAAAAAAAAATTAATAAAAATTAATAAAATAATTTAATGAATAAAATAAATTTGCGAAATACAAGGATGAAGAGTCTTGAACCAGTCTTGATGTGCTATATAGTATATCACTATATTGACACTTACTATGGTACACATTATGGCATTGGATGCTCATATCACCTCCTACTTTGGTACAGGACAAAAAAAAAAAAAGTAAAAAAATGTTTAAAAACTAAAAAAAAAAATAAAAAAATAATAAAATAAATTAATGAATAAAATAAATTTGCTAAATACAAGGATGAAGAGTCTATACTGTATTACTATAGTATACTATATTGACACTTACTATGGTACCCATTATGTCATTGGATGCTCATATCACCTTGTACTTCGGTACGAGGTACATTATTGAAAAAAAACAAAAAAAAAACTTAAACTGTATTATGGAAAGCAGGAAGTGAACAAATGTACCTGGTCTTCGGCGGCCAAATCTGGTTCTTGTTTCCCTGTGTCGTATTAGATATTTCCTAACATTCCGAACCACAAAATCTTTGGTTGTCAACCATAATTCAGACCTCAAACTGAGACTGATTGCTGGCTTCATAACAAATATTCCTGGTGCAGGTGAGGTACTGGCGCACAGTAAAACAAGTTCTGTTGCCATGGTTTCTTGCGGTCAGTCAACAGACCAACCGCTTTGCAACACAACAGCCTGGGAATCAGATATTTACGTTGCGGCTAATGCACACATTAGGCATGGTATGATCCGAGTGACGTGGAATGTGTGGTTTGGATCAATAAGGATAACACCTTTCCACGGACTCAAACGGTTTGTTCCTCATTCCACATTTAGACTGCATGTCAGCTGTCCCCCCTCAACTGTGAAATGGATTATCCCTTCAATATGTGGATATTTCCGATAACAGAAACAGAAGTGGGACACCCTGGGTACTTTTCAAACTTATGTTTGGAATCCTTTTCCTGGGGGCACGGGGGGGGGGGGGGGACTCACGTTCTCCGTGGCAGCTTGGACTACTGTTCTTGTTTTTCACATTTCACTTTTTTTGTTTGTTTTTGTTTAGCTCTAAACCCCGCCCACAAAAGGCCCAGATACACTAAATCACAGATATTACAATATCATGAGGTAATACTACATTAAGCATTAAGCTGGGATAGGCTCCAGCACCCATGCAACCCTAGTGAAGATAAGTTGTAGAAAATGAATGAATGGAAATTTTGAGGCTGCAAAATGTGGAGTGGTTAGCATGGAGGCCACACAGTTGGGAGACCCGCGTTTGATTCCCCCCTCTGGCATCTCTGTGTGGAGTTTGTGTGGGTTTTCTCCGGGTACTCCGGTTTCCTCCCACATTCCAAAAACATGCTAGGTTAATTGGCTAATTCCAAATTGTCCATAGGTATGAATGTGAGTGTGAATGGTTGTTTGTCTATATGTGCCCTGTGATTGGCTGGCCACCAGTTCAGGATGTACCCCGCCTCTCACCCGAAGTCAGCTGGGATAGGCTCCAGCACCCCCACGACCCTTGTGAGGATAAGCGGTAGAATTAATGAATGACAACTGGCAACCAGTCCAGGGTGTATCCTGCCTTTTGCTTGTGAGGATAAAAAAAGAATCATCAGCATGTCTGCACACACACGTAGGCGCAATTCCTGTGTCTCATGCCTTTGCTGCACCCTGCTGGTCAGACTCTTTATTGATATTTATTGCAATTGATTAATCTAAAATTATGGATTTTTTTTCCATAGCTAGTTCACACAAACACAAAATCAATTGAGTGTACGGTGCCACAGTCTTGCGAACTCGTGCATAAATACAGTAGGCATCAATAAGTACACAGCAACAATCAAACAAATCACAGTAAAAGTATCACAGTGTATTTTTAATACAGATATGCCAAATTACTCCTTAAAAAAAGATTCAATAAATAAATAAACAGGCAAAATTGTCACCCACCCAATGGTAGACCCAAAGGTCCGCCCTTGGGGGGAGAGTGTTGCCAACTTGGGGACTTCAAATCTCTCTTTTTTCGTTCTTGCCGATCAGCAGCTCCTGAGATGTCCCCCAACGCCGCTACAAACCATCCGTGCATTCAAAACTCCGTGAAGCGTCACGCATCCATGAAGCGGCCCCACGTAATGTACAGATTGTGGACTCTCATGGCGAGCAGACTCGCCGCCGCCGGAGGTTCAAACTCATTAAACTCCTAAACTTTGCATGGAAAATAGCCAACACGTGTTTGTCAGATTGAAGTTTCCAGAAATAATAACTAAATGAGGCATCATATTTTGGCCTTATGGCTTATTGAATGCAGCAATGTTGCTTGTCTCAATTGTGAGACTTTGGAGCTTAAAGGGTTTAAAGCAGGGGTCTCAATCTCAATTTACTTGGGGGCCACTGGAGCTCGGGTCTGGGTGAGACTGGGCCACATCAGGTTTTCAAAAAAAAACAAAAAAAATGTTTATTAAATTGTTTAAAAATTTATTAAAAACCAATATTTTTTTAAAAAACTTCGCTTTGGTTCCAATTTTCTACAAGAAAAGCTCTGATAAAACATTCCACTGTTCTCAAATATCTTACTTTTTATATTTAAATATATTTAAAATAAGATGAAAAATAAATAAACAAATCAAGAATAAAGAAAATCAATCAATCAGTAATAAATAAATAAATAAATATAATAATAATAATAATAATAAAACGGCAAATAATAAAAACTTAAGAAAGCACATATAGTTGGTGGGTAAATAAGAAATCAGGAAGGTCATTTTTGCCCAGTGTTTTTCTATGGTGGGGTCATGAACGCTGACTCTAACTGAGGCAAGTGAGGTTTGCAAGTCTTTGGATGTTGTTGCGGGGTCTTTTGTGACCTTTTGGATGAGTCGTCGCTTTGTTATTGGGGTCATTTTGGTTGGCCAGCCACTCCTGGAAAGATTCACCACCGTTCCATGTTTTTATAATTTGTTAGTAATGGCTCTCACTTTGGTTTGCTGGAGTCCCAAAGCTTTAAAAATGGGTGTATAACCTTATCCAGACTGATAGATCTCAATCTCAGTGAAGTTGTTTTTTAACAGGGGGCGTGTAGGTTTGGATTTTTCTTCTCCCTGAAATGGACTAATAATTAAATTTGTTTAATGATCTCAAACATTGACATGTGACAAACATGTAAAAAAAAAAAAAAGAAATCAGGAAGGTCATTTTTGCACGTTGTCTTTCTATGGTGGGGTCATGAACGCTGACTTTAACTGAGGCAAGTGAGGTTTGCAAGTCTTTGGATGTTGTTGCGGGGTCTTTTGTGACCTTTTGGATGAGTCGTCGCTTTGTTATTGGGGTCATTTTGGTTGGCCAGCCACTCCGGGAAAAGATTCACCACCATTCCATGTTTTTATAATTTGTTAGTAATGGCTCTCACTTTGGTTTGCTGGAGTCCCAAAGCTTTAAAAATGGCTGTATAACCTTATCCAGACTGATAGATCTCAATCTCAGTGAAGTTGTTTTTTAACAGGGGGCGTGTAGGTTTGGATTTTTCTTCTCCCTGAAATGGACTAATAATTAAATTTGTTTAATGATCTCAAACATTGACATGTGACAAACATGTAAAAAAAAAAAAAAGAAATCAGGAAGGTCATTTTTGCACATTGTCTTTCTATGGTGGGGTCATGAACGCTGACTTTAAGCGAGGCAAGTGAGGTTTGCAAGTCTTTGGATGTTGTTGCGGGGTCTTTTGTGACCTCTTGGATGACTCATGGCTGTGTTATTGGGGTCATTTTGGTTGGCCAGCCACTCCTGGAAAGATTCACCACCGTTCCATATTTTTTAATAATAATAATTTAATAATATTTTTTTAGTAATAGCTCTCACTTTGGTTTGCTGGAGTCCCAAAGCTTTAAAAATGGCTGTATAACCTTATCCAGACTGATAGATCTCAATCTCAGTTAAGTTCTCACACAGGACCATGTAGGTTTGGATTTTTCTTCTCCCTGAAATGGACTAATATTTAAATTTATTTAATGATCTGAAACATTAAGTGCGACAAACATCAGGAAAAATCAGGAAGGGGGCAAACCCTTTTTCACACCACTGTTCAGTATATTTGACACCTTCGCCCTTTCCCCAAAAGCCAAATCTTTGGGTTTACTTCGATTTCAGTTTGCCTTATACTTCTTTCATGTTACGAGTAAAACAAACTATCTTCCTGCTGTTTTACATTTCCCATGGCTACCAGCGGAATGACCTCACAAAAGGTGGGAGGCCAACGCGGAGTGACGTGGAGGTCTCCCTCCGCCATGTGGGAAAAAGGCTCGCTGGTATCTATTTACCGCGGTGGGTTAAAGGTTGGATGTCAAATGTGAGAAACGTTCAACATTTTCTTTAAGACCTAAATTGTGAGACAAACAGGAGGGGCTAGCATTTAAGCTATTTTTTTTTTTAAATAATAATTAATGAATTAGCTTTAAATAACAAACCACAGGACAGCTTTAGTAACAGGTTTTCTAGCTTTTTCTAGATTTGCTCCATGCTACCAGAATCAGTAAACATCAGTTAGTATTTAACAGGTCATTAAAATACACACCCACTATAACAGGGGTGGGCAAATATTTGGACTCGAGGGCCGCATTGAGTTAACAAAATTGTCTGGGGGGCCAGAACATATATTTAACACACACACACTATTTTATGCTTATCATTTTCCTTGAATTATTTGTCTAATTTTATCTGTAAAAGCGTTATCCTATATCAGTTGTATGTTCTCATGTCCCTTTTTTAGGAGCACTTTAAACATCACACCACATCAAACTATGTCATTTAATTTTACAGTTTTGTTGTTTATTTTTTACTAAATCAGACATCCGACTTGCAAGTCATGTTGCCAGTTTGTATGTTAAAAGTTGAAGTTACTTAGAAAGCAACTGGCGGGCCGGATTCAAACGCTTGGTGGGCCGCATGTGGCCCCCGGGCCGTAGTTTGCCCACCCCTGCACTATAAGGTGGCGGAGAGAGAACCTGTAATACATTACAATTAAAGGTTAAATTAAAATGTTTTAAAACTTTACCATGTGTTCCACTTCCCTAAAGTTGCCCAAACTATTACAGCTAATAAATATTACATTAAAGCTGCATAAGATTTTCAAGTCATTTGTCTTGGAAGCACGCTATCGTCTCATTTCATGAACTCTGACCTCTGCCAAGGCTGATGGGAGCGCTCCCATATCTCCCGCTTGACTGGGTGGTCAGTATTGGACCAACGCATGACCTCAGCCTGACAGGCAAGATACTGTGGGAATCCTCCCTGTGGTAAAACACCACTAAGAGCAAATTTGGAATGAGTAGGTGTTAGCCGCATCGGGTCTGAGCATCACAGCAAGGCGTGCAATCTGAAAAATCACAAAAATCAAAATCATCATAAATACGCTCAACATGGGGCCGAGATCACCTGCTAACAATCTCGACCAATAAAAATGTAGTGAACATAAAATCGTTACTGTCTCTTTAAGTGGAACATTAATACTGGATGAAACAATACTGAGAGAGCTGCACGGTGGTTAAGTGGTTAGCGCACAGGCCACACAGCTAGGAGACCCGGGTTCAATTCCACCCACGGAGTATGCATGTTCTTCCCGTGCATGCATGGATTTTCATCGAGTACTCCGGTTTCCTCCCACATTCCAAAAACATGCTAGGTTAATTAGCCACTCCAAATTGTCCATAGGTATGAATGTGAGTGTGAATGGTTGTTTGTCTATATGTGCCCTGTGATTGGCTGGCCACCAGTCCAGGGTGTACCCCGCCTCTCGCCCGAAGACAGCTGGGATAGGCTCCAGCACCTCCGCAACCCTAGTGAAGATAAGTTGTAGAAAATGAATGAATGGAAATTTTGAGGCTGCAAAGTGGCCGAGTGGTTAGCATGGAGGCCACACAGCTAGGAGACCCGCATTTGATTCCCCCCTCTGCCATATCTGTGTGGAGTTTGCATGTTCTCCCCTTGTGTGTGCTCCCACATTCCAAAAACATGCTAGGTTAATTAGCCACTCCAAATTGTCCATAGGTATGAATGTGAGTGTGAATGGTTGTTTGTCTATATGTGCCCTGTGATTGGCTGGCCACCAGTCCAGGGTGTACCCCGCCTCTCGCCCGAAGACAGCTGGGATAGGCTCCAGCATACCAATATTAACAAGTATATATCAAGAACATGAGGGGCTGCATGGTGAAAGAGTGGTTAGCGCGCAGGCCACACAGCGACCCGAGACCCGAGTTCGATTCCACCCTCGGCCATCTCTGTGTGGAGTTTGCATGTTCTCCCCGTGCATGCATGGATTTTCATCGGGTGCTCCGGTTTCCTCCCACATTCCAAAAACATGCTAGGTTAATTAGCGACTCCAAATTGTCCATAGGTATGAATGTGAGTGTGAATGGTTGTTTGACTATATGTGCCCTGTGATTGGCTGGCCACCAGTCCAGGGTGTACCCCGCCTCTAGGGTCCGGCACTCCCCGCAACGCTCGTGAGGTTAAGCGGTAGAAAATGAATGAATGAATAAATTAAGCTAGCTAGCCGACATGCTAGCATTCTCGTCTCGTCTTCAGCCGTGGCATATTATTACGACGCATGCGGCACACAAGATTTTTGAATGATTTTTACCAATACGGGAGAATTCTACACTGTATTCCAAACTCTATATGTGCTCTGTGATTGGCTGGCGACCAGTCCAGGGTGTACCCCGAAGAAAGCTGGGATAGGCTCCAGCATCACCTCATGAGGATAAGCTGAAATCTTCATTTGTCCATAAAAAATAGGTTAACTGCAAAGGTCAGCTTTATGTGCACACCCGGCTTTCTGTCGTCACTGGGTTCCATGAGGTCAAAGTTCAGACATCTCACTGGGACACGTTTATCACAGGAGAGTATGTGACCAATGGGGATGTGCCAGGGGAGGAATTAAAGTGGGGGTGGACTTCAGTTTTTTTTTTTTTTTTTTTACAAGTGGCCATCATTGAGAAAGCTCCCAGGAAGAATCAGTCGCTTGTGGGTCAAGAGGACAATTGAGATGCTATAAAACGGTGGAGGGGACCCAACGAAAGAGAAGAAGTGAGTCCAAACGTCATTCATTGAGGACCTTCTCCATCTGCCACCATGCCAGTTTTAATGGCTTACTGGGTCTACTTGCTTGCAATGTCACTGGCAGTCAGCAAAGGTCATGCTTTGAGGAGGTAAGGAACCTTTTATATTTAGATTTAATATTTACTCTCTCTCTGTCCACCACTAAGGTGGCATATACAGTAAACCTCGGATATATCGGACTCGGATATATCGGAAATTCGCTCACAACGGACAGATAAAAAAGAACCGATTTTTCTGTAATGCATTTCCAATAAAAATTCATTGCATATATCGGATTTTTTATAACGGATTTCGCCTATTTCGGACAAAATCTCCAGTCCCGTTCCAATGCATTTCCATGAAATTTCCCTCGCATATATCGGATGGCCGCATCGTGGCGCTCCGATTCGCCGAATCGTGACTATACGTCGCTATACGACGTCATTTGCAGCGTTTGCAGCGTTGCCTGCGCGTCCAGGTACATTGGAAACATAGTCAAGGAAGTGCCTTTTTATAACGGATAAAATCCCATTTACGCATATACCGGATATAAATCCCATATATGCGTAAAACGGACATTTTCCGGTATACGCATATAACGGATTTCGCTTATATCGGACAAAACCAGTGGGAACAATTGAATCCAATATATCCGAGGTTTACTGTACTCCAGCTTCACAGGTACACACACGGGCAGTATACGCGGGCCAGAGAGCAAGGTCAAAGCAAATTAAGTCAAAATTAAAGTAAAAATAAAATACAATAAATAAAGGTACAAATTGAATTTCATCCAAAACTAAAAGATCAAATAAGAAATAAAATAGTAAAATAGATATAAAAATATTAAAAACAAGAAGCAAAGCAATAAAAGTATAAAACATTATTTTTTTTTATTTTTTTATTTTTTACTTATTTATTAAATTCAATTTGTAACTTTATTTATTGTATTTTATTTTTTCTTTTTATTTTACTAGTCAGTGCAGCACTTTGGAAACTCTGTTTATAAAATGTCCTATATTAATAAAGTGGATTCATTCATTCATTCATTTTCTACTGCGGAGGTGCTGGAGCCTATCCCAGCTGTCTTGGGGCGAGAGGCGGGGTACACCCTGGACTGGTGGACGATTGCAGTTAACCTATTTTTTATGGACAAATGAAGATTTTAGCTTATCCTCATGAGGTGATGCTGGAGCCTATCCCAGCTTTCTTTGGGGTACACCCTGGACTGGTCTCCGGCCAATCACAGAGCACATATAGAGTGTAGAATACAGTGTAGATTCTCCTGTATCGTTAAAAATCATTCAAAAATCTTTACATCAATCGATTGTGTGCCGCATGCGTCATAATAATATGCCACGGCTGAAGACGAGAATGCTAGCATGTCGGCTAGCTAGCTTAGTTTATTCATTCATTCATTTTCTACCGCTTAACCTCACGAGGGTTGCGGGGGGTGCTGGACCCTAGAGGCGGGGTACACTCTGGACTGGTAGCCAGCCAATCACAGGGCACATATAGACAAACAACCATTCACACTCACATTCATACCTATGGACAATTTGGAGTCACCAATTAACCTAGCATTTTTTTTGGGAATGTGGGAGGAAACCGGAGTACCCGGAGAAAACCCACGCATGCACGGGTTGAACATGCAAACTCCACACAGAGAGATTAAATAAAGTGTATTATTTTGCATTCCGAAATCAATCCTGTGGGTCGGTCTTCCACCACATAAAGGATGACTTTTCTGGCCTTGTCTACTTTGTTTCCAGAATAACCCTAAAGAAGATGCCATCTATCAGGGAGACGCTGCAGGATATGGGAGTTTCAGTGGAGCAGGTGTTGACTGAGCTTGCCCAGATCAGCTCACAAGACTTCAGCAACGGGACCGCTCCCACACCTCTCACCAACTATTTGGATGTGAGACAGTTTAGTCCTCTGGGTGTTACGGAATGCTTTCTGTGTGTGTGTGTGTTTGTAAAAAGCAGACAAAAACTGAAAATGTACATTTTTAACGTATGTGTCAGTGAATTTCATAGTTTGAATAGTAATACGTAGTATAAATATGATTTTTTATTTTCCTCTAAAAGACCCAGTACTATGGGGAAATCAGTATTGGCTCCCCGGCTCAGATGTTCAACGTAGTATTCGACACGGGGTCGGCTAACCTGTGGGTGCCCTCGCAAAGCTGCTCCCCTTTCTTCACGGCCTGCTGTGAGTGTCACGCTCGTGCAGCAGGAGAACGTTTGCTTTGAATGAAGGCTCCCCAAAAAACTTTAACGAATTGTAAACTTCCAGTTACTCACAATAGATACGATGCCTCCCGGTCGCACACCTACATGGAAAACGGAACAGGATTTTCCATCCAGTACGCTTCAGGAAACGTGAGGGGATTTCTTAGCGAGGATGTGGTCGTGGTGAGTAATCAAAATCAAGAACCGGTGCTTCTGACTCGGGTCACACTGAACCTCAGCGTGTGCTCTGACCTCAGGTTGGTGGAATCCCTGTAGTCCAGGTTTTTGCCGAAGCCACCGCCCTGTCTGCCATGCCGTTCATCTTTGCCAAGTTTGACGGCGTCCTGGGGATGGGCTACCCGAATGCGGCCATCGACGGTATCACTCCAGTGTTTGACCGCATCATGTCTCAACATGTCCTCAAGGAGGAGGTGTTCTCCGTCTATTACAGCAGGTAGGCTGAGGTCAGCTGACTTCCTCTCACTTCCTGTGGTGGTTGATGTCGGTCAATAGTTGAACATAACAATAGGCCCCTTTTGTTGTTATATGTTACAATTGTATTTGCTAATCAATAAATAATTACATTTACTCCATGTTTCAGACAAGGGGTGTCAAACATACGGCCCGTGGGTTTAATACAGCCTACCAGACGAGTAGTATAAAAATATAAAAATAAGTATGAAAATAAAAATAAGTGTAAAAATAAGTGTAAAAATAAAAATAAGTATGAAAATAAAAATAAGTGTAAAAACACACTCACATTCATACCTATGGACAATTTGGAGTTAGCCAATTAACCTAGCATGTTTTTGGAATGTGGGACATACAGAGAACATGCAAACTCCACATGTAGAACATGCAAACTCCACACAGAAACAAATGAACTGCGATAAACAAGTATTACAGTATATTTGAAAAAAACCTCTTTAAAAGTTCTGTATTGGTTTTAGGAACCCCCACCATTCCCCAGGTGGAGAGCTGGTTCTTGGTGGCACGGACCCAAACTACTACACTGGGAACTTTAATTACATGGAGACCAAAGAGATGGGCAAATGGGAGGTTATCATGAAAGGGTATGCACCCCCCCCCCCCCACCCCCTCGTCCCCACACTCTTGATGATGTATTTGGACACCCACTTTGTTTTACTATGTAACATTTCTTTCAGCGTTTCTGTGGGGACAGAAATGATATTTTGCACAGAGGGCTGCACAGCTGTGATAGACACAGGCTCGTCTTACATCACCGGTCCAGCCTCTTCCGTCTCCGTGTTGATGAAAATTATTGGAGCACAGCTGGATGAAAGTGGGGTCAGTATTTTTTAATTTTTTTTTTTTTTTTTACTCTACAAGATTTCATGCTTGAAATATTTGGCAGACAAAAAAAAATGCCCAACGATTGCATCATAAATTATGTATTCAATCAGTACAAAGTGAACTGCGACACAGTGAAGACATTGCCAAGTATCGCTTTCCATCTGGGTGGCCATCAGTACTTGCTCACACAGGAGGACTACATTTTATGGGTAAGTTGGACAGTAATTGCTGAAGCGTTCATTCAGTATGTATGTATGTTGTACTGTCAATCAGTCTATAGACTATTTACTTTGGTTCCAGCAATCACAGATCGAGGGAGATGTCTGCATTGTCACGTTCAGGGGCTTGGATGTACCCCCTCCTACGGGTCCCATTTGGATTTTGGGAGCCAACTTCATTGCTCGCTACTACACAGAGTTTGACCGTCATAATAATCGAATAGGTTTTGCAGTAGCAGTCTGACACTCCTTTGGGTCTTTGGTTTATGTTATGCAACATATGAAGGAATTGTCCGCCATTCTCTTCTTTGGATTTCTGCTGTCTTGTTCAGGGTTTGTTCGGTATGTTTATATGCACTAAAAACGTCAAATTCCCAAAATAGTTTGGTCTTTAAATGTGAAGTCAATCGCTGGTCAAATGCAAAAGCATTTAGCTGTCCCTAATAAAAACGTAGTTTTCCACAGTTTATGTGCAGTAAAATTTTAATGTGTGTTTAAATTGCATCTACTTTGGCTCTTGTAGTTACGGCGCTCCTCGGAAGAAAAGAAAAATACATTTATTTGCTTTGACCGCCTATTTATGAACACATTTTCTGCAGTTAATTATTTTAAATCCATGCATTACTGTCAATGATGTCCAAATTCTACGTATTTCTACTTCACTAAATAAAGTTTTATTAAGCAGAAGATTGTACCTCTTTGGATGTCTTTTTCACTCATTCATTCATTGATTCATGCGTCCATTTTCAGGGGTACACTCTGGACTGGTGGCCAGCCAATCACAGGGCACATATAGACAAACAACCATTCACACTCACATTCATACCTATGGACAATTTGGAGTGGCTAATTAACCTAGCATGTTTTTGGAATGTGGGAGCACACGCAGGGGGAGAACATGCAAACTCCACACAGAGATGCCAGAGGGGGGAATCAAACGCGGGTCTCCTAGCTGTGTGGCCTCCATGCTAACCACTCGTGCACTATGCAGCCTCAAAATTTCCATTCATTCATTTTCTACAACTTATCTTCACTAGGGTTGCGGGGGTGCTGGAGCCTATCCCAGCTGTCTTCGGGCAAGAGGCGGGGTACACCCTGGACTGGTGGCCAGCCAATCACAGGGCACATATAGACAAACAACCATTCACACTCACATTCATACCTATGGACAATTTGGAGTCGCTAATTAACCTAGCATGTTTTTGGAATGTGGGAGGAAACCGGAGTACCCGGAGAAAACCCACGCATGCACGGGGAGAACATGCACACTCCACACAGAGATTTCCGAGGGTGGAATTGAACCCGCGTACCCCAGCTGTGAGGTCTGCGCGCTAACCACACGACTGCCGTGCAACTCCGCCAAGTGAAATCATATTAAGTAAAATCCAGAAAATGATCCAATGGATTAAAATGACCTAAAGCCAATTGGACTGGTGGCCAGCCAATCACAGGGCACATATAGACAAACAACCATTCACACTCACATTCATACCTATGGACAATTTGGAGTCGCTAATTAACCTAGCATGTTTTTGGAATGTGGGAGGAAAAACCCACGCATGCACGGGGAGAACATGCACACTCCACACAGAGATGCCCGAGTGTGGAATAGGATTCGGGTCACCTCGCTGTGAGGCCTGCGTGCTAACCACTCATCCGCCGTGCAGCCCTACATAATAATCTTATTAGCCAAATCGTATTACAGTATTGAGAAATGCAGTCGAAACCACAAGTGATGGACTAATGATAGCCACAATACTTGTCGGTCTCCAGAGTTCGACTCCGTCAAGTCGCACAAGCTGTAGTATATGCTACTCTGTGCTAAATTTAGCACAAAATGAAGACACATGTCGCACACAATTAAGACAATGTTACATTTAAGAGGAGACTAGAATCCATGAAGAAGAAAACCACATCATTTTCAGACAACGTAATGAAAACAAATGTGCGCCGCAAAACAAACATGAGCACACAAAGGAACGATGATGTGATATGCGTGTGGAAGTGTGGAATAAAAGGCCACAAAGTACTCGGAAAGTGTGGTGCAGTTGCTAATAAAGCAGGCCACACAAAGAAAGAAAAACAATGATGCCAGAAAAATCTGCAGAAGAAGAGTAAGAAAGTGATGATGAAGGCCATTTCTTGAAAGTGGAACACACACGAAGACTGAAATAAACGGAAAAAACAAAGTAAAAATAAAAGGCAATATTTCAACATTTCGGGTTGGTGGAGCGACGCCCTGTGATTGGCCGGTTGCACAGCTCAGCAGTGCTTCACACGGTGCAATTGGGAAGTTGAAATAAAGAAATAAAGTTAAGAAACAAGGGTGGTCTAATCATTTTTTCCATGACTGCACATATCTCGTTTGCTCATTCACACGTCGGCACGGATGACGAGTCCGCCATTTTCGGTACACAATGAAGAACATCTCTCAACAAGAAGTTTGAGATGGCTCAAAACGCTCGGTTTCAGATTGCGTTGCAAAACTGGTCTTTTGTGATGTCACAGTGGAGCTCCCCGGCTGCGACTGTACCTCTGACAAAGTGTGTGTGACAACGAGTGCTCCTCCTCGGTCAGGCGAAGTTGGAGGCAGTGCTACATGTCCGGCTTCTCCTGAGCTCCACCAAAACAACGGTGCCTACATTACCATTACATGACCAATCACAGTGGAGGCAAACCATGTGTGGGTTATTGTGTGTAGCTGCTCTATAGGAGTCCACGACAAAAAAAATTAGCATAATAGGTCCTTTTTAAAGCACTTTAAAGAACTGTGACAACTGTACTTATGGTTTACAAATCACCTTACAGGTAAATAAGGAAATACAAAATATAGCACGAATTGTATAATGAAGTTATTTTTATAATTTTTATAATTTTTATAATTTTTATAATTTTTATAATTTTTATAATTTTTATAATTTTTATAATTTTAAATTTTTTCATTCGAACGCTAACACAAATTTATATATTGTTCTCTTTTCTGTGTATTCTAAAGATATAAAAACAGACAACTCAATACTGCATGTATGGGACCTTTTTTTAATCCGCCTATTCCACCTTCTGAAAAATACTCAAAAAAGTGCCAAAAAATCTCTACTCACTCTATTAATCAAACTACAGCGATATTGTTATTATTATTATTATTAACATTAATACACCAATCGGACTATGTTACTAGCGCATTGACACTTAAACACACCGGCTAGCTACTAGCTAGGTAGCAACTAGCTTCACCACAGACTTGCGCTCGGACCACTATGAAAAAAGATAAGGCGACATTTTTGAGCTGCTATGTTTTTATTTCTGAGTTTTTAAAACTTCATGCTAGGTTCAGGTGTTTGTTTCTACGTATATTGCTGAGTACTTTGAAGTTCTGGTCATGCTTAGAAGGGCCAAAGTATAGCAAAATAGATTAGCCTAGCATGTACTGTACTTGTTACTACACGGATTCAGCATGTATGTATAAGAATAAGACGTTGTTAGAGGTTTTTGGATGTGTTTTAATAGCGGTCTTTGAGGTGGTTTTGGTGGATCCCGTTACTTGCACTGCTGAGCTGTCTGTTTTTATATCTTCAGAACGCACAGAAAAGAGAAAGATGAGTTCATGTCTCACGTAAGTATTGTGGATGATGGGCGAAATATAAAAGGGCAGGTTTCCTTTAACGCACACCTTTTTCTATTTCATTCTGTGTCATTTACACATATTTTGACCGTATTTTACCAAAAGCTGGGGAGCTATCTCCCTTCTTTTTTATTTAGAGCTCATTAAAAACAAATTCAGACAGAGCCGTTACAACATCACAAATCATCTCCTTGGTTCATTTTTAGAATGCACATCCAAATCGACACATCGTCACCATCTCCCAGAAATATAAGCTGCTCGTTCTTCTCTTGATGTTCAGGAATCCTGAAGCGGCATGGAACACCACCAGGCTCCAGCAGCGTTTGCAGACGCCCACTGAGTGTTGAGTCCATTCTATTTCTCCTTCCCACTTTCCTTTCCTTGCGCCTGCCCATGTGATCACAGCACTGTTGTCTCACGGAACGGAAGGGTGCCTGGCCCCGGTTCTCAACTTTTATTCGGAGAGTTCAAACGTGGACAATTGTTTTAAAGCATGTTTGCTCTGAAGGAGTAGGATTTCAAGAGCCGGTGTTTATTTTCTTTATTATGCCAGGGATAGACTGGGACCAAAAAATGGTTTGTAGCGTATATGCTGCAATAACATCAATGCAAGAGATTAGAGAATTTTTTTAATTGAGGAACTTTGTATTTCTATCCTGATTACTTCATCAATTGTCTTGGAAGGCAAGTTCTAACAATAATAAAAGAATAGAGAACAGGCTGAATAGGTGTAAGATATGCTAACACGATGCTTATTCAGCTACACAAAAAATAAACACGAACATGAAAAGGTGTCCAGTGTTTATGTAAGAAAACAAACAGTTTTAAGTACTCTAACTGTTTTGTTTTCTTCATGGCAGTAACAGTAGCCTCCACTTTACGCCGGTCCCTAACAACTTTCACTTACTCCAAACTTTCTCTCTGTTTGTCGATTACTGTTTATACTTGCTAGCTTCACTACTCAAGTTCAAGTTCAAAAACACTTTATTTATCCCCGAGGGGCAATTTAAAGGACACAGAGAGCAGCATATGGAATAAAAATGTAGAAAGCAGACAAGGACAAGTAAAAGAGCAGACACAACTGAACATACATGTACCTAAGAGAATAAATAGTAATTAAATAATTTAAAAAGTATAACAAGCTAAAGGGAGGTTGTGCGAAATCTGGATAGGGAGGGGTCCAAGTTCAGAAGCCGGACTGCTGTAGAGACAAAGGTAGCCCTCCTCCTTTGTGTTCTACATCGTGGGCATCTTAGTCTACGACCCGATGGAAGCCACTCAAACACGGGGTGTAGCGCGTGGGAAGGGTCCTGTAGAATCCTGTATGCAGTCCGGGTTATTTGTTGATCGCAGTGTGTAGGAAGAGGTCTCACAGGATGGCCAATGATTTTGGAACAAACATTTGAAATACTGGTTAAACGAGTCCGCTACTTGCACTTTGTAGTCTGCAGAATATGATTTTGTCGATCACTTAGTTGTCTTTGTCAGCTAACGTCTACTGTTTAAATATTGAATTGTTAAGGAATAGGAGATATCGGGGCGAAAGTCTAGAGTGCCCTCTTGTGGCTCTTTGTGAAATTATATATATAAGTCGCTCTGGAGTATAAGTTGCAGGAACAGCCAACCTATGAAAAAAAGTGTGATTTATAATCCGGAAAATACGGTACTTTGTGTGTCATTAAAAATAAATTTTAAAGTTAATATAGAGCATAAAAAGCAAGTGTAGAGGCCCGGAAGCTGTATCTTGTCCATGAGAAGAGAGGTGGGAAGTCTTTATAAGGGCTGTCTGTCTGCCTGACTTGAGGAGCTGTGCAGGAGGAGCCCATTAGCCAGTACGTTAGAACAATGCCACATGACTGACGTTCCCAGCAGAGTTCCCTTTCTGTGGAGTGAAACGGTTTTTCATTGTTAAACATATACCAGATGACCATCCTTGTGCCAACCCTGATTCAGAGCAAGGTAAAGGTAGGTGTGAACTTCATGTTCTAAGCATGTTTGTGCCCAAGATCTGCTTGCATGTGGTTTGATGCGTGGTGTCTTTGCTGAGCGACATATATAGGAAGCATAATAAGGCATATCATGTGAGTGGGTGCATCTGCATTTGCCAAATAGTTACCTGTATTAGATCGCATTGGGTGATTCCTGTAGTTTTTCCCTTTAATATTTTGTTGCTACTTTAAAATTCTCCTTTTGTTGAAATGGCTGTAATTGTTAATGTTATTTAATTGATTGCTTTATTTTAATATTTGTACATTTCAAAGATGAGAATAATAGATTCACGGTAAACTGTGATTCCGTGCATGGATTTTGCTTTACTAAAAGAAGAAATAATACAAGTCTAATCATGTGTTGATATGTGCTTAACAATACATGAAGGACTGAAAAGAAAATATGAAAACGATTGTCCTTGCTCCAGCTGGCTTTCAAAATAAGCTTCTTTTATGTTGTAATGCGTCTCAGATGTCGGCCAGGCTTCACATAAATCATTTTTACTTGTTTGAGTTGTTGTTGCTGTGTTTGTCTGCCACCCTGCGTGACTTTAATGTATTAATATTGCAAAATCTCAAACAAATAGATTGGTCATGTGGGTTGCAGTGTTGATTATAGCCGAAAACTTTCAAACGCAGAATCTGTTTGAGGCACATGTGCATGTCACCATGTTTTAATCATGAGCTTGACGGATTAGGTCCATCTGGCGCCCATTTCAGATTTGTACTTTCCAAAATTTGGTAGCAGGCTTCATTGAGAACAAGGAGATTTTTTTTTTTTTTTTTTTTTGTTGCTAAACAGAGGACACTGTTTGACCACAACAACTGGAAAGTCGAATGCTAAGTTACAGTAGGTCGTCTCGAGGTCATCCATCATTGAAAATCAGTCGCTGGCAGCTTTCCAGTTGACCCTGATACGTGTAGAGCAAAGTAATTCTAGATTATTCGTCCATGTGGGACATTTTAGTTGGAAAAACACACTTATTGTTTTTGTTATCTAAAATAATACATGTTTTTTGCATCTTGTCAGCTCTAATTTTATTCCGTTTGTCTACGTGAAAATGTACGTTTCAAGGAAAGATCATGAAGATGTGGTTAGCACGCAGGCCTCACAGCTAGGAGACCCGAGTTCAATTCCACCCTCGGCCATCTCTGTGTGGAGTTTGCGTGTTCTCCCCGTGCATGCGTGGGTTTTATCCAGGTACTCCGGTTTCCTCCCACATTCCAAAAACATGCTAGGTTAATTAGCCACTCCAAATTGTCCATAGGTATGAATGTGAGTGTGAATGGTTGTTTGTCTATATGTGCTCTGTGATTGGCTGGAGACCAGTCCAGGTTGTACTCCGCAGCTGTGATAGGCTCCAGCCCCCCCCCCCCCCCCGTGACCCTACAAATGCTACAAACTAGAATGAACTATTAGACGGTTTCCTTTTTAGTGTCCTTTTATGTATTTATGTATTTACAGCAATGATCATTAAGATTATATCTGATCAAAACAATGATTTTGAAGTTGCTTAGCACTATGCTTATGATAACTAATAATTCAGTTATCCTCTGCGTTGATACACAGGTGAATCTTGCAGAAGGTGTTGCTAATAGCCATTTTCCACAACAGTGGGAGTCTACACAAGTTTTTTAAACACTGATAGTCCTGCAAAAAACAATGGCCACAGTACATGTTACTGATGCTATAGAAAATGCTAAAATGCTAAAGCTACTTACCATTGAGAGATGGATATTTTAAAAGATAAATCGTATTAATTCATTCATTTTCTACCGCTTTTTCTTCATGAGGGTCACGGGGGGTGCTGGAGCCTATCCCAGCTGTCTTCGGGCGGAGAGGCGGGGTACACACTGGACTGGTGGCCAGCCAATCACAGGGCACATATAGACAAACAACCATTCACACTCACATTCATACCTATGGACAATTTGGAGTGGCCAATTAACCTAGCATGTTTTTGGAATGTGGGAGGAAACCGGAGTACCCGGAGAAAACCCACGCATGCACGGGGAGAACATGCAAACTCCACACAGAGATGGCCGAGGGTGGAGTTGAACCCCGGTCTCCTAGCTGTGAGGTCTGCGTGCTAACCATTCGACCGCCGTGTATAAATTGTATTATTCTATACCATTTATCAACTCCGATAAAGCAGGTTTCAGCAGCTATCGGCACACTTGGGAGTGGGTGGAAGGCGGGCCATGGGTGGAATAAATTAAAACAGACCTTTTTTCACGAGAAGCACAAAATCCAGCTGGAATAGGTGCAGATTCTTGAAGATCTAGAAGTCTTTCTGTGTTATCTTGTCTAGCCGCTATGATAGGAGTCCACAACTCAATACAAAGCTCTTTTCAGGTCACTGGTTATCTCTGCTCCACTTAACTATCAATCAGTAGACTTAAGTGGTCGCTGATTCGAGCCCAGCAGTTAGAGATGCTCCAGTATTGACCGAGTCGTTCAAAACCTGCACTCGTTCACTTAGCAAAGTTAAGTTAGGCAACTTAGGCAACTTTGACTCTGCTTTTGTATGAATGTATTAAACCCAGGACAAAAATCAACACGTCAGAAAAGTGTCCAAAATGAATGATTAACTGAAAAATAAACTCTTGCAACAAGAGCGTGAACTAGAAAACTATATGTTGCATGAAAATGTCGCCACACACAGGGCCACCTTTTAAGTATGTTTCTGATCCCCCAGCATGGGATTTCCTTAAAAACACTGGCATGCTGTTACTATTTACATCATCAGGCACAGAGGCCTTTCTGTCACTGTAGCGTGCTGTCGTAAAGTACAAACCCAGTATCAAGTGGTGAGCAATGTAAGCAAAGATGGCTGAACTATACAATGACAATTTCCCATAATAATAAGCAGACTTGCAAATACTTTACAACTTTCCCGTTTTCCATGGGAAACCACCTTACTTACAGATCAATAGCAAATAGGAAAGAAGAAAATAAATAGGAATCAAACTCCTGAAACGGTCTAAATGTCACATAATACCACCCTCATCATACATCATGTATTGCCATAACATGGACGTATAAAGTACACAAGACAGAATACTACACAGATTTCAACATCAAACATCAAATTTCGGGTCTTGACCCAAAGTTTGGGAAAGACCACCTTTAACTAAATTTAAAATTTAAATTTAAATTTATTAAACTATCCAGTACCATGACTGCCATCGGAGTGTTCTAAGAAAGCTGCGAAGTCCACAAGGCAAGGAAAAGACACAACATTGCTTTCTTTTGGTGGACTATTAAATTAACCATATTCCCTTCAAAGGCCATTGGACAATGTCCCCATTCATAGACATTTTCTGTGTATTTGTGTAATTTGTGTAATTCTTCACAAGAGGGTTATCACACGATGAAAGATCTCATAAACATATTTTGAAAGGTTGGTTGTGATGGGTTGTATGTAAAGTCAACAATTTTTACCCAAAACCACAGCGTGTGAATTGGAAGGAAAGCAATTATGATGTTAGAAGTCTTTGCAGGACATTTGTATCGTACCCAAATATACGAGTGTTTGGACTTGAACAATGCAACAATACTTTATTTCATGAACGCATCATTGTAAGAAAATACTCTGTAGGACTGTGTTGTTTGCCCTATTCCTGATTTATTTGGTTTGTCACACTTACATGTTTCAGTACATCAAACTAATTTAAATATTATGACATCACAAGTGAAGCGAAAAAGGCAGTTTTTAAAAAGAACTTGTTATGCAAAACTACACGGCCCTGTGTAAAAAAGTGATTTTACTTAAACCTAAAAACCGGTTTGGCTCACCCTTAGCAGCAACAACTGCAATTAACTTGCAATGAGTCTCTTGTGAAGGAATTTTGGTCCACTCATCTTTGCAGAATTTCTTATAATTCAGCCAATTAGAGGTTGACTTGCTGGGGTGTTTTGGATCATTGTCCTCCTGCAGAACCCAAGTTTGTTTCAGCTCGAGGTGACAAACAGACGGCCGGGCAATAACCTTCAGGATTTTGTGGTAGACACATATCATAGCAAGTCTTCAGGGTCCTGGAGTATCAAAACATCCCCAGACCGTCACACATGACCACCATATTTTGCTGTTGTGATGTGTTATGATGTTTGAAATGCAGCGCTACATTAACGCCAGATGTCACCAGACACACACGCCTTCCAAAAAGTTCAACTTTTGTCTTATCTGACCAAAGACTATTTTCCCAAAGGTCTTGGGGATCATGAAAATTATTTCTGCCAAAATTGAGACGAGCCTTAATGCTCTTTTCTGCAGTATTTTTTGCTCAGTGTGACCTGCAGTACTTTGGATGTTGCTGTGGGGTCTTTTGTGACCTCTTGGATTAGTCGTTGCTGCGCTATTGGGGTAATTTTGTCGCCCCAGCCACTGTTCACAACTGTTTCCATGTTTTCGCTATTTGTGGATAATGGCTCTCACTGTGGTTTGCTGGAGTCCCAAAGCATTAGAAATGGCTTCATAAAGTTCTCCTGATAGACTGATTGATCTCAATTAATTTAGTTAGTTTAATTTAGACAGTTAATTTACATTTTAAGGGCAGGGAATACAATTTTTTTCTCCATTAATAATGAAGTTGTCAAGCTACGGGTATGTGGCAATGAAGTCGTATCCCAGGATGCAGCACAAGGCAAGCTCGGGTACGGATGGTCTTTTTTAATGACTCTCACAAGGTGTGGATGCAGCAGCTGAAGGAATTAAGAAGGGATGGTAGATAGGACACAGCTGCACCCACCTTGAAGCTCCGCCCGCCTCGAGAAAGGCCTAAGTCTGCAATCGGACACAACAAGGAGCAGTAAGAAACCAAATGACACAAATGGGCAAAAGTTTCGTTTAAAAACTGCAATTTGTGTTCACTTGTTTTGTCATTGACTAAAATTTAAATTAGTTTCAGGATCTGAAACATTTAAGTGTGACAAATATAAGAAATCAAAAAAAGGGGGGGGGTACTTTTACACACCACTGTACTTTTCCTAGCCTCCCTTCTTCATGCGCTATTACACCCCTCCTTTTTCCACAATCAATCTTCTGGCACAGTTTAGTTTTGCTTGAGTAGAGTAATTGCAACTGCAAGTACTCCAAGGCTTTGATGATAGTTTTTGTTGGCCTTAAAGCGCTCATGACACCAATGAAAGTTAGCAAAAAAAAAACAATAGCACAATAGTAAATGCACACTGTACACCTGTTTGTCATCGGAACGCTAACCGTAACCCGTGTACTTGGGTTGCAGCATCCCTGTGTGTATCTTCATTCTATATTTGAGTAAACAGGTGATACATACACATACACTGACATTGTGTTGTGATTAGTATTTATTAATACATTGTGCATTGGTACATACATGCATATGTTTGTTTTACGTTTGCTAACACTTGTGATGGTACCTTTGATGGTATATTCTAGGTATCTAAGTATTGTTAGTTGTTGGTAATTATTAGTTGTCTAATGAGTAACATTGTCTGTTTCCACAAAGTCTGCCTGTGTGTTGACTCATTTGGATAGTGAACAGTGATTGGATGTTTACCGAGAGGAGGAGAGTGATTGAAAACTAGTTACTCGGGATGAGCGAGTACCCCATTATCTGTATCTGTTCACCCATCTAAATTATTATTATTATTATTATTATTATTAGGGTTAGGTTAGGGTTAAGTTAGGTTAGGGTTATTATTATTATATGTATCTGTACTCGGAGTGGGTGGGGCATACACCGGTAGCAGTTGTAGTTTAACCGGAAATGGGTGGAGCTTAAAGCTGTACATTATGTTAAGTCTGAAATTGATTTTAATTGATCAAGCACCAACTTTATATCACCAATCAAACCACCCGAAACAAGCAGACCAAAAAAAAAAACAACACTGTCTGTGACTGATGCACGATCGTGCCCTCTGTCATTCATGCAAAATGCTTGATGCCACTCTTACCTAATGTTGTGTCCGGTCAATGCAGGTCTGTAGCGCTGCACGGCATGTTACAAAACAAGTTACGTTCAATCAAGTTAACTTTAGATATCAAACAAGATAAAGGCGAGCTGGAGAAAACCTAATAAAGTGGAGGCATTGTGACGTTTTAAACCTCCCAATTGTACAATGAATGAATGAGGCACCGCTGAGGTCCTACCGCTTGCAGAGTCACTCTCAGGAGAGGCAGTCGCCGTGTGTACAAATATGGATAATGAGAAATGTACTAGCTTCATACTCGCATCTGGAAAAAATACATCATCCGTAACGGATACTGTTTTTTCAACTCAAGTATAAATACATGATACAGGATATCTACGTATGTATCAGTGTTATTTCACCATCACTGCTTTCAACATGTCATGTTTCATCAGATCGTCAATGTCGATACAACATCGCTTTTGCGTTGAAATGTCATTTAAAATTGCATTTACAACCGATGTATGCCTTATGTGAACTTTGTCATATATGACATATGTTGAACATAAAATTGCATTGATCAGTTGCAGGTAAGGTGTTTGTGTGTGCTTATGTGCCTGAGCTTCCCGCTGTTCATGGCTGAGGTCCCCGGACCATGCAGACATTCCATTACTAGGGAGCACCTGCTGACACTCAAACATCTGGTAAGTGATGTGTCAAACAGTGCTAGGACTTTTATTGAAAAAGTTGTTAAAATGCGGTTCTGGTTCTGTGTGGCCTCTGCAGATGGATAACCAGTTGAGAAGCGGGTGCTCGATAACCTACACTTTCATAGAACAGAAAACTCTGGTAAGGTACCATATTTTTTCATACTGTTATACAGTCGTACCACGAGGGTTAGGGTTAAAAGGGTTAGGGTTAGTCAGGTCCTACACATCACAATCGACGAACAACTCTTCCAGTCCAAGACTTGCTGATGTTTTTTGCAGTACATTACAGCCAAACCAGACAAGTTTGGTATCAAGTTTTTGGTGTCCTGCAACTTGAAGTCCAAGTTCATTTCCAATACGTGGATGAAGAGTCTTGAACCAGTCATGATGTGCTATACATATCAATATATTGACACTTACTATGGTACCCATTATGTCATTGTATGGTCATATCACCTCGTACTTCGGTACGTGACAAAAAAATATAATAATTTAAAAGAATAAAAAATAAAAATAAAAAAACCTTAAACCATATTAGGAAAGCAGGAAGTGAACAAATGTAATGGAATGTATCGTAAAATTAAAATTAAAATTAAAATTAAAATTAAAATTAAAATTAAAATTAAAATTAAAATTAAAATTAAAATTAAAATTAAAATTAAAATTAAAATTAAAATTAAAATTAAAATTAAAATTAAAATTAAAATTTAAATTTAAATTTAAATTTAAATTTAAATTAAAAAAATATTACAATAAAAAATAAATTAAATTAGATTAGGAAAGCAGGAAGTGAACAAATGTACGAGTTACTGATTGTAAAAGTACCAGATGGAGGGGTAGGATTTAATAAGCTTTGCTTCTTCCTACTCCTTTTGGACATGTGGAACTGGGAACTGATTATGGGATGCATTCAATTGTAATCTGATGCATGTTCAAATGAAATAAAACCATTACCATTACCATGACCAATGTACTGCCATATCTTGGCTAGGACCATAGTGGCGCAGCCCCCCAAACTCCTGTGGAACGAAAAAAAATATTTTTGCACTTCAGGATGGTTCATTAGCTAAAAATTGCACTTCCATATACCGTATATGACCACCCACTCTGATTCGTCACAGAGCAAGTGTTGCTTTGTGAAAGCTGCTCTACCCTGGATATTGGAGCTCCTTACCACCCGCTTCAAATATAACAGAGGCTCGGTCAACTATGGCTACGTCCAGACCTTGAGAGAACTCATCCTCAACATGTACTCCCAGAAGTGCGTCCCTCAGATCAACGAGGAGCTTGAGGTGCGTGATACTTCTGACACAATGAAAGAAAAATCAGTGAGTTAAAAACTGCAAAAGTACACAATGTTCCTCGGAACCCATGACAGGACAAGCCAGAGACTTTTGAAGCCATCTACAGAGGTTCTCCCGCAGAGGCACTGCAGAGAGCTTCAGAGGTCCTGTCTGTTTATTTGGATCTGGTAACAACAAATGATGCACCGGTGGACTGGAGTTGCCAGCATGAATACTCAAAGATGTTCGGTTCTTCCACGGACCAACCTACAGAGTCCCCTACAAGGTCCTGTACAGGTGGGAATAAACGAATCTTTTCAGGAGTTCTGTGATATTCCAGAGGTTACAGATTGTGTATAATCTTCTACAGACAGTTATGTTACCAAGTCAGTGAAGGCTTCTCAGAGAAGACCACTGAGAGACCTATACAAGCATGGCTTCATCACCGCATCCATCTTGGGAGCACTACTGCTCAGTTTTACTCTCTACTGTCTAATCACACAAAAGGTACTGGTGCTTCTATGTTGCTAACTCCCAAATCACATGTTCCTTAATGACGTTTAAGGGTGCATTCCTCACATATTGTGATCAAATGGGCCTCGGCAGCACGGCTTAACGCTGAAAATAGCAAAACAAGACGCAGGCTTGTTGCTGAACGGGGCAGTGTGAAGTTACTGCATTCCATTCTGAAGTCTATTAGTGATGGCTCATTAAGATGCTGTCTAGTATGTCAGATCCTTGGTCCTCAAATGACCGGCATACTTTTTTTTATCTTATGCGAGGCTTGAGTTGCGAGCTAAAGACAATCTAAAATCCTACCCTAAACCAACACAGTAAGATGCGGAGAAGCTGATGAAAGATGTAATAAAAGCAAAGGAATTCTATAAAATCAAAGACTTTGCAGCTGTAGTTCATCTGTGCTTCAGACACGGGTTCTCCAGAGAGAGGTCATAAAGGTATGCTAATCGGCATACTAACAACACATAATGACTTTTAACAGTGTTTAGAGTCAAGTAGAAAAAGCAGAGACGTTTTCTTACCGTATCGCAGGGTAGTTTCCTGCAGTATGTTAACATTTTCCTGTAAATTACTGCATTCAAGTCAAATACACGAATAAGGTTGTAAACACATACAATAGCATTCGAATACTTCAATCACAGTGTCAAAGACTGCCCAGAAATTCCAAATATGTAATATACATATAATAAATGTGAGTCTCTTAACTTAACAAACTGCAGAATGGAATTCCAGAGCAATCTTTGACGCTGTGTATTTTATTACTCTCTGGAGAAAAATCAGTTTTCCGCATCTGTGTTCTGCATCGCTGATGCATATTTTAGAACATGGAGATTAATGGGTCGCAAATTCTGTTGTTGGCTACAACTTCAATGGTAAAGATTTAAAAAATATACATTTTGGATGTGTCCGACAGGCCTCATTAAACTATGGCGGCGGGACATAGTTTGCCCACCCCCGATATAGCCCCTAATAAAAGCATATCTACATAATATGAACTTTTTAATGTAGCTTCTTTTTAGTGAACAAATACTTTTTTTTTTCACAAGTCTTCTTGTGTGGCTGCACGGCGGACAAAGTGGTTAGTGCACAGGCCTCACAGCTAGGAGACCCGAGTTCAATTCCACCTTCGGCCATCTCTGTGTGGAGTTTGCATGTTCTCCCCGTGCATGCGTGGGCTTTCTCCGGGTACTCCGGTTTCCTCCCGTATTCTAATTAGTTACATTTTGCAGAATCTGCACCTATTTGTGCTTCCCGGCAAAACATTCTGTTTTAATTTAGGTGCCGATTCTGTAATATCTATAAATCATTCTGTGCTGGTTATTGTGTGTAGCTGCTCTACAGGAGTCCACAAATCAATAAAAACGGCCCAAAAATTAGCATAATAGGTCCTCTTTAAATAGGACTTATTAAAGCACACAGACCCAAGAACAGTAGCAGAGAAGCGACATTAGCTAAAATATTTTACTGATGTTGTACTTCTAGGCTGCACGGCGGTCGAGTGGCTAGCGTGCAGACCTCACAGCTAGGAGACCCGAGTTCAATCCCACCCTGTCTGGAGTTTGCATGTTCTCCCCGTGCATGCGTGGGTTTTCTCCGGGTACTCCGGTTTCCTCCCACATTCCAAAAACATGCTAGGTTAATTGGCCACTCCAAATTGTCCATAGGTATGAATGTGAGTGTGAATGGTTGTTTGTCTATATGTGCCCTGTGATTGGCTGGCCACCAGTCCAGGGTGTACCCCGCCTCTTGCCTGAAGACATTTGGGATAGGCTCCAGCACCTGCAACCCTTGTGGGCATAAGTGGTAGAAAATGAATGAAAGTCTTCTTATGAAAGCTGTCAGATATATATACACATATCAGTAAGAAATGTATGTACTGCAAACAAGGATTTTTGCCTTAGAAACAGAAAAAGGACCATTGTGGAATGAGATCTCCACATTTACCTCCAAACAAAACGGGTGATGCATCCAACCTAACACTTATAACAGACTTGGTGCACTCAAACTAAAGCTAACTAACAGATTTTCACCGCTGCCGGAGCCAAATTTGATTCTTTATAATAAACAGAGAGAAAATTAGCACCCTGAACAAAACGGCAGACAGACAAAAACACCGTGTCAAAGGCCAAAGATACCCTGGTGCTTGGAGACGGCTCCTCAACTAACATAAACATGAACAGAATACCTACTTGCGGCTATCCAAGCGCCACTATTACTGACATCACAAAACCGATACCTGAAGAACTGATAAAACACCAAAGGGGTGAAACATCGGATTGTTCGTGTGGATGCAGCGGATGTCAAAAAGTGTTAAACCTTAAAAAAAACAAAAAAACTTTATGAGTCTTGACAATGAATACCCACCCAGCTAAGGATTCAGGCACATCAACCACAGCAGCTCCTCTAGAATCCACACCTTCAGTTTCATTTTCACGTCAGACCCGGTAGAGATGCTTGAAATTTCCTGGAGAGTTTGGTGAAATCAGGGATTTTAATGGTTCCCCTTACTCCTGACATGACAATATCAAGGATTCTACCCTAAAAAAAAAAACAACCAAATGGGCCCCTGTCCCTCCTGAGTCCATTCCATCAACAAAAGCTCCCCCAGCTTGGCCTCCACCATCGTTACTCTTATTCCTAACACCATCAATGCTCTTGTCTTGGACACTAAGGATCTCTGCGTTGCTAAACCTCATATCAAGCAGAAGCCCGGGGAGGGAGTGTTCTCACCTAAAACAATAACAACCGTCAATCAATTAATTCAGAGAGACAGACAGTTAGACTGTCTGATCAAAGCAGACTAATCCACATCCTTTGCAAGAACACAGTGACCAGTTCGACTCTAATCTAATCTTAAACAGACTGTGGTCAATGTCAGATTTTTAAGTCATAAAACATTTTGAATTAAAGATTTTATTTCCTTTTATAATCTTGCTCTTATGTTTTTAACTAAGACATGGCTTGACAAAAACACAGCAAATGTTGTCCAGATTGAGTCTTGTCCTCCTTATTTTTTTTTTCAGATTTGTATCTGAAAAACAACAAAACCAAAGAGGTGGGGGGGGCACATTTGTGTCATATTTAGGCATAGTATAATAACCCCAAAATTTTTATTTGCGTATGTGTCTTTCAAAATGCTGTTAACAATTTTAATGAACGACTTGCAGTTGTGTGTACTGATTTTGACACTTTGTTTATTACTGTGGGAAAGTGGTTAGCATGTAGGCCACAGTCAGGAGATCGGAAAACCTGGGTTCGATTCTCCGCTTTGCATCCTCCCACATTCCAAAAGCATGTACGTTAGGTTAATTGGCGACTCCGTGTGTGGATGGTTCTTCGCCCCCCGCGATTGGCTGGCACCTCTCGCCCAAAGACAGCTGGGATAGGCTCCAGCAGTGAGGATAAGCGATATGGAAAACGGACGGATGGTTGGTTATTACAGTTGACTTGAATGTGCATGTGGATGTAGCTAATGACAGGCATGCTAAAGAACTCACAGCTGGTCCGACTCACAAAAGGTCAACACTGAGGGTGTTGCTATTTGAATGAACATCCAATGTTGCTTTGTCTGATGACTTTTGTGTTTTCTCTGACTGTCTGTTACACGCAAACCAGCAGCTGGGTCTGCAGAGGACTCATTAACGACAGCACAGGGACACAGTTTATAGCAAGGATTAAGTGTGAAAACTCCCCATGTTCTAACATTGATGATCTGCTGAGCTCTTATACATCAGCTTTTGTAAATCTTTTGGAAAGCATTTTTCTCAAAAGCGTCACGTTGAGTACTACAAGCAGTTTTTCAACTGACTTTATGTCACCAGCAAAAGAAAGCAGAGTTTTAAAAAAGACATTGTCAGTGACTGATGCACAACCGTGCCCGCTGTCTTATGAAAAACAGCATGTATTTTCTGAAATTATGTTTTAAATTGCAAGATGCATGAAAGGGATATAATATTTTAGCACGCTTATGTCAGCCATACATGCAGGATGCTCGATGCCACCCTTGTGCAACTAATAATAGATAATAATAGACTCAGGTCAGAACTTTAACAGCCACATTAAATCTTATACAATCTGTAAATCTTTTGGAAAGCATTTTTCTCAAAAGCGTTACGTTGAGTACTACAAGCAGTTTTTCAACTGACTTTATGTCACCAGCAAAAGAAAGCAGAGTTTAAAAAAAGACACTCTCAGTGACTGATGCACAATCGTGCCCACTGTCTTGTGAAAAAGAGCAAGTGTTTTCTGAAATTATGTTTTAAATTGCAAGATGCATGAGAGGGATATAGTATTTTAGCACGCTTATGTTAGCCATACATGCAGGATGCTCGATGCCACCCTTGTGCAACTAATAATACATATTAATAGACTCGGGTCAGAAGTTTAACAGCCACATTAAATCTTATACATCAGCTTTTGTAAATCTTTTAGAAAGCATTTTTCTCAAAAGCTTCACGTTGAGTACTACATGCAGTTTTTCAACTGACTTTATGTCACCAGCAAGAAAGCAGAGGTAAAAAAAAAAAATCAGTGAATGATGCACAATCGTGCCCTGCTGTCTTGTGAAAAAGTGCATGTATTTTCTGAAATTATGTTTTAAATTGCAAGATGCATGAAAGGGATATAATATTTTAGCACGCTTATGTCAGCCATGCATGCAGGATGCTCGATGCCACCCTGGTGCAACTAATAATAAATAATAATAGACTCGGGTCAGAACTTTAATAGCCACATTAAATCAATAACATCATCAGCTTTTTACCACCTCAAAAGTTTTACCATGCCTTTTGAATATTATTGCCTATTATTGCCTTTTGATTATTTTGAGTCATTCCAAACTTCTTTCAGGGCTCACTTCCAAATGCGCTAACCCGCTAATCTGGCATCGTTTAACACGGGAATCCAACATTCTAACTACATTTATAGGTCAGAAAAGTGGAAAAAAGCATAATAGGTCCCCTTTAAAACAGCTCTGCTTGTGCACAAGTCTTTTCTCTTTGCCATGTTAGAGCCATATAAACCATCTTGGCCTCAGAGAACCTCAGGTAGGGGTCTCCTGCAGGCTCCCGGGGTCAGGACTAAACACAGAGAAGCTGCATTTCAGTTTTATGCTGCCAAAAGAAGATGTGCAGCAATCTTCAACTTTGTCAATGTTCAAATACAATATATTTAATATATCCAGAACACCGCTGCCCCCCTCCTGGCCTCCACTCACGCCCCACATTACCCCTGTCCTTCAAAACCTCCACTGGCCCCCAGTCCCTCAACGGATCCATTTCAAAGTCCTTCTGATCACTTTCAAAGCTCTCCACAATCTGGCCCCTCAATACCTCACAGACTTGCTCCATCGACATAATCCCTCACTTCCCCTCCGCTCTGACTGCAATCTCCTGACCGCCCCTGTCGAACCGGGGAGTCAGAGCCTTCTCCATCGCTGCCCCCGCCCTCTGGGATTCATTGCCTGGTCTGACCTTCCTACCTATAATAATAATAATAATAATAATAATAATAATACCTAGATTATATATGATGTGTGTCCATTTCTGTTGTTTGCAGAAATATTTATTATACACCAGGACTTTTTGCAATTCATGCAATGTATCTATGTTTGACATCGTTCAATAAAATGTAGAGATATATTATACCCCGGGGTGCTGTTGACTGCACCTCGGCGTCAAGGGTTGGGGGCATGCATGAGTTGGAAGGTGCTTGTGGCTGCGCTCCTTCCTTAGAGAGGAAAACCTTGGTGTTTGTTTTTTACAGCAGCACAAATCCATGCATCAAATGCATTAAAGGGGACCTATTTCTCCTTTGTCCACTTTTCTGACCTATAAATGTATTTGGAATGTTGTATTCTTGTTTTAAACGATGCAAAAGTTTCAAATAATGAGGTTTGCGCATTTAGAAGTGATCCCTGAAAGAAGTTTGAGATGGCTCAAAATTCTTAGTATCAAAAGGCGTGGTAAAACTGCCCCTTTGTGATGTCACAGAGGGGCGGACGTCCTTATATGGGTCATAATTAGGGAGCACTTTAGGAGTGTGACCAATCCATGCACGGAGGCGGGCCATGGGTGGAATAAATTAAAACAGCATAAAATTAAAAAAAACATTGTGGGTTATTGTGTGTAGCTGCTCTATAGGAGCCCACAATTCAATAAAAAGGGTCAAAAAATGAGCATAATAGGTCCCCTTTAAAGTTATTTTTATGCTGAATGATGGGATTAATTTAGCTGTTAAACAAGTTTTATTTTGGCAGGGATTGTCCTGACATAAGTCTGCGTGCTACCAATCAAAAAATTCAATTACCTTGTCTTACTTTGACGCTGTGGCTAAGAGACAAAATATGATGAAAGTCACAAGGCCATGGTTAAGCTCTGGCGCCAAGCAGATACAAACTTGGTTTTTAAATTCATAATGTGGGCTAGCTTGGAGTGTCTATGGCTCTGGTAATTTTGGAAATAAATATTGTGCCCCCCCCCCCCCCAACAAAGTCTTTGTCCGAGTGCCAATGTTGTTACTAGAACATAAATAACATCATTCATTCATTCATTTTCTACCGCTTAAGGGTCGCGGGGGTGCTGGAGCCTATCCCAGCTGTCTTCGGGCGAGAGGCGGGGTACACCCTGGACTGGTCGCCAGCCAATCACAGGGCACATATAGACAAACAACCATTCACACTCACATTCATACCTATAGCAAAAGTTTTTGGAATGTAGGAGGAAAACGGAGTACCCGGAGAAAACCCACGCATGCACGGGGAGAACATGCAAACTCCACACAGAGATGGCCGAGGCTGGAATTGAACTCGGGTCTCCTAGCTGTGTGGCCCATCATTCATCATATCATATAAAAATTAGACTACAAAATGGCACACACAGACCTCACCTGAGGATCTTTTGCATTCAAGCAGGGATGTATTAATATTATAACAACCAGTAACACTAGAATATCGATAATGGAAACTCTTCTATTATATTTCTAGCTTTACTCTATCAGGGCAGATTCTAAGGTAAATTGAAAAACAACAAAATATTACCTTTAGAAATTTAGAATTAACACAGGAGCCATTCAGAGGCTGAAGCTGGACTGAAATGCTGTGGAAATGTGTTAAAACGTAGAACGGAAGTAAGACAATATTAAGATAATAAGACAGCAAAACAATTAAGACTTTAATGAGCACATCGGGGATAGGGAGGAAGTGAATTTACCTCAAGAAGCGAATTTATTACTCCAGTACATCTTTACGTCTGGAATCAAAACACTGGTGGGCGTGTAATGGCTCTCAAGGGAGCAAACTAAGTCATTTAACCTTAAGATAACATTCGTTTTTACTGTATAAATTGTATTAAGGAGAGTACTGTATTGTCTCTGACATTACTGTGGTGATGGTTTACATGATCAAATATTACAATTTATATTTAAAGTATCACCAGGGGTGCCACCAGGGATTATGGGCATTACAAAAAAAAATTATTATTATTATTTACCAACTTTTCCAGAACCCTCAGTCATTATATTGGTGGACATTTCTGTTCAGTCTTGGGTTCAGTTGACAGATGCATTTTCTGTGCATCAGACAATGACGACTATTTATGACAACAGTAGCATTTTCACCACTTTTACCACAAGTGCCTTAGAAATAAATGACAAATTACAGCATTATTGTGAAAGCCCAGGGCGTATATTATTATATACTTCTCTACTAGAAGCTTACAAAGTTCTGGATATATTGAAAAAAATGTTTTATTCTTGGAAAATAACTGTGATTTTTTTTTTTAAAAATCAACTAAAGCTTTTTGTTTTCCTACATGAAATGTTGTATTCTGTAGAAATCTGGAATGGCAATTAAAGGAAAACTACACTCCTTGGAATTTCTCCCATGAACAGATGACTTTCTCTTGTGTTTGAAAGATATAAACACACACAAAAAAAAAGACAGGCCATTACTGCTTGTAATGGGAATCACTTATTCCGGCTATAAAGCCTTCTGAAAAAGACTGCTCCATTTGCATATAATGTGACGTGCATGGTAACCGAGCTACAGCAACATGTTATTATTATTGTCATTAATATTGTTACGCCGATCAACAACGATTATGGACGACGGACAAAATTTCCACAAAAAAGTGCAGTTTCTCTTTCAGAAGGTCCAATGCAATTCAATTGTAACATCTGTAACAAATCAAACCAAAAAAAAACACACAAATGTGCCAAGTTATAGAAAAAAATAACATCTGTATTGTTGCTTTATAATTGTGATGATGATGATGATTCAGGAGCATGATTTGAGTGCTGGTTTCCTGAGTGGATTAAAACTCATTTGTTTTCTTTTTCTTAAAAAAAAAAAAAAACAGAGGACCCTCCTCCGTCACACATCAGGATCCTATATGATTTCTAGGTAAGAGACTGTTGCACAATGCCTTGAACGCATGTGTATTTGTAATCACTTCATCCTGATGCATGTGTTTGTAATTTGATTTGAAGGAGACACCAGCAAGACATAGAGATGGAACTAAATTAATGTGAGTATCCTTCCAGAATGACAGTTTTGTATAAAGGATTTAGTTACTAGTTTTATGACCATTTGAAAAATTGATAGAATATGCCTTTTGCACATTTGGACCTTAATGAGGTTTTAAGTGGACCTAAAATATGCAAAAGCAAGAAGGGGGAGTGAGACAAAAACATTTGGTAATGGTAATGGTAATGGTAATGGTAATGGTAATGGTAATGGTAATGGTAATGGTAATGGTAATGGTAATGGTAATTGAATGGTAATGCTAATGGTAATGCTAATTACCATTTTTTTTTTAAAAACGCATTTATTAAAAACAGAAAAATGAATAAACTTTGCTTTGGTTCTGATTTTCTACGAGAAAAGCTCTGATAAAACATTCCACTGTTCTCAAATATCTTACTTTTTATATTTTTATATACAAAATAAGATGAAACATAAATAAACAAATCAAGAATAAAGAAAATCAATCAGTAATAAATAAATAAATATAATAATAATAATAATACAACGGCAAATAATAAAAACTTAAGAAAGCACATATAGTTGGTGGGTAGACAAATGATTTTTTTCCGATTAAAATGAACAAAGCATTATTAGAACCCTGTAGACATGACAAAACACGACTATAGTCACATTTATACTCTTTTTATTTACAACATATTGCGCAACTGCAGGGTCTTAAGACACATGCTAACTCGCAAACTAGCGACCTAAACGGTAGCCTCCAAGTTATTTCCTTTAAACTTAAAAAGCCAAAAACTTACCACTTCCACACGGATAGGGAGGATAACTATTAACAGTTATTTAACCTTTAACATGAACATGAATCAAACATAATAATTTTTTCTGGGTACATGATACCATACAGCATCCATATCAAACTTGCACGGGCCGCACTAACATTAAACTTTCATATCAAGGCGGGGGCCTCAAACTGGTGTCCTGCGGGCCACATTTGGCCCGCGGGCCGCATGTTTGAGACCCCTGATATATACTATATTTATAGTTGTCTCTGAACGCACAATATGACCAATTATTTAATAATTTGCAGTAAAAGAGTGCCACTGAATAATATTGGACAATATGCAAGGATTGTTAAGCGACCCTTCTTCATGCTTGAACATCAAAACCGAAAAATGCATTTGGCAGATTCTTATTTTCCATACCTGAAGTACTTAAAGTTTAAGAGTTGAGCAGCTGCAGTGTCAATCAAATTTATGACCGCTGTTGTTTGTCTTTAAATTCTTTGTATTTTCAGCATCCTCACACAATATCGACCAATCTCTCTGCGGCGGCCCACCCAGAACACGTGAAGATCTATGTTTGATCCACAATGAACAATATTCCATTGCAGGCCATGCTGACTGCATCGGAAGCTTCGCCTTGACGGAGAGCAATGATGGACCCTTGTTCTAAAAAAAAAATGTGTATATTATGTTTATGCCTTGTCTATTACAAATATATTCTAGATTAACTAAAAAATATTTGTACACTACATATGTACTATGTTGACTAATGTACCTGTGTTCATCACTTAATCAATTGTTTGTATTGTTGTTCAAAAAAGTTATTTATTAGTTGGATTCTCTGCAATTACTGTATAATAAAACTTCCATGTATGTGAAATGATGTGGTCGTAATGGGCTCCAGCTGTACAACCGCCGAAGCGTTCATACGTCAACAAAGTAAGATCCCGTCTAACGAGCAAGTAATTACCCCATTATGTGATTTAGCCTTTTTACAACTTATTTCCTGTTTGACATTTCTTTTCATAAATAGTCAAACATGCTTTCATGCTTGCCGAACAGTTTTTTTTCCCAACAAGGGAAGGAATTTAGTCCACCATTTTTAGCATCGCAAGTTCGATACAAATCGATACATTGAGCGTGGAGACTGACAAATAAAAACAAACAAATAAACCCAGTTTTATTAATAAAATAGTGTGAGCCCCAATGGATGGACGGGACAAAAAATAAATAAAATAAAATACAATGAAATAAAATAAAATAAAATAAAATAAAATAAAATAAAATAAAATAAAATAAAATAAAATAAAATAAAATAAAATAAAATAAAATAAAATAAAATAAAATAAAATAAAATAAAATAAAATAAAATAAAATAAAATAAAATAAAATAAAATAAAATAAAATAAAATAAAATAAAATAAAATAGTGTGAAACATTTTAACAAGTATCCTACTGCAGTGTTTTTCAACCTTTTTTGAGTCATGGCACGTTTGTTACATTGGAAAAATCTACGGCACACCACTAACCAAAAATGGTACAAAATGTCACCACGACCTTTCACGTGCATCACTGGGTCTATTTCAGGAACGAGGCAATCAGCTACGAACGAATATTACATTGCTCTGCCAGTCGGACAGTCGTCAATTACATAATATTTGCCGAAAATTATTAATAAATGTTCATTCATTCATTCATTTTCTACTGCTTATCCTCACAATGGTCGCAGGGGGTGCTGGAGCCTATCCCAACTGTCTTCAGGCGAGAGGCAAGGTACACCCTGGACTGGTGGCCAGCCAATCACAGGGCACATATAGACAAACAACCATTCACACTCACATTCATACCTATGGACAATTTGGAGTGGCTAATTAACCTAGCATGTTTTTGGAATGTGGGAGGAAACCGGAGTACCCGGAGAAAACCCACGCATGCACGGGGAGAACATGCAAACACCTTTTTTTTTTTACTGCATTCCTCCCACATTCCAAAAACATGCTAGGTTAATTAGCGACTCCAAATTGTCCATAGGTATGAATGTGAGTGTGAATGGTTGTTTGTCTATATGTGCCCTGTGATTGCCTGGCCACCAGTCCAGGGTGATAAGACAGCTGGGATAGGCTCCAGCACCCCCTGCGACCCTAGTGCAAATTGAATGAATGAATGAATGAATGAATGAAGTCTGAGAGAAACTTGCCAATTCCCGATACGAGTGTGCAAGAGCTGATGTGAGGGAGCAGAAGGAGCCGGATACGAAAACACAGCCGTTGCCTGGAGCTTCTACAAACCTGAGAGCCGCAATATAATATGATCTACAGCACCATTCATTTCACAGACCAGTGATTATCGCTGCTAGCTGTTAAAAAAACACTATGGAAATATTTGTACAATGCATACATACCGGGCTTAAAGACAGCTGTGGAAGAAAACTCCAAGGAGCGAATACGTGGGAATTGACCATTTGAACTGTCCAGAAGGTTGACTCCCATGTTCTCGCTCACAATCTCCCTCCCTTGTTCACTTTCACATCAGAAGAGACAAAATAGTTTTTTTTTTGCCAAAAAATTAATCTCTGGCAACAGTCACATAGACAAAACAGGTTTTTTTTGCCCCAATGTTAACAGTTATCTGACTAAATAGGCCCAAGATAAATGTTTACATTTTCATATAACATAGTTCACATAGTGTATCATACACAGTTATGGGAATAACGGCGTTTGAAAATAAAATAAAACATATCACCGACTTCATAACTTATCTGTAGCGCTGTGAGATGTGAGAGTGGTGCAGAGTGATAAGGGAGGGGGTGAGATAACAACATAAGCAATGAGGATTGGCTAAAGTTTTAGTAAAATTGCTTCTTAAGCCAATCAGAGAACTTGGGTGGGCGGGTGTTTAGAGCACATAAGCAACGAGGATTGGCTAAGGTTTAGTAAGATTGCGTTTTCAGTCAATCAGAGAACTTGGGTGGGCGGGTGTTTTAGAGCATATAACCAACGAGGATTGGCTAAGGTTTAGTAAGGTTACGTTTTCAGCCAATCAGAGAACTTGGGTGGGCGGGTGTTTAGAGCAAGTCCGAAGTGTGACGCAGCATTAGCGAGAAATGGCGAGTGAGGAGGAGTCTAGTGAGAAGAAAGCGTTTTCCGAATGGAAGTACAGACGCTACTTTAACCTCGTTGATGTCAAAGGTAAAATGTACATTATGTCCCCGAAAAAAAACTTTGTCCACGTCTTGTGTGAGCCACTCAAACCCACAGAAACACCTGTTGACTGCAATAAATGCTAACCTCTGTAATAGTACCCTTTTTGCTGTGGGTGGGATATAGTTACTTTACTAACTAGTTACTTTTGTAGTGGAGTAACTGGGTTACTATTTTTGAGAAGTAACTAGTATCTATAACTAATTACTTTTTTAAAGTAACGTGCCCAACACTGATCAGTTCATTTATTTTCATAGCAAAGTAATGCTAATGCTAACGTACCATCTTCATTGGGATGTCCTCTCACTATCCTCATTCCCAGGAAAAGACAAATACAAGTGATTACATTCCACGTCATCAAACCAGTGGATTGTAAGAAAGCCGTATGAGTAAACAACGCGGGATTTCAGGAAAGACTTGGTGCGGCAAGTCGTTCAACGGCAGCTTGATAAGGATGTCAGGCTTGGAGATGAGCACTTCCATATCCATCATCCAGTCATCATACTGGCTAACATTGCTCCCACTCAAGGCCAAACAAAGATGATTGGTTGCACAAAATGCATCACTTAAAAAAAAATGCAGATGACAAAGCTGCTGCCATCAGGAGGTACGTCGGGTGCACCATAAAACATTTGTTTGAAACATCTAAAACAAAAGCAGTACTTCCTCAGATTCCTTAAGGATTCCTTGCATATGGATATGTTTTTCTTATGGTGTCCACCACATGAGGGAAGAACTCTCCTGTTGCCTGGACCAAGCTTCTCTCCTTTTAGGGCCCATCCTGTCACAAGCAAACATATTGTAAGTTATTCATTCATTCATTTTCTACCACTTATCCTCACAAGGGTCGTGGGCATGCTGGAGCCTATCCCAGCTGTCTTAAGGCGAGAGGCGGGGTACACCCTGGACTTGTGGCCAAGCCAATCACAGGGCACATATAGACAAACAACCATTCACACTCACATTCATACCTATGGACAATTTGGAGTGGCCAATTAACCTAGCATGTTTTTGGAATGTGGGAGCACACGCAGCGGGAGAACATGCAAACTCCACATAGAGATGCCACAGGGGGGAATCAAACGTGGGTCTCCTAGCTGCGTGGCCTCCATGCTAACCACTTGTTCCCCTTGCAGCCATTTCCATTAATTCATTCATTTTCTACAACTAATCTTCACTAGGGTTGCGGGGGTGCTGGAGCCTATCCCAGCTGTCTTCGGTTAGAGGCGGGGTACACTCTGGACTGGTGGCCAGCCAATCACAGGGCACATATAGACAAACAACCATTCACACTCACATTCATACCTATGGACAATTTGGAGTGGCCAATTAACCTAGCATGTTTTTGGAATGTGGGAGGAAACCGGAGTACCCGGAGAAAACCCAAACATGGGGAAAACATGCGAACTCCACACAGAGATGGCCGAGGGTGGAATTTAACTCGGGTCCCCTAGCTGTGAGACCCGTGTGCTAACCACTCGTCTACCGTGCAGCCCTTAATATGTTATATTTCTTTTTTTTTATGAATTTTGCAGTTCTGCTTCTTGTTAAATTGTGCAAAAGGTACTGAAACGTTGAACAGCTGTACATGTACAAGCAAAAGTTTAAAGAAGGTCAAATTAAGTTCACTTGTCAAGGTTATATAGTGCTTGTTAAATTTATCCTGAAATTTCAGCAGGAAGGACAATATCTCTAACATTGTCTCAGCTTGACCAGTTGACTTATGGGCGTAACGTACATGTTTCACTTATCTGTTCCGCATTATAGACGGCACTTTAGCGGCCCTAAACGCTCCATCTTCGGCTCCTGGGCCAAAGTTTGTACAGCACCGATGCACTGCACTTTGTATTAATCTATGTCGGAGTTCAATGGTTGATTAATTTACATTTTTCTTCTTTATAAGTACATTTGTCCACCCTCGGCCATCTCTGTGTGGAGTTTGCATGTTCTCCCCGTGCATGTGTGTGTTTTCTCCGGGTACTCCGGTTTCCTCCCACATTCCAAAAACATGCTAGGTTAATTAGCCACTCCAAATTGTCCATAGGTATGAATGTGAGTGTGAATGGTTGTTTGTCTATATGTGCCCTGTGATTGGCTGGCCACCAGTCCAGGGTGTACCCCGCCTCTCGCCCAAAGACAGCTGGGATAGACTCCAGCACCCCCTGCGACCCTCGTGAGAAAATGAATGAATGTTTTAACCTGGGCTGCATGGTGGACGAGTGGTTAGCACGCAGACCTCACAGCTAGGAGACCAGGGTTCAATTCCACCCCAGTTTGCATGTTCTCCCTGTGCATGCGTGGGTTTTCTCCGGGTACTCCGGTTTCCTCCCACATTCCAAAAACATGCTAGGTTAATCGGCCACTCCAAATTGTCCATAGGTATGAATGTGAGTGTGAATGGTTGTTTGTCTATATGTGCCCTGTGATTGGCTGGCCACCAGTTCAGCGTGTACTCCGCCTCTCGCCCGAAGACAGCTGGGATAGGCTCCAGCACCCCTTGTGACCCTCGTGAGGATAAGCGGTAGAAAATGAATGAATGAATAAGTACTTTTGTTTGCTGTGTTTAATTAGTTTGTGTTTGTCTTTCATGTTCCTAACCACCCAAATTACATTTGTATAACCCAGCTGGTCGAGACAGACGGCCACCCCACAAAGCCTGGGTTCTGTTCAAGGTTTCTTCCCCAGAGAGAGTTTTTCCTTGTCTCCTTTGCCAAGTGCTTGCTCATGTGGGGTTCAGATGGTTTCTCCGTCTTTATGGGGAGCGTGATCATAGACCGACCTCATCATAGACCGACCTGGCGTATAAAGTGCCTTGAGAAATTTTGCTGTGATTTGGCGTTATACAAATAAAGTTTTATTGTATATTCAGTAATAAAGTAACTAGTTAACTATTTCACCTGGTCTTTTATATTCATTTTCCAGACTTGCCTGTGTTGTGATGCCTGGAACAGGGCTCGGGTTGTTTTAGCTGGAGCAGACCTAACCCCACAAGCGGGCATAAGGTCCAGCACAGTCCCCTTCCATATATTAGGGAAAGTCTAGCAAAAGAAAACAAAAGACCAGGTTGAATAGAATAGAATAAAATATACAGCAATTTTATTTACTGTAGACAAGCTTTTAAACACACAAACGTTTAACATCAGACTTTCTACCTCCAAGCCCTTTTTTGTCTCCTTTTTCTATTCTGTCACTGTAGTGCTCGTACATATTGCCACCTAGTGTCCAGACTAAGACACCACATTTCCCCTTAATGGGCACCTAAGATGCTTTATCTACTTTTCTGACCTATAAATGTATATAAACCTCTCATACGTACTTGAAGTGTGAGTACTAAGAGAGGACTGATCTCTGCTCAGCGTGAAATGTCTCTTAAGTTCTCGGGTGAGTGTGTCAGAACAGCTCCTAGTCCAAAATCAGACACATCCACAGTGACCACTGTGGGTTATTCCAGATTGAAGAGTGAAAGTGAATGTTTGTTAACAGTCTCAAAGCTCCTTAGCACCTCTGATGTGTCTGTTCCACGTAGAAGTGTTCTTAGAGGCTCAACGTCATCAAGGGAACACTGGCCACCCTTTAGACCAGGGGTCTCGAACTCAATTTACTTGGGGGCCACTGGAGCTTGGGTCTGGGTGAGACTGGGTTTTCCAAAAAAAAACAAAACGCATTTATTAAAAACAAATTTTTTTTTAAAAACTTCGCATTTGTTCCAATTTTCTACAATAAAAGCTCTGATAAAACATTCCACTGTTCTCAAATATCTTAATTTTTATTTTTGTACACAAAATAAGATGAAAAATAAATGAACAAATCAAGAATAAAGAAAATCAATCAATCAGTAATAAATATAATAATAATAATAAAAGGGCAAATAATAAAAACTTAAGAAACCACATATAGTTGGTGGGTAGACAAATTATTTTTTTCAGATTAAAATGAACAAAGCATTATTAGAGCCCTGTAGACATGACAAAACACGACTATAGTCACATTTATACTCTTTTTATTTACAACATATTGCGCAACTGCAGGGTCTTGAGACACATGCTAACTCGCAAACTAGAGAGCTAGCGACCTAAACAGTAGCCTTCAAGTTATTTCCTTTAAACTTAAAAAGCCAAAAACTTACCACTTCCACACGGATAGGGAGGATAACTATTAGCAGTTATTTAACCTTTAACATGAACATTAATCAAACTTAATAATTTTTTCTGGGTACATGATAAAGCATCCATATCAAACATTAAACTTTCATATCAAGGCGGGGGCCTCAAACTAGTGTCCTGCGGGCCACATTTGGCCCGCGGGCCGCGTGTTTGAGACCCCTGCTTTAGACCTTCGAGGATGATTGACATCTTCTGCTGGAATCAGCTCTGAATGACACTCTTAAAGCGGAACAAGCCATCATGAGTGATGAATGTAGTTAAGCTTTGTCTATGTTTGTGTCGCGGCATCTGATAAATATGCGCTCTGGTGGTCTGATCTGGAAAACAGCATTGCTGCTGCATGAGTTGTAGCAGAAAGTAGCAGAAATCTACCTCTGACTCAATAGGCTCATTAGATGACTCAATTGGCTCTATTACATCCTGGTCTACACGTTTTGGCATTTCTTTAAATACTGCTTCTCTGACTGAAAAAGGTAATCTAAGTATTTTAACTGTGTGCACAAATCCCTTTCCATATCCTAATTTGTCTGTCCTTTGCGATAGAACAGTAGCATGAGTCATTTTTAGTTGTTTTAACTCTTAACAATTTTAGTTGTGATAACTCAAATATCTTTCACTTGCGTTTAAGATAGTAGAATAGGTCCCTGCCGAGGACAGCTGACCCGGATTCATTCATTCATTGCAACATAAATTTACGCGGTAGTATTTACATCTGCAAATGCCACATTAGCTTCCAAACAACCCTTTACAGGGTTATATTATAGCATTAATCTTTGAGCTTATCATCTCCTCTTCCATTTTACATTTTGCAGAATCTGCACCTATTTGTGCTTCCCGGCAAAACGGTCTGTTTTAATTTAGGTGCCGATTCTGTAATATCTATAAAGCGTTCTGTGCTGGTTATTGTGTGTAGCTGCTCTATAGGAGTCCACAAATCAATAAAAACAGCCGAAAAATTAGCACAATAGGTCCCCTTTAAATAGGACCTATTAAAGCACACAGACCCAAGAACAGTAGCAGAGAAGCAACATTAGCTAAAATATTTTACTGATGTTGTACTTCTAGGCTGCCCGGCGGTCGAGTGGCTAGCGCGCAGACCTCACAGCTAGGAGACCCGAGTTCAATCCCACCCTCTGAGTTTGCATGTTCTCCCCGTGCATGCGTGGGTTTTTTCCGGGTACTCCGGTTTCCTCCCACATTCCAAAAACATGCTAGGTTAATTGGTGACTCCAAATTGTCCATAGGTATG
The DNA here is from genome assembly GCF_030265055.1 of Doryrhamphus excisus. Classification (NCBI taxonomy): domain Eukaryota; kingdom Metazoa; phylum Chordata; class Actinopteri; order Syngnathiformes; family Syngnathidae; genus Doryrhamphus; species Doryrhamphus excisus. The sequence continues at coordinate 1,366,084 of NC_080481.1, read as the reverse complement.
AATGTGAGTGTGAATGGTTGTTTGTCTATATGTGCCCTGGGATTGGCTGGCTGGCCACCAGTCCAGGGTGTACCCTACCTCTCACCCAAAGACAGCTGGGATAGGCTCCAGCACCCCCACGACTCACCCTTGTGAGGACAAGCGGTAGAAATTGAATGAATGAATGTTGTACTTCTACTTTGCCATAAATGTGAAAAATACAAGAAGGATTTCCTGACAAGTACACGTTCACACCGCCACTGCTGAACAGTGTGTTATGTGGGGTGTAGCTAATATGCTTGGCGCAGTATGAGGGTGGCATATAACACATCATGGTAGGTAGTAAGCCACCTCAAGGCAGCCACGTAACCGTTGCAAACAGTTGCATTAAGGCATGGAATGCGTACGGGCGTATAACTTTGTACCAGGCACAGATCAGCCCAAAAAGCCATAAAGAAGACAAAAAACAGATGACACAGAAGACATGGAAGGATCAGGTGATAAAATGTTATGAGGTGGTGTCACAAAGGGTAAGAACAAAGACTTACCGCTGGATAGGTTTGGGTATCAGGTGTCAAGCATCAATCGTAGTAACCAGGACCAAAATTCCGATTCTCCCGGGATTGTTACAATTTTTCAATTTAGATTCCTAGTGTTCCAATTCCAATCTACTTACAACAATGCTACTTGAAGGACTTTGAAGGAATTTGTGTATTGTCATGGTGTATAGCATCGATAAAAGATGCTTTCATTTTGACTGGTTGCCAGTGGGCAAAGGCACACACAGAGATACCAAGAGTGGGGAATCGAACCCGGGTCTCGTAGCTGTATGGCCTGCACACTGACCATTCCGACACCGTGCAGCCGCTCAAAGATATCATTCATTCGTTCATTCATTTTCTACCGCTTTTCCTCACGAGGGTCGCGGGGGTGCTGGAGCCTATCACAGGGCACATATAGACAAACAACCATTCACACTCACATTCATACCTATGGACAATTTGGAGTCGCTAATTAACCTAGCATGTTTTTGGAATGTGGGAGGAAACCGGAGTACCCGGAGAAAACCCACGCATGCACGGGGAGAACATGCACACTCCACACAGAGATTTCCGAGGGTGGAATTGAACCCGCGTACCCCAGCTGTGAGGTCTGCGCGCTAACCACACGACTGCCGTGCAACCCCGCCAAGTGAAATCATATTAAGTAAAATACAGAAAATGATCCAATGGATTAAAATGACCTAAAGCCAATTGGACCGGTGGCCAGCCAATCACAGGGCACATATAGACAAACAACCATTCACACTCACATTCATACCTATGGACAATTTGGAGTGGCCAATTAACCTAGCATGTTTTTGGAATGTGGGAGGAAACCGGAGTACCCGGAGAAAACCCACATATGCACGGGGAGAACATGCAAACTCCACACAGAGATGGCCGAGGGTGGAATCGAATCATGGTCTCCTAGCTGTGAGGTCTGCACGCTAACCGCTCGACCGCCGTGCAGCCCCAAAGATATCATGTTTGTTTTTATTCTTTATTATTTCGTTATGCTCATTCAACTGGACACATGACCATTTTTTGTTAATTTCACACAAGTACACAAAGTGTTATTGTCTGAATAATGTACAGGAAAACTAAGGGAAATTTGAATATGCAACACAGGGAAATTTAGATTCCCGTACATCATTTCACCTCAGTACACCACCGAGCAGCTGTGTTGACATGGTGACTTTCCAGGAAATGTTGTCTCATATGTCGGCCTGGACATTTTTTAACACACAATAATTTACATTCAACAGTCATTACTGGCTACAGAAATAGATTAACAAATAAACATTGTAACATGTCAAATTAACGGAGCCATAACTGATTCCAAACTAGCAGCTCAAAGCCACATGACAATTTGCATTCCACTGAGATGAGGCACAGTCAAAGCAAATAAAGTGAAAACATGCAGTGGTAATGGCTGTGAGGAAAACACTTTCTTTTCAAAGGACGTTTCCATGCTTCACACACGAGTCATGCCACATGTTGTCCTTAAACTGCAGGAATGGGAACCTATTTTGGTAGATGTGCGCTCCTTTTGGGCCTACCCCTTTCAGCAACATGCGGTTCTCATCCGGATCGAGATGGCAGGGGATGGTAGCGGGGTATCCACAGGAATGTTCATTGTGTGCTTACAATTCCACTCATATTTACATATCTATGTACCGATAAAGAAAGATTAGGCTAAGCTGAAATGCAATTTTACAACATCTTCATCTTTCGGATTTATATACACAGTCTTAACATTATTCAACAAATGGTGTCCAAATTCCAGTCCTGACTCTGGGCACCCACAGGAGACCCGTCCCTGAGGTTCTCACAGCCCGGAATGGTTTATATGGCTCTAACAAGTTTATTCTCTAAGCAACAGGATGCCGGTGCAGAGACCTGAGTACTGGACTAATATGATATTTTCTGGTTCTAGTCAAGACTCGAGTAGTCTCCAGCAGTCTGCCGGTCTCTGTGACGCATAGATCTCGAGAGTCATCTGGTGACGTAGGTCAGTGACACTCGCATAGCGGTTTATTTGTTCCAGACCCAACTGTGACAAATATATTTCCGCAAAGTAGGATTCCTTTTTTATTAATGGAATATTTTTGTAGTTAGAGCATAGAGAACCTGTTTATGACATGGTTTTATTTTATTTGAACATGCATCAGATTACAATTGAATGCATCACATAATCAGTTCCCAATTCCACATGTCCAAAAGGAGTAGGAAGAAGCAAAGCTTATTAAATCCTACCCCTCCATCTGGTACTTTTACAATTTGTTCACTTCCTGCTTTCCTAATATAGTTTTTTAATTATTTTTGTCACGTACCAAAGTACAAAGGCTCTGCAGCATCCGCTGTAGGACGACCAGGTTCAGAGACAGCTACTTCCCCCTGGCCATCAGACTGCTCAATGCCAAATAAGCCCCTCTACCTTACTTACATTATTATTATTTATTTAAATTATCTAAATTATTTGGGCAATTTACTGTTCAAGCTGCACTTTACATTATGTTGTTCACATTTGGTGTCTATTCTATCTATTTATTCTCCACATTATTATTATTATTATTTATTATTACTTATCTTCTTTTGTGTCTGTTATTATATGGGAGCCAGGCAACGACATTTCGTTGGCAATTTCACTACTGTGTTTTGTGCAATGACAATAAAGGGAGTCTATCTACAAGGTGATATGACCACATAATGGGTACCATAGTGCGTGTCAATATAGTGATATATATAGCACATCATGACTGGTTCAAGACTCTTCATCCTTGTATTTAGCAAACATCAACTGCTTGTATTGTTTCTTGAATTGGCTCATCGTTGTGCATTGTTTGATTTCCTTACTCAATCCATTCCATAGTTTGATTCCACATACTGAAATGCTATGGCTAGCATAACGTAGTCCTAGCATAGAAGTGTTTCAAATGTACTTCTTCCCTGAGATCATATTTCTCCTCTCTTGTAGAGAAGTATTGGATGACATTTTTAGCTAATTTGTTATTTTTAGCCTTATGCATTATTTTAGCTGTTTGAAGATGAACTATATCAGCAAGTTGAAGTATTTGTGATTTTAGAAATAAGGCGTTAATATGTTCTCTGTAGGCGGCATTATGAATTATCCTTACTGACCTTTTTTGCAGTACATTTAGTGAGTGAAGATTGTTTTTATAGTTATTTTATAGTTATTTTTATTTTAACACATCCTTTCCAGCAGGAGGCTGGATAACATCTGTCTTAACCGGTGTTCTACACAAGGTATTTGAGTTTGATACATTTCTTTGCTCTAAGCAAGTTAAAATCTATAAATGTTCTTTCCCCTTTAGAAATGTTAGGTTTCTCAGAGCCCCGAATACCCAATAAAAATTGTAAAGGGTTATAAAATCGTTTTCCCAACAGTGAGCCTGATCTCCGGCCAGAATATTTTGATTTCCGTACATTGCCTTACATGTCTGTTGTGTTTGCATTGTATCTATTTAGTTCAATTGGCATTACATACATACGCATTAGCCACTTATAATATATTAATTTAACATTAACCTTAAGTGCACCACAGAAAAGGAAGACATACAGGCTTATATCATGAAGACATGAAAGCAAATACACAGAGACTTGTCACATAAAACAGACACTTTACCTCCCAAGATAAGGAATAATAAATCAGTCAAATCGCTATCACCACCAGGTTACCTCCGGTTGACCGGGGTCATTAAGTGACCCTGTTCACCTCAGAGCGGAGACAGTAGAAGATATACAGTATATATGAGGACCCTTGGGCTCTTTAGAATAAACGTAAAAATAGAAAAATGTCACGATGTGGGAGTTGGCCTACGTGACAGTTCATTTAGTTTCCTTTCATGCCTTAGTTCCTGCTTCATGCCCTTATTTTGTATTCACTTCCTGTGTTGCTCTGTTGCGTTTTCCGTTGCTTGGCACTTAAACCCCCCCGCACCTGTTTCCCATTTCAGTGACGTCAATTTAGTTCAGGATCATTGTCGTTTTTGTGTTCATGAAACATGTATTTTAAATAAATGAGTTCATGGTGCTGCTGTATGTGTTCCATGAACAAATATGTCTTAATTGTGTCTGTCACTGGAACATGATGTGGACTGATGCATGTTCGCCTTCACTTTTTATGTTGCTACTTTCTTACTCTACTGTCGCAAAAGAAGGCAGATATTCTGTCACGACGTACGGATAAACATGAGACCACGTGACACAACCAGGAAGTGTGAGGAAAGCTGGTTCGCGGCTGGAGGAGGAGCCTCCAAACGTGTGTCCTTCGTAGACCGGATATGCTTCTTGCCTGGCGGAAGCAGACCCCGGATTCAAACACAGCCTTCCTCAGCGGAACCAAAACGTGAGCATCCTGTTTCACGTCGGACGTAAATACATGCCATACAATTGAACGCAACAGGGAGCTGGAGCAGCTGACAGCAATGCTTGTTATTTTCGCCATTGGCATGTAATGTCACATAATTACACTTTTATCTATTTGAAGTTGGCAGTTTTTGTGCTAACATGTTTACTAAAGCGTTTCGTGTTAAATCAAACACCGTAATGAAGACATCAGACAGGTGAGTCACACCAGTCACTTGTTTTTTGCTAACTGTTGTGTTAGCATTTAGTCTACAGAGAGAACCAGCAAAAATGTTACAACACCGACTCGCTCTTGGCTATTTTTATTTTGCGAAAGTAGCTCTCAGAAGAAAAGAGTTATAGACCCCTGGTTTACACTGTAAATACATTTTGAATACGTACAGCCGTTTGAAAATGTTTTGTAAATATTAGCAAAAATACACAAATACCTTCAATCAGAATCCAGACCCTGATTGGTAGCTATAGGAAGCGTTTATTTCTGTAAAATATTGATTTTCCATTTTCTGTTGGAGTGCCCAAATTTAGACACCTCCCTACTTTTGTTTAAATATATATTGCATACTTTCTGTAAATCATATGAACTTCATTTCACTTCTGATCTATCACAGTGTTCGTCTGCTATATGATATATTTACCTGAAATTGCTGATCCCAACAACCTGGGCTTTATAAAGGAAAAAGAGTAAATACTAAAATATTGTTCAATAAAAATGACACTATTTGTCTGTTTTATCTGTCTAGGAGAAAGCTCAAGGCTGACGTATCGGCAGCCTTTCCTTCCCTGACTTCTGATGACTTAACTCAGCTGATCCCCAACAAAGAAGTATTGAATGTTGTGAAGATTTATGCTCACAAAGGAGAATCTGTGGCATTATATGTTCTTCAGAAAAATCCGCTGTTCTTTGAATTAGAGAAACAACTTTATCCTACAGGTGATTCAAAAAGGAATTAATCCCATAAATTTGATGTAATGAATATAATTTTGATGATATATAGAAGTTTTCCATTATACTGTATCTATTTGTATGTGTATTTTCAATACACAAGGTAACACAATTTAAATGTGAATTGTTGTGTTTTTCAAGTCTATATGCTTTGGCGCTTCCCCAATGTCCTCCCCACGTTCAGCACATGGCCTCCTGTACTTGACAAGATGATCGGAGGAGCTGGTATGCTTCATTTTTGAACACTTCAACACATTTTCTCCTATTTTCATAAGCTGAACACACAGATCTAAAACTTTTTTGATGTACACAATAGGCCTATCTCAAATAGTGTTCACAAATCTGTCTAAATCTGTGTCCGTGATCGTTCATAATTCATCCACCTCAATGTTTTGACATATCAAAATGTTGATTAGCTGGCATGATCATTGCACAGGTGTGCCATTATTCAGCCCTTTGTATTGAGTTGTGGACTCGTAAAGAGCAGCTACACACAATAACTAGCACAGAAAGCTTTATAGTTCTTCCAGCATTTACACCTATTCACATGTATTCCTTGGGATTTTGTGGTACGGAGCGTTTTGAGCCATCCCAAACGTCTTTCGGGGCTCACTTCCAAATGCGTAAACCTCATTATATGAAACTTTGGCATCGTTTAACACAAGAATACAACATTCTATCTCCATTTATTGGTCAGAAAAGTGTAAAAAGCATAATTGGTCCTCTTTAGGTAAAATTATGGTATGTTACAGGTAGTCTCTGAATAACTTTGTGTCCATAGATCTCATGCTTCCAGGTGTGGTGGTGCCTTCTAACGGTCTCCCAGAAATAAAAAAGGGGGACTGCTGTGCTGTTACAGTTGTCAATAACAGGTACCAAGTCTTGAAAATTAAAAAAAAAAAATATGTATATATTTTTAGACCCCTTTTAGTTCTTGGCCTAACTCATTGTAATGATTCCAGAGCTCCAGTTGCAGTTGGCACAGCTGCAGTTTCCAGCGCAGAAATGCTCAGTTTGGGCATGAAAGGGAAAGGAGTATGTGTTTTGCACACATACATGGATCATCTCTGGTGAGTGACTTTATTTTCTACTTGTCACATTTTTTTTTAAATGTAGGAATAGTTTAGCCCTTGTGCAGCCTGAGGGTGAACGAGCTAGGCTATATTTTCTTGGATTTGTGTCTCCCGCCAAAATGGTCTGTTTTAATTAATTTTACCCACGTCCCGCCTCCACTGTGATTGGTCACACGCCAAAGTATTTTAAGCTAAAACCACTTAAAAACTCTACCAAGCCAAACTTGGAAGATCTGGAGGATTCAAGGACTCGCATCCAAAGATATCGCCACTTGGCACTGAAATCAGGGACATCCTCAACCCCATTGATAAGGCCGATTTTCTTGGACGACTGCCTCGTTCTCGTCGCGGTGCTCCATAAAGAATTCCCGGCCGTCCTTTTAATGTCTAGATTTAAATCAAAAACAGATTGTTTCCTTAGTCGCAGAGAAAGCAGCGACTCTGTGAGTCGGTGAAGTCCCTCACCAAGCGAGGTTTGCAACTCTTCCAATACGCCACAATCCATTTCATGTTCAGGGACCCTGCAAAACCATTCCAAATCCTTCTGATGCCATTTAATTCAGTGTAGTGTCAACATGTGTACATCCACCTGCATGTGTTTTTGTAATTCTCAGTCATTTCTAAATATCTGTTTATGTCTTATCTAGGGCCTTTGGAGAAAAATCCAATCCCCCCACTATACCAGAGAGTGAACAACCTGTTGTATACGGTGAAGAATATCCGCCTGATGAGCGAGAGGAGGAGGAAGAAGAAGAAGAGGAGGACGGCAAACAGATTGTAGAGCAAAAGCAACAACAAATCAAGTCGGATGAAGATCAAACCTGCTCTGATGTGGCCAAGCTGAGCTTGGCCGAGCAGGATGAAGAGGCGAGAGAAAAAACAAACGAGGAAGAGGATGATAACCCAGATGATCAGAAGTCACCACAAGGTAACAGATTCAGTCAGTTTTCATTTGGTTGATCTCGCCAAAGAATATGACTGTGATACATCTACTATCGGCACGGTGTTAAAACAAAAGGAAGCCTTAAAGGGCCTCTCTGTTATTTCAATAGAAACACACCCACAAGTGTTGCTCATATGAAAGTCACATATGTCCGCCATTTCTTGGTGTAACTGCAGTATATTTGTCTCTTTGGCGTGTTAAATTCAACAATGCTACTTGCCGCAATCTTGCAACTTTGGCGTTAATGGTTTAATATATATTGTCATATAGGCTACATTTTCACCGATAATTGATTCATTTGATAGGGTTGCAGATATCGACTATTTTAGTAATCGAAAATTCTACGGAAATTTTTGTTTGTTTAAAGAGCAATAACAAATTGACAAGGAAAATTTTAACATTTGGCGGCACGGCGGTCTGGTGGTTAGTGCGCAGACCTCACAGCTAGGAGACCAGGGTTCGGTCCCCGCCCTCGGCCATCTCTGTGTGGAGTTTGCATGTTCTCCCCGTGCATGCGTGGATTTTTTCCGGGTACTCCGGTTTCCTCCCACATTCCAAAAACATGCTAGGTTAATTGGCCACTCCAAATTGTCCATAGGTATGAATGCGAGTGTGAATGGTTGTTTGTCTATATGTGCTCTGTGATTGGCTGGCCACCAGTCCAGGGTGTACCCCGCCTCTCGCCCGAAGACAGCTGGGATAGGCTCCAGCACCCCCCGCGACCCTCGTGAGGAAAAAGCGGTAGAAAATGAATGAATGAATGAATGAATTTTAACATTTCACGAAAAAATAACAAATGACCAGTTGGTTTAATTGTTTATATAATCAAGGTTTTATTTCTAGGCTCCAGCATACCCGCGATCCTAGTGAGGATAAGTGGATGGGTATTACTTTTTAAATTGACGTAGTGTTATGTTGACATAGTGGTTATTTCCAGGGCTATATACTATAATGTATACAATGGTGTGAACCTTCACAATATGCTTAAGATCTTCAGGCACTGTGGTTTTTGCACCGCAGGTCATCTTCTTTTAATGGGATACAACTTCAGAGAAGACAGATTCTATCAAATTCACTACTAATTGATTGCAGACCTATTTTGAGCGCACATGATTGTGATTTGTTGATGAAACTAGATAATAGTATTTTCTGATGTGATGTAAGAGGAAAAGAATGTGACTTTGCTTATAATTTCATTTTCCAGAGGACATGGACTCCCTGTTTCTACAGTGTTTCCTCTGTGCTCTCAAAAGCAAAGTGAAGAAATCAGAGCTCCCTCTGCTGACAAGCACATTTCTCCGCAACCACATGTTTTCATGCTGGTAAAGAATTACTCATTATTCCCACCATTGTTAAAGAGGAATTCACTTATTCTAACATTGTGTGTTTTTTTTTCCAGCCCGAGCGGAAAAAAACTAGATATTAAAAAATCCAGTTATAAAAAGGTATATCACAATGTGACGGGTTGCACATGATTTATTTTAGAATACATTGGAATTCCACTTGCATTTATAGGAGCACTCTTCCAACAGCTGTCCAAGTTTCTGCAGGTCATGCAGCAGCAGCACAGCCTGGTGCGGGTCAAAGAGCTGGCCAAGGGTGTGGACAGCATTGTAGAGGTGGACTGGAAAAACCCAGAGTGAGCTTGGCTTTAAATAAAACTTTACGGATATCATAATTCACACTGAACAATATTTAACCTTTTGATGTATTCTCTTTTTTTTTGTGTGTGTCACTTACAGACTACGCTCCTTCTGTGTGCCTAAGGAGGCAGAGGTTGAAGAAATTTCGCTACCGAGTGGAGGAGGAGAAACGATGTATCGTCCTCCTGAGATCACCGTTTTATACTCTGTGTCCACCCGACTGGAGCCTCTTTTTCAAGATGCAAACAAAAGGTGTGTGTGTAGGGGGGTGGTTATACATCACCTTGACTCTTGATGCATCCACATCGTTCATTCAGATAGCAGGCAGTCATGGCAGGTGAGCAGAAGCTTGTAAGTTAGCTCGGATCCAGATGTTTTGGATTTCCTTATTGAATGAGACCCTGACTCAGATGCTTGCTGCCCTTTGGCTGACCTTAACCTCCGACGTCTTTTTGAAAGTGGTTGGATAAAATTACTCAATCGCTCAACTCCTCTGCGTAATGCATGTTTTGAAATGATTCATTCATTTATTTTTCCCAGCTGAATAACTCCTGACATTACACAGTGGTCTTCAAAGGGGATGAGGGGAGGACCGTGAACATGTTTCCTTATTAACCCTTTAGGCGCCAGACATTTTTTTTCCAAGAAAGTATTCATTCATTCATTCATTTTCTACCGCTTATCCTCACGAGGGTCGCAGGGGATGCTGGAGCCTATCCCAGCTGTCTTCGGGCGAGAGGCGGGGTACACCCTGGACTGGTGGCCAGCCAATCACAGGGCACATATAGACAAACAACCATTCACACTCACGTTCATACCTATGGACAATTTGGAGTGGCTAATTAACCTAGCATGTTTTTGGAATGTGGGAGGAAACCGGAGTACCCGGAGAAAACCCACGCATGCACGGGGAGAACATGCAAACTCCACACATAGATGGCCGAGGGTGGGGTTGGACCCAGGTCTCCTAGCCGTGAGGTCTGCGCGCTAACCACTCGACCGCCGGGCAGCCCCAAGAAAGTATTATGTTTTCATATTACTTTTCAAAAGGTTACAGCTTAAAAATGTTTACACATAAATGCGTACTCTAAATGAGATAAGTCACCAGTATAAAAATGTACATACATCACAATGATTATTCCCCATCTTCTCTGATATTACCACAGTAGATGTTCTCTGATGTTTCCTGCAGGAAAGGTGTGATACTGCAGCCTGCTGAGGTGAGAAGTATTGTCACCGACTATGTGAAGATGAATGACTTGGTGGATGAAAACAATAAGAAGTGAGTCCAATTTTGGATTTGATGATTTGATTCCCTCAATACTTTTTACAGCGGAACCTCAGTTAGTGTATGCCCTGGTTAGCATATTTTTTGGTTTAAATTTACACAGCCATTTTGCCTCGGTTTCGAATACATTTCCTGGTTAGCGTACTAAATGGCACGCCCTGTCGCTTTATTAATACACCAACGGTCTTTGTAAAGTATTTTTATCACAAAATGTTCTAATGGGGAAAAAGACGAGTTAGAGTAGATTTCCGTTTGAGTCGGACCTTCTGGAATGGATGAATGACACTAACTGAGGTTCCCCGGTAATTCATTTGAAAAACTTAATTGAGTAAGGATTACTTTGACACCTATTTGCAGTATTGCACAAATAGCCTAGAGTGACTAGAACCCTTAGCTCTAGTCCATGAAATTGTTTATCTGGCCTGCAAACATAAGGCAAAGGAATTCATGTTATTGATAAACAATAGTAAATGTCAGAAGACATGAAGTGTCACTGACATTTACTTGCCAACGCCATGTGATACTGATGCTGTTCTAATCATCTAAAACACTAAAATGTGACTCTAAAGTGTCATGGTCCTTTTTCCCAAGTTTTGAAAATCTGTGGCACAAAATTGATTACGATTGGTCGGATATATCAAACAGATTTTACCATGAAAGCCGAACAAGGTTCCTTGCCACAAATTTCCCTGCCATCCAGTTAAATGACGCTCGAGTGTAAAAAAAAAAAAAAGTGGTCATTTGTTTTTTGTTTCTCCCAAACAGTTATGTGAGCATCAACCCAACACTATGTGACTGTTTGCTTGAAAAATCTGAATACCAGGATATAGTCTCTTTTAAGTGGGATGACCTTTTCAGTAGGTAACTACACCTTTTCTATCACTACAACATGATAATGTGGTTATATGCCACCTTGACACGTGGACGCATTTTGCCTCCCCGTTGTCCTGCAGTGAAGACTAGTTTGTACACGATTTGTGACAAATATAATGTGCATCGACACGAAATGCCACGTTTTTGCATGACTTATGCTTACACCTAAGTCGAGTATTGTTTACCTAAGTCGAATACTGGAGACATAAGTGGGTCGGCACTGTAAGAGACTCGTTGCAAGTCATCGCAAAGCTTAGGTTGCAGTTGTTGCTGGTAAGGATGGCCCAACCAGTTATTAGATTTTACACGGCAATCAATTTTCACACACGGTCATGTATGTTTGGATTTTTTTTTAGTCATTAATAATAAAAACATTTCATAGCTGCAATGGCAACATAGCTGCAATTTGATGAGCTGGTCTACCAGACAGAACCTAGTACTCCAGAAATGTAGTCGGTACATCAAATGCCAAACGCCCTGTCGTCCACGTTGAACCTTGGTGGAGAAGTGCTGGAGTACTTCCTCTACGTTTTCAGTCACTCTCCAGTCAGTATCTTGGTCATAAAGTGAAGAAATAACTCCCAACAACATAATAACACAATAAATTCCCTTTACTGCTACGTGCTGTGGGTCAGCAGATCCCACTTCAACATATTCTGCAAGGTTTAAAATAAAGTATCCCAACAAAGTTTGGAGTATGTTCTCCGTGTCTGTCATGTTTAGAAAGATTTTCGGGCTTCATACCAAAGCAATCATTTGAGTAGATGTGCATTAGCCCCGCCCTCAGACTTGAAATTAATTCAAGCAGTTTCAACACCCGAGTTTGTAAAAATAATTATAGAGCAAAATAAATAAGTAAATACTACTTAAATAAATAAGTAAATATTGTTTTGATATTAATTACCTCATGAAACAAATGATAAAAGAAAGACTTACCTCTTTTTTTTTTTTATAGGACGCTGGAGAGAATGCAGCGGTGCTATCAGATAGTGTTTCCTGGACAGAAACCCGTCGTCAAGAAGGGCCACATTGAGCCCATAGACATCACTGTTGTTTCTCGAGGCGGCAATAAAAAGGTGATCACCCTGAGTTCTATCTTTGTACATCTGTATAATACTTTTAAAATAGAAATACTAACACACACACATATATATATGTATGTATATATGTAAATATATATGTATATGTATGTAAATATATATATATATATGTATATTAGGGTGCATCAAATTTGAATGGGAAATTTTAAATTCATAATATCAATTTGGCTGGCATTCCATTTTTTTCTAATAAACATAAAAATGTCTTTTGCAAAGTTTTTAGGAAATCCATTGAGATTTAGAGGTGCCACCTCATCCATAAACTTTTGTAAAATTTCAGAAAATGTGCAATTTCTAGTCTAATTGCCAAAATATTGACCTGCAAATGTTGAGTACAATGAACTTCTATACAGCATCATTTTCTATAGGGTTATCAAAGGGGGGCCCAGACCAAAGACCAAGCTGCGACTGCTGGTCTGAAAGGAACCAGCATCTTAGGAGAGCTGGTGGGTTGTGCTGCACAGTGCCAAAAATAATAAATGGACAAGTGTATATCACATTATGTAGGACTACAGTACTACTCTCAATAAATATGAGGCATCAGTAATACTGTCTACTGTATATTACTGTTGATGTTATGCTCGCTCTTCTATTAGCTAACTGTTATTAGCAAACTGTAGCTAGATAATGTTACCTACTGTAGATGCAATGAGCACTAAATATCGAAAAAATATGACTACAAATTATTCAAATTACAAAGACAAAACAACAAATTTGCTAGTAATATGTAATAGGAGTATAAATACCAACAAAAACATAAAGATCACCTAAGAGTTCTTGAGCTGCAGTCTTTGCTGACCTCAAATCTCCATGGCGACCATTGAACTGTCCACAAAAACAGATGTATGGTGGCACCGCTAAATAATCATGTATTGGAAAAATATTTTGTATGTGTTGTTTCTACATATATTGGAACACTTTTAGTATCCAGCCATAATATATATAATATAATAATTGTGTGTTTTTTGATGCACCCTAATGTATATATGTGTGTGTTATAAAACCTTGAATAGGGAGTGATAGTATGGAGCAATTATGAGCATTGTTATTGTTTTTATGTTTGCTTTAATTTGATAGTGTATTGGCCTTTTTTGCTAGTTGTTGAAACCATTGCCAGTTACCATAAATGAGACATTAACACATACAGGTCTTTTTTTCACTTTTGTGTTTGCCTTTTCAAGGATGAATGCCAACTCATTAAATTTAACAACTCTCCATTATGTTATGGAGATAGGTTTATGGAGGCTTTAATGGTTTCCATGTGCTCCATATAGGTGACTCTAATAAAGAACCTGGAAGTATACGGTTTGGATCCTCCCGCTGTGGCCACTGCATTGCAGCACAAAGTTCAAGCCAGCTCTGTCCTGCAGCCTGTTCCTGGGTCTAAGAACAACGTCCTTGTCCAGATTCAAGGCAATCAGATTCAACAAGTCGGCCGTTTGCTGCTCGGTTTGGCACCTTCTCCCATTGTTGTTTATATCTTCTGAAATTGTATTGTTATTCTCAGTAAACATTCTCTCTCATCTTTCATTTCAGATCATTATCAAATTCCTCGCAAGTACATCCAAGGGTTAGACAAAGCTGCTAAAGGTGGAAAGAAGAAGTAGCATATCATCGGTGTACCTTTTACTTTCTGCATAGCTTACACAGCTGCTCTGCTATAATGTAAGTGATGATTGCTTGTGACACCGTGCCACTGATAAATCAGGCTGCTCAGTGTTTGACCTGTTGGAATTAAATGTGCCGGTGTTGTCTGTCAAAATGGCCAGCTGAAGAAAAAATCATCTGATATGACATGAAAAATATATTCTCAAATGTTTATGCATTGAGAGCTGCCATCTTAACGTAAACAGTAAAGATAGCGTCTATAGCCGTTTGGCTTCCAGGATGTCAACACCCAATTTGATCCAAATGTGTTTTCAGATTGAAAAGCTTTTCAGATAATCTTGAGTGTTTCTGAAATGGGTCTGAAATAATTCATCACCAAGATAAAATAATGTTGCGGGTGTAAAGTATCAGCCAGTTCAGTCTGAGACTGATAAATAAAGAAAGTAGGGAAAAGCCGCGTGTGGAGAGACGTACTCCTAACGTCATTACTGTTTAAACGTTGCACATCATGGTGTTAGGCCAACAGGGCAGTTTATTCCAAATTTTCAAACCATGTATTCCCATGTGGACTCACTTTGCAAGGTTTGCAGACTGTGTGCACAGGAATTAAAAATGACTGATCTGCTTCTCCTTTTGTCCCAATCTTTGCACTTTTGGAATTTCGATGTTAAAACTCTTTCTGCAATAACTTGACTTTATAATTCTTTAAAAAATTAAGATGAATTAATTAACTTTATGGTCTTATACCTGGATTTTTAAGATCCCGGACTAGTATGACCTACATTATATGTTGTCTATTTCTCCAGTAGGCATACAGTATAGTTGTAGTCATCCTACATGAGTACTATGCGATAATTACAGCACAGAAAAGTGGTGAAAAAACTTTTTATACATTCGCTTTGTTGATGTCATATGACATTAAGCTCCCCTCCTGATTAGCTGTTGCTCCTTTGAGGCAAGAGATGAACAGATGACTCCAACAACACACGGAAATGCAACGTTCACCAATATTATTCAGGTTACTGATTGATTTAACACAGCGGTAAGATGCCTGTATCTATTGCCTGTATCTATAACAAAAGTTTTCGGTTCACTTGTAGCTGCCAGTTATGTCGGCTCTGGTCCGCGCCCTGAACTCCACTATCGAAATGATCTGCATTCTTTCAGCGGAGCAGAGCAGTGATAGTAATCTGCCACTGAAACTGCTTGTGCTGTGAGAGGATGCTACTTTAAACATTGGATGATGCTGGTTGTAATAATAATAATGGCCATTTTCGGGTGCTTAATCCAGAAAAATTGCCTTGAAAACATGCCGTCTGGACACTGCTCACCCATTAATCGCTCGAATAGACGGTCTGAAATACCAGTATAGTCATTTTTTTCAAGTTAAGACAGGTATGTAGCTTTATTACACTGGTTATTATAAATAAGCAGGACATGGAGAAGACTTAAAGGGTGTATTTTATGGGTCTCCCACGCAATATATCTAAGCTAGCTCTTAAAGGAATGGTTTAGATTTTTTTTTTTTTTACATGAAATTGTGTGACATCCCCATCAGCAGTGTAGTCCATCAACGGTGACTTACCCCCGCGCTAGATCTCGTGAAGCCAGTTTTGGTGATGATAAACGTAGCTCGGGTTAGTTATCGGGGATACTTAAGTAAAGAGTTTTTGGCTTCCCAAAACAAAAAAAACAGAAATACTACATGTTTTGTTTGTATTATGGTTTGTATGGAGTACACGAGTATACATTGAAGTCAAAACAAAAGCTGTGACCCACAGGCAACCGTACTACAAAACTTCTGTGAAAATATGTTTTCAACGTCAACAGAGTAGCCACATACATGTTTCTGATAATCAAAAAATCCAGTGTCATATTTTTTTTCACATGCATATGGTATATATTTTGGAGTAGGATTCTACTTGCCAGGGTCCGTCAGTCAATCACAGCTTTTGCCTTGACTCAATTTTAAAGGGGACCAAAGGCATAACTGTATTTTCTGCTAAAACAATGGGATTCTTGTCAGCGATACCATAGTTTGGCATTTGTCCTACTACATAGGACACAAAATTGAAGACACACACTGGGCAGGAAACCTGCCTTGTTCTCCAAATAATTATCAGGACAGGATTTCATGTCTTTGAACAGAGGATCATTGAATAGTTTACATTCGGGCTCTTCAAGCAATCTGGTTCTACTTATAATTGTCAACAGCCATTTAGTCAGTGTGTACATTTCTACTGCTGCGCCAATAGCACTGAAAGTAAATTTGACTGCCATTTACTGAGTGGTGAGGAGGTTATACAAGGTAGTAATGCGCTCATTAGGAAACTTTGTTTTTTCAACATTCCAGAAATCTGTACTTGGTTCTCTGTTTAACAAAGGACAAGTGAACTCATTATTTCTCTTGCTTTTCCTGGTAGTCCTTATTCAGTATTTCAAGGGCAAGTTTGTTCATAGAGCACCATTTATACGCAAGATAATAAAGTGTTAAAAATAATTCCATAACAACATAAAATAATTAAAAGTGAAGATAACTAAAATGCTTTTATCTGTCAATTAATAGAAGTGTTTTCTGCCATTACCTATGTTGAGGATCGTCACACATCTTCTGGAAGACTGTTCCAGATTTTGGCGGCATTAAAACTGAAACCCTGCCTCACCCAGTCCTGACTCTGGGCACCCACAGGAGACCCGTGCCTGAAGTTCTCACAGCCCGAAATGGTTTCTATGGCTCAATCAAGTTCATTCTCTAAGCAACAGGATGCCGGTGCAGAGACCTGAGTACTGGACTAATATGATATTTTCTGGTTCTAGTCAAGACTCGAGTAGTCTCCAGCAGTCTGCCGGCCTCTGTGACGCATAGATCTCGAGAGTCATCTGGTGACGTAGGTCCGTGACACTGGCGTAGCGTGTCGTCTACATAGTTGTGGTAGGCCCATCTACATTTACAGCATCTCAAAAGTGAGTCAGGTATTTTCTTACATAATCAGTTCCCAGTTCCACATGTCCAAAAGGAGTAGGAAGAAGCAAAGCTTATTAAATCCTACCCCTCCATCTGGTACTTTTACAATCAGTAACATACAGTTACATTTGTTCACTTCCTGCTTTCCTAATATAGTTTAAGGTTTTTTTTACGTTTTTTTTTTGTAATTTTTAATTTTTTTTGTTGTCACGTACCGAAGTAAAAGGTGATATGACCATACATGGCTTTTTAACGTAGTCCTAGCATAGAAGTGTTTCAAATTTAGTTATTCCCTGAGATCATATTTCTCCTCTCTTGTAGAGAAGTATTGGATTACATTTTTAGCTAATTGGTTATTTTTTAGCCTTATACATTATTTTAGCTGTTTGAAGATTAATTATATCAGCGAGTTGAAGTATTTGTGATTTTAGTTGTAACCGTTATCTGAGCCTTCTCGACATGAAATAACACCCATATAGTAAGTTATCTTTATATTCCCTATATACCCTGCTATAGGGAATGAAGGAAACAAAAATTCTAACATGTACTGTGACATTGTGAAGTACAGTATCATCACCTCCCTTGGTAAAATGTGCCAAATAGTATTTTTCCAATATGATAATGATCCCACACACACTCCCATGTGAGCAAGTATGTCTCCAGAGCTAAACCAGCTCACATATACAAGTCGACAAGTCTTTGTCGCCATCTATTGGCTACGGACTGAAACTGCAACGCCTTGACAGCTGTCCGATTAGTAAATTGTACCTACTCGAAGCAGGTAACAATAATAATGCGACATCAAGTGATCAAAACGGGTCTGCACAGTTAAGTTACCAAGTAAATTTAGATATAAACCAAAATAGAGACGAGCTGAAGAAAACCAAATAAAGTGGCGTTCAACTTCCCCGCTGAGCTCCTCCATTGGGGCTGCCGGTTGCTGTCTTGGGAGAGGGCGGGCGCTGTGTGCGACTGGCCAATCACAGAGCGAGAAGAGTGAATACATAATGAGCATTTTCTTTAAACACGAATACGGATAATAACGAAAATGTACTCGTTCCGTACTCCTATCCGGCTCACCCCTACCAATTAGACAATGCCCATTCAACATTTATGTTTATTTAAGCTGTTTTAAGGGCAAATAGTTCCAACACGCAGCTTTAAGTGAAGTCAGTCTTCGGCCAGGCAATGTCATCATGCTGAGAGGATTTGACTGCTAAAAAGGATTACACCATTTGACATCCTGATCGAAACTGCTTAACCACTTTGATTAGAGACCAAAAATATAATATCATATTTTCAGCATTTTTACACTGTGATTATGTTACCACAGAACATATTGGAGAAGATCTGAGACACAGTGATAAACTACTACATAACTTGTTAAAACAGGGGTCTCAAACTCAATTTACTTGGGGGCCACTGGAGCTAGGGTCTGGGTGAGACTGGGCCAGGTTTTCCAAAAAAAAAAAAACGCATTTATTAAAAACAGAAAAATATACAAACTTTTTCAGTGCTTTGGTTCCGATTTTCTACAATAAAAGCACTGATAAAACATTATCTTAATTTTTATTTTTCTGCACAAAATAAGATGAAAAATAAACAAATCAAGAATAAAAAAAAATCAATCAATCAGTAATAAATAAATACGTAAATATAATAATAATAATAAAAACTTAAGAAAGCACATATAGTTGGTGGGTAGACAAATAATTTTTTTTTTCAGATTAAAATGAACAAAGCATTATTAGAGCCCTGTAGACATGACAAAACACGACTATAGTCACATTTATACTCTTTTTATTTACAACATATTGCGCAACTGCAGGGTCTTGAGACACATGCTAACTCGCAAACTAGAGAGCTAGCGACCTAAACGGTAGCCTCCAAGTTATTTCCTTCAAACTTAAAAAAGCCAAAAACTTACCACTTCCACACGGATAGGGAGGATAACTATTAACAGTTATTTAACCTTTAACATGAACATTAATCAAATGTAATCATTTTTTCTGGGTACATGATACCATACAGCATCCATATCAAACTTGCACGGGCCGCAGTAACATTTAACAAACTTTCACATCAAGGCGGGGGCCTCAAACTAGTGTCCTGCGGGCCGCGTGTTTGAGACCCCCGTGTTAAAAGCTCTATTAATAGCCTTAATATCATTTTTTGACCAGTCTTGCCAGTTGTGAACAATTACTAAAGGGGGGCTATTACGCTTTTTCCACTTTTCTGACCTATAAATGTAGTTAAAATGTTGTGATTTCATGTTAAACGATGCCAAAGTTTCAGATAATGAGGTTTGCACATATGGGAGTGAGCCCTAAAAGAAGTATGGATGGCTCAAAACGCTCGGTTTCGCTCTCCATTCTCCATCGTGACCTTTAGCCATCATTGACATTGAACTCATGCAGTCCTGTTTGTCACTGTTGTTGTCATAGGAATTGTTTTTACTGCTGTTTTTGTCTCTTTCTGGATGGCTCTGGATGTTGAGGGACTGTCTTGGCCGACACATCTTTTCAACATTGGGTGGAGGTCGGGAACAGTACCTCTGGATTGGCAAACCGGGTGGCGTGGGGAGTGTTTCGGGAGTATGGGATTGGTGGTGTGGTACTGCATGCCACTCGGTCCCTGTACAACCGGAGCAGGAGCCTGGTTCACATTGCCAGCAGGAAGTCGAGTGTTTCCGGATAATGTTGGCCTCTGCCAAGGTCGCCCTTTGTCTTGTTGATCATTTTCATGGAAAGAATTGCGCATAGCAACTTGCTATGCGCAGCTAAGGTGTCGAGGGAGTCCAGTCCCGGTTCCTAAGGATCTCATCTCTCTCTACTGTTTTGTGGATGATGTGGTTCTAATGGCCTCTTTGGGCTGTGACCTTCAGTTTTTACTGTGACTCTTTGTGTGAATCTTCTTAGATGAGACTCAGCACCTCAAAATCCGAGGCCATGGTTCTCAGTTGAAGTTCAAGTATTTCAGGGTCTTATTCACAAGTGAGGGAAGTTTGGCGCATGAGATCGATAGGCGGATTGGCGCAGCGTCTGCACTAATACGGTCGCTGTATCGGACTGTCGTGATGAAGAGGGAGTTTAGCCGGAAGGCAAAGGTCTCAATTTACCAGTCGATCTATGTGATCTATCTAGGACACGCCGGAGGGATTATGTCACGCAGCTGGTCTGGGAACGCCTTGGTGTCCTCCGAGTAGAGCTGGAGCAGGTGGCCGGGGACTTGGAAGTCTGGGCTTCCCTACTGAGATCCCTACTGTCCCCACGATAAAATTGCTGACATTTGAAAATATTTTTAAAATCGAAAACTTTTTAGATAAACATTTTTAGAAGACAAAATTATGCCCTTATTTTTATTATTAACTGTCTGACTTCCTTATACAAAGCCCATGTGGTAATGCTAGTCGTGCTAAATAATTGTGACTAAAAATCTTGCTGGACACAAAGTCCATTGTTTTTAGGAGGTTTTTAAATAATTTTTTAATTTTTTTCCACTGTTGCAACGGCAACCATATTTTCAGCAATGTAAGAGGAACTCATGTTGGGACATGTTTGTATATTTGTATATACACCTTTTGAGTGTTAAGTGGGCATGAGTAAAATATCTGTAAATATAAGTATATTTTTTAAAAAACTTCAATCAAACACCTTTGCAGTTAATAACTGGCCAAAGTGTGGTCTTCACTGCAGCCATCCTCGTTTGAAAAAATCACAACTATTTTTTGGTTTCTCATATTACAATTTATATATATATATATAAATGTAATTAAAAAAAATAATTTAATATATATAAATGTAATTAAAAAATAATTTAATCTTTATGGTACAAAAATGACAATTTTTTAAAATATTTATTTTTATATTTTAATATTTTTATATATATATAATATTATGACATAATAAATTATTATGATTAATTATGATTTTTTTCTTAATATATTTATTTTGGGAGAAATTACTGCTGCATATTGTAAATTTGATTTTTAGAATGTGCCGAGGAGCAATTAAAAAACAGCCACGGGCCACAAATGGCCCCCAGGCTCCACTTTGGACACCACTAAAATAGCCCAAGCTTTTCACTTACTGAGAACTAAAGTGTAGGCAGCAAGACCCACAAACGATCAGCAAGTGAAGATGGCTGCAGAGGATTCCCATTTAAATTGGTCGGGGGGGCAATGATACTTTTTTCTGCACTTTTTTTTCGGCACTTTTGCACTCTGCACTTTTTTTTGTCTGTTGGAGTCAGTTTAGGACTTTTTTTGTCCCAGCATCAAACCAAACGCCTCTTTTTGAGGTGCGACAAATATTAAACATCTGAACAGCAGGCGATGTGTTTGATCAAGAAACAGAAAAGGTGAATTCCAGCCCATTGCTCTATGACCTTAATCTGCGGGATTAAAGCATCAAAAACTTCAGTCGGATGTAAGTGTGTCTGGACGAGTCAGACATCTCACTGAGCTTCAACACGTATCTAATTATGTGTGCACCCTGCATGTGTTTGACACCACAGCAGGTGTGATGGACAGCAGCCCCCTCCTGAGCCACATGTGCAGCAGCAGACCGGATGGAGGGAGGGGATGTGGAGAGAGGTGCACTCGGGTTAAGATCTAAAGCGGCTTGGCCCAGATGAAGAGGGATTCTCAGGCTCTCGGCCAATCAAAGCCCAGCCAACAGCCCACTCTCGCTGACACAGTGAGGAGACCGAGCCGGGAGCTTGGCCGCACGCATGCTAGATGTATAGTGGCTTTTATAGGCTCGGGTCTTGAACTTTTCATCAGGTGAAAAGCAACATATTTCAGTTCTGTTTGGTTTTTTTAAATTTTTATTTTTTTGCGGGCTGCACGGTGGTCAAGTGGTTAGCGCGTAGACCTCACAGCTACGAGACCTGAGTACTCCGGTTTCCTCCAAAAACATGCTAGGTTAATTGGCGTCTCCAAATTGTCCATATGTATGAATGTGAGTGTGAGTGGTTGTTTGTCTATATGTGCCCTGTGATTGGCTGGCCACCAGTCCAGGGTGTACCCCGCCTCTCGCCCGAAGACAGCTGGGATAGGCTCCAGCACCTCCCGCCACCCTTGTGAGGATAAGCGGTAGAAAATGAATGAATGAATGAGTTCTCCTCCTATTTTGTGTGGAAGTGGTAACTTTTTGGTTTCTTATTTTGTCTTTCCCCACCCTCGGCCATCTCTGTGTGGAGTTTGCATGTTCTCCCCGTGCATGCGTGGGTTTTCTCCGGGTACTCCAGTTTCCTCCCACATTCCAAAAACATGCTAGGTTAATTAGCGACTCCAAATTGTCCATAGGTATGAATGTGAGTACCCCGCCTCTCACCTGAAGACAGCTAGGATAGGCTCCAGCACCCTTGCAACCCCCCGATAGACACCCTGCCAGGGTGTCTATTCATCTGAGTCACTGTATGTCTGTCATTCCTCTTGGCTCCTGCTGGGGGCAGTAATGCTCATTAACAGCCGCTCCAAAGGAGTTTCCACAATGCTAACAGAAATATTGCCTAAATTGGCCCACGTCCGCGTCATACTCTTGTAATGTTGCTAACATATAAATACACAAACAAACATCAGGGTACCTCCAACATGTAACCCACTTATCCCCTCTGCTGTACTCTTCCAGTTTGTGATGACCATGGATCATCTGTTGTGATCATGTGTCGTCAACATCATGGAGGGCCAAAGTGGGTAGGTCATTGAGGATAAACAGTATGTGAACATCTGCCAAAACTAAGAGATCATCTCATCACAGTAGAAATTGCTGCACAGTTCACTGTGATGTAACATATAAATACTAATGGTTGGTGTGGGTGGTGGTGAGGGGGGGTCACTTTCGGCCATTAAATGGCCATTGTGTTTTAGTAATACTAGAATTCCACTCGATGATATACGCAGTATACAGTACTGAGACAGAGCTTGCCCTTATGTACTGCACATAGTACGCATGCAGGAGTCCACCACAGTTAGATAATGGCTTTTTAAAGTTACACAAGTGCAGCCTGCAGCTTTTCCGACGCACAATTGGTCAGGGATATATGAAAAGCAAGGCACAAGTGGAATGAATGAATGAATGAACAGTAATGAACCGGAATCCCGTCTGCTGTTTGACGGGAATATGAAAAGAGTAGTCTAATTCCCAGGAGGCGGTGCCGGTTATCATCTAATGTCAACTGGCCCTGCATCCCTTGCTCGTGATGAGATGGATGATGGTGCGTGAGGAAGAGAAAAAGAGGACGGGAGGGAGAAAGAGAGGGATAATACCTTCTGAATACATGATGAATGTAGCGCTCGGGCTTAAACTGACTTGGGGGTGAGTGGCGCACAGAAACAGGGAGAGTGCCCGTGTCATCAAGCTGGCCGTCACCAACTCTCCCAATTTTCCCCCTGAGGAACATCACATAAGTAAAAGGATACGTACGCCTTCCTGTATTCCAGAGAGGTGTGAGCTTTAGGAGGAAAGAAGATGCTCAACAACGTGACCATGGACAGCGAAGATGGAGAAGGCAGCCCCAACAACCAGGGTGAGTTCGGAGAAGAAATGGTGATGCGGTTAAAAAAAAATTGCATGTCACAAGTAGACAAAGTAGCAAACATTGTGATGCGTTCACTTGTCAACTTTCGAAGATGCATGTTTGTAAGGTGTGTTCATGAATTGCGAGGTTGAGACAGTGTAATCAAACGGAGGTTGAGATGTTAACCATGTCGAAGCAGCTCACGTGGAGAGTAATAGCTTTTCACTGCTGCTCTCATTCATCTCAGCAGACATCAAGAATGTCCTGCCACGGGCAATCATTTCCTTTCATAACGCTACAAGAGCATTTTTGTTATGTGGACTTATGTGGATTTCCACGATACAGTTGAATATTTTGGAGTGGGCGTTTATTATGGCCATCCTAAAGCACCGTGCTGTCGAATCAGCATCTTGGATGTCACTTCGGCTAAAATACAGTAAATTGTATAAGAACTCAAATGGCCATAATTTCAGAGAATCACCAGTTGCATTTTTGATTATGTTTTGGTACGACATAATTATTGATGAACCCTGAGATCCCATCCCAATTATTAACATACACATTGAATTTTGTTTTGAACATTGAGACCAGCCATGTTGTTTGGTCTAGAGACCACTGAGGAAAAGACAAAAATCAGAACTGGAGGTAGCAGAGATGAGGATGCTGAGTTTCTCAATGGGAGTGACCAGGATAGATAGGATCAGGAACGAGTACATCAGGGGGACAGGTTTGAATATTGAAGGAGTTGTGACAAATCAGTGTCCCTGTGTAAGCGTGTCTCCTGACAATTACCGTATTTCTGTTATTCAAGGCTAGCTGAGTTTAGCAAGACAAGAGAAAAAGCCACGGGTCGGCATTTTAGCGTGTTGTAAGATGCAAGGTTCGTGCTTCATTTATGAGCCATAATAAATGACAAAACATGAACACAATGTCATTGGGAGAACTGGAGGTAGCAGAGATGAGGATGCTGAGGTTCTCATTGGGAGTGACCAGGATAGATAGGATCAGGAACGAGTACATGAG
Organism: Doryrhamphus excisus; assembly: GCF_030265055.1. NCBI lineage: Eukaryota > Metazoa > Chordata > Actinopteri > Syngnathiformes > Syngnathidae > Doryrhamphus > Doryrhamphus excisus. The sequence goes on along the minus strand of NC_080481.1, from coordinate 1,341,193 downwards.
AGGGACAGGTTTGAATATTGAAGTTGTTACAAATGTGTGTCCCTGTGTAAGCGTGTCTCCTGACAATTACCGTATTTCTGTTTTTCAAGGCTAGCCGAGTTTAGCAAGGCAAGAGAAAAAGCCATGGGTCGGCATTTTAGCGTGTTGTAAGATGCAAGGTTCGTGCTTCATTTATGAGCCATATTAAATGACAAAACGTGAACACAATGTCATTGGGAGAACTGGAGATAGCAGAGATGAGGATGCTGAGGTTCTCATTGGGAGTGACCAGGATAGATAGGATCAGAAACGAGTACATCAGAGGGACAGATTTGAATATTGAAGGAGTTGTGACAAATCAGTGTCCCTGTGTAAGCGTGTCTCCTGACAATTACCGTATTTCTGTTATTCAAGGCTAGCCGAGTTTAGCAAGGCAAGAGAAAAAGCCACGGGTCGGCATTTTTGTTTTGTAAGATGCAAGGTTTGTGCTTCATTTATGAGCCATGTTAAATGACAAAACGTGAACACAATGTCATTGGGAGAACTGGAGGTAGCAGAGATGAGGATGCTGAGGTTCTCGTCGGGAGTGACTAGGATGGATAGGATCAGGAACGAGTACATCAGAGGGACAGGTTTGAATATTGAAGGAGTTGTGACAAATCAGTGTCCCTGTGTAAGCGTGTCTCCTGACAATTACCGTATTTCTGTTTTTCAAGGCTAGCCGAGTTTAGCAAGGCAAGAGAAAAAGCCACGGGTCGGCATTTTAGCGTGTTGGCTCGTGTTTCATTTATGAGCCATATTAAATGACAAAACGTGAACACAATGTCATTGGGAGAACTGGAGGTAGCAGAGATGAGGATGCTGAGGTTCTCGTTGGGAGTGACCAGGATGGATAGGATCTATCTTGCTATGCAAAAGTGGTAAAAACTCTACCAGAACTTGAAATGAATTTGTTGAACTACATAATATGGCAGAGAAGTCGCGCCCCTGAACAATATGTTTGCGATTTAATTCATCATATTGGACCCCTGATACATTGATGCTTCCCCAATAAGGAGACATGGCTTATGGTTAATCAAGTCGGTGTGCTTATCTAAAAGATAAGATAGTTTTCGTATATAATGCAGACCTTTAACTGGATCTATCTAACTAAGAACAATATGTCAATATTACGAAAGACTTTCCTCTCCTCTTTATTTGTTTATTACAGCAGTAAATCATCAGTAGGCAAATATACTAAAACCCTTATATGATCTTTTTACGTGACAATAACAAGTACAGTATAAGTAATGCTACACGCTACAATGTCATTATACACAATTACCGTACATGACTGTTCATATCCACGACAATGTGGTTATGCATGCAAGGAATTATCGAGAAATATAGCAATATTGTGTCATGTGACTCATTCAGGGAAATGACAATAGTATACAGGCTGCGTTCACGTACAGTCAATCAGACAAATGGATTCATGTTCAAACTCCAGCGCACAGGATAGAGACATCTGGCAAGTGGATTACTCCATCATAACCGGACAGGAGGACAGGAGCCGCTTATAATCACACCACCTTTGCAGAAATATTTCATCATTGATAGATGCAAGCAGGCAGGACGTTTTAAGAGTTGTAACAACACCAGCAATGTTAGAGATTAACGATTCAATTTTGGGGATATATAATATACGTAACTAGATACAACTGTACACATGGATACATGGAGATATATGGAGACCTTCTGTCGATTCTGTCCTCTACTACATCCATAAACCTCCTCGTTGGTCTTCCTCTTTCGCCTCCTACCTAAACGCAGCATCCTTCTACCAATATATTCACTATCTCTCCTCTGGACATGTCCCAACCATCTCAGTCTGGCCGATAACTGACTTTATCTCCAAGGCCTCTAACATGTAATGTCCCTCTGATGTACTCCTTCCTGATCCTATCCATCCTGGTCACTCCCAATGAGAACCTCAGCATCCAATGGTGACAAGTGTATCTTCGCTGTGCCCGAAATCGAGTTTGCGGGGTTCCGTTTGACCGAAGCCGGTCTGAGCCCGCTCCACTCAAATGTTGTGCACTCTGCAGATGGACCACCAGGCCTCTACCAGGCTCGAACCAGACCTCTACAGGTGGTTCGAGCGACTGCAGGCATATAACTTCACCACACAATTTACTCCTGGCTGGAGACAATGTTGTGGTGGACTTCCTCCCAGAGCCACACCCACTCAGAGACATGTCCGAACCAACTCAGTCCGGCCTCTCTGACTTTATCTCCAAGGCCTCTAACATGTAATGTCATTCTGATGTACTCATTCCTGATCCTATCTATCCTGGTCACTCCCAATGAGAACCTCAGCATCCTCATCTCTGCTACTTCCAGTTCTGCTTCCTGTCTCTAGACCAAACAACGATTTGACAGAAGGTCACCAAAGTGTGTTCCGTGTGTGTGAAGGATGTGTATTCACGATGAACACGAGCTACGTTCAAAAAAACGGATATCAGAGCTTCCGCGTCATCACTGGGCACTGGAAAACATTCCTTACATTAAAGCCGTAAAATGGTGAAGTGGTGAAAATATATTCACCGAGCCCGAGTTGGTGAGTATATTTGTGGGCCTGATGCGGCCCACGGGCCGCATGTTTGACACCACTGCTGTGGCGTATCAATGCTTCTCAAATCCCTGTTGACATGAACTGCCAATATGTGTTGACACTTAAGTTACATTTTTATACTTCTCACCAAATCAGTTGTATATAAACTAATACATATAGCTTCATGATGTAATTGCGTGTTTAATGAACAACACTAGAAAAAAAAATGGAAAAACATGCATTACACATTTGTGTCAGGGGTGACTATCATTCCCTACAAACAATTCCCTGGTCAACCTGCCACTTTGGATTCTGCAGTCTGAATATTAACTGTTACCTTCAGGCAGAACTAGTCGAGCCAGCAGATGTCAGGTCAATTCCTCCTTCTTCCAGACATCTTTCGAGAGCATCAGGTTGCATCCACCATCTGGTTTTAACTATTTATTCATTTCTTTCCATTGATTTTTTTTATTATTATTTGAAGACTTTAATTCCTTTATACCTGCTATTCGTTATACAAATGTAGGTTTGTAGTGTGTATGTCAGGGGTGTCAAACTCAATTTACCTGGGGGCCACTGGAGCTAGGATCTGGGCAAGGCTGGGCCGTGTCAGGTTTTCCAAAAAAAAACAAAAAAAAAACGCATTTATTAAAAACAGAAAAATATACAAACTTTTTCAGTGCTTTGGTTCCAATTTTCTACAAGAAAAGCTCTGATAAAACATTCCACTGTTCTCAAATATCTTATTTTTTATTTTTCTGCACAAAATAAGATGAAAAATAAATAAACAAATCAAGAATAAAGAAAATCAATCAGTAATAAATAAATATAATAATAATAATAAAACGGCAAATAATAAAAACTTAAGAAAGCACATATAGTTGGTGGGTCGACAAATTATTTTTTTCAGATTATAATTAACAAAGCATTATTAGAGCCCTGTAGACATGACAAAACACGACTATAGTCACATTTATACTCTTTTTATTTACAACATATTGCGCAACTGCAGGGTCTTGAGACACATGCTAACTCGCTAAACTAGAGAGCTAGCGACCTAAACGGTAGCCTTCAAGTTATTTCCTTTCAACTTAAATAGCCAAAAACGTACCACTTCCACACGGATAGGGAGGATAACTATTAACAGTTATTTAACCTTTAACATGAACATGAATCAAACGTAATCATTTTTTCTGGGTACATGATACCATACAGCATCCATATCAAACTTGCGCGGGCCGCACTAACATTAAACTTTCATATCAAGGCGGGGGCCTCAAACTAGTGTCCTGCGGGCCACATTTGGCCCGCGGGCTGCGTGTTTGAGACCCCTGGTGTATGTACATATGTATCGGTGTATCACATGTACTGAAGGGTGATATTTTCTGTGTACTGGCTGTTCACATGATAACATCCAATATGTAAATAAGTAGTTGTGTTTTTCCATGGACTTTTTCGGTTAATGCATCCTCATCCACTCACTCTCACCCTGTTTAAAAGGTCACATGTTTCAGACTTAAACAGGATTCACTTTTTGCAGTGTGGTACATTTGAGTGTCAACTCCGCTAAATGGAGACATCATCGAGTTAATCCTCAGCTAAACCCGACAAGTTGAAACTAAAGGAGGTTGCTGTAATTGATGTAATTCAGCCCACTTGTGCACCTGATTGGAGTATCTTGCTCACATACAGATGTTAATTTCGGCCTTCCTCTGTGGCCTCCAGCAGCTGCTGGATAATCCCCCTGAGCCTACGTCCCATTAAGCTTTTAAAAGCTGGAATAAACTGTCCATTTTGTAATAGCCATGTCACATGAAGGGTACAAATCTGCACCGCCCACTGCCTCATATTTGCATGCTTAAATCATGACGCATCCCACAGTATCATCATATTAAAATGTGTTCTCTTATCTTACATAACAATTGATATTGTAGCATGTGGCTACATGCTATGTTGTTGTGAGGTCGCGGTGTCGTGCGGGGTCATGAAGGGTCACTTCTTGGCGGTGTGAGTGACAGATTAAGAAAATAAAGTCGTGTGAGCAGACGTTTTGCTTTCTGGAAAAAAACATTAACGAGTTTCCTTTCTCACCTTTGCCGGCGTTCCTCGCTCTTCCCGGGGAGCCGGCAATGCCCTGGTCCCACAGGCGGTGGGAGTGGCCAATTAACCTAGCATGTTTTTGGAATGTGGGAGGAAACCGGAGTACCCGGAGAAAGCCCACGCATGCACGGGGAGAACATGCAAACTCCACACAGAGATGGCCAAGGGTGGAATTGAACTCGGGTCTCCGAGCTGTGAGGTCTGGGCACTAACCACTCGATTAATGTTAGTGCGGCCCGCGCAAGTTTGATACTGATGCTGTATGGTATCATGTACCCAGAAAAAATTATTACGTTTGATTAATGTTCATGTTAAAGGTTAAATAACTGTTAATAGTTATCCTCCCTCTCCGTGTGGAAGTGGTAAGTTTTTGGCTATTTAAGTTTAAAGAAAATAACTTGAAGGCTACCGTTTAGGTCGCTAGCTCTCTAGTTTGCGAGGTAGCATGTGTCTCAAGACCCTGCAGTTGCGCAATATGTTGTAAATAAAAAGAGTATAAATGTGACTATAGTCGTGTTTTGTCATGTCTACAGGGCTCTAATAATGCTTTGTTCATTTTAATCTGAAAAAAATCATTTGTCTACCCACCAAACTATATGTGCTTTCTTAAGTTTTTATTATTTGCTGTTTTTTTTATGTAATTCACATTTAAATGCGGGCAGAACGGCGGTCGAGTGGTTAGCGCGCAGACCTCACAGCTAGGAGACCAGGGTTCAATTCCACCGTCGGCCATCTCTGTGTGGAGTTTGCATGTTCTCCCCGTGCATGTGTGGGTTTTCTCCGGGTACTCCGGTTTCCTCCCACATTCCAAAAACATGCTAGGTTAATTAGCGACTCCAAATTGTCCATAGGTATGAATGTGAGTGTGAATGGTTGTTTGTCTATATGTGCCCTGTGATTGGCTGGCTCGCTCGAAGACAGCTGGGATAGGCTCCAGCAACCCCACGACCCTCGTGAGGAAAAAGCGGTAGAAAATGAATGAATGAATGAATGATAGCATGTTGATTTTTGTTGTGTCAGGTGATGGGAACCCTAAAGAGAGCAGTCCCTTCATCAACTGTACCACCTCCAGTGATGTGGAGAAGAACCAGCAGTATGACGGCAAGAACATGGCTCTCTTTGAGGTGAGAGAAGGTTTTTGCAGAATAAATATACAGTGCACTCAGAGGAGATTGTGAATATAATTTGATAAAAAATGAATGTTTCCACTCGTGTGTGTGTTCTCGCAGGAGGAGATGGACACCAGTCCAATGGTGTCCTCTTTGCTCAGCAGTCTTGCCAACTACTCCAACTTGCCGACTGGCAGCAAAGAGCACGAGGAGGCAGAGAATAACGAGGAAGGTGCACGTCCATCGAAGAAACCTATCCAGGTAGAGAACTCCAGAGGAACTTCAGTAAATTTCATTCATTCATTCATTTTCTACCGCTTATCCTCACGAGGGTTGCAGGCGTGCTGGGGCCTATCCCAGCTGTCTTCGGGCGAGCCAGCCAATCACAGGGCACATATAGACAAACAACCATTCAACATATTTGTTAGTTTTGTTTTAGTCTCTTGATTTTATTATCTTTAAGTACATTGAAAAAAAAATAATATTTACACACAAATACAAATAAAAAAAAAGAAAAAAAAATCTTTACACACAAATACAAATAAAAAATAAAAATAGAAAAAAATCATCTTTACACACAAATACAAATAAAAAATAAAAATAGAAAAAAATCATCTTTACACACAAATACAAATAAAAAAACGACAATCCAACCCAAAAGGTACTTCGGTACATGACAAAAATAAAATTAACATACTTTGGTACGTGACAAAAATAAAATAAAATAAAAAAAACCTTAAACTATATTATGAAAGCAGGAAGTGAACAAATGTAACATTTACTGATTGTAAAAGTACCAGATGGAGGGGTAGGATTTAATAAGCTTTGCTTCTTCCTACTCCTTTTGGACATGTGGAACTGGGAACTGATTATGGGATGCATTCAATTGTAATCTGATGCATGTTCAAATGAAATAAAACCATTACCATTACCATTACCATTACCATTACCATTACCATTACCATTACAAAACTTTATGTATTACCTATTTGCCAAGGGCCCTTGGAATTGTCTAATTGCAGCCCTGCCCGATACCACTCATCATAAATAATTTGACAATTCTACGGTAAATCTATGTGATTGGTATCAGCTGATCTCACTCATGGATAATCAGTATCGGTACAACAACATGAATTGGTGGATTTCTGGATGACAAATATTTCTCTTTTCCCCCTGATTTTTTTTAAATCAGGCACCACAACTGGGAACTCTGATGGGTGTCTACCTGCCATGCATTCAGAATATTTTTGGTGTGATCCTCTTCCTGCGAATGACCTGGATGGTCGGGGTTGGCGGCGTGCTCGGTTCCTTCATAATTGTCTTCATGTGTTGTTCCACAGTGAGTACACAGTGTATACTCTACATAGTAATAGTAATAGTAATAGTAATGCAGCTACTACAGCAGCTGTGATTCGATTGCATGATTGATCATCTGATTACAATATATCACATTCATCGTGTTTGTTCATTGCTAAATATTCATACAAGCTATGATGCTGGAGGCTGCCATGCGAGTTGCTCCAACCAGTCACTGAGGCATGTCGTTCATATAGCATTATCATGTCATATAGCAATAATGTAATAAAGCTGAGCATTTCCTGAAATTCCACTTCAATCCCAACAACCCAAGAAAAGTATTAGGGGAACTTTTGGAAATAATGTCTCCCACAGTGTCTGCAATGCTTAGAATGTGATTGCCTGGGATCCATCTGCAAGAGGAAAGTCAGAGAGAATGCTTTTTCTATTGTGTATGTTTTTGTCATGATATAACTGTTGTTTATTGTTTTCTATTTATTCATTCATTCATTCATTTTCTACCGCTTATCCTCACGAGGGTCGCGGGGTTGCTGGAGCCTATCCCAGCTGTCTTGGGGCGAGCCAGCCAACCACAGGGCACATATAGACAAACAACCATTCACACTCACATTCATACCTATGGACAATTTGGAGTCGCTAATTAACCTAGCATGTTTTTGGAATGTGGGAAGAAGCCGTAGTACCGGAGAATACCCACACATGTACGGGGAGAACATGCAAACTCTGCACGGTGGAATCGAACTCGGGTCTCCTAGCTGTGTGGCCTGCCTGTTAACCACTCGTCCACCGTGCAGCCCATATTATACATATTTGTTTATTGTTTAAAATAATATCAGTTAGGGGTGTTAAACTCAATCGCATGACACTACTTTAGGTTGTGGGTCGAACGAGACATTTTGCGTAGTTGTTCATTTCGATTTTTTCGATGATTTTTGATGGACCACCTCTTCATCATTTGTATCTATGTGCGGGCAAAAGCGATAATTTTTTATGTCAACACATAAACACAACAATTCCAGAGATGTGAAACCCGGTTTTCAGGAATACTGATAAATAAGTGTTGGAACGTCTGGTTGAACGTCTGCTTCACTTTCTTTGTCCACTCCCAATCGCTGTGATTTAAGTCTGTACAGATGTATAAAGTATATAAATACATGCAACCAGTGATAATTTTCTATTTTGAGGAAATCCCCCAAACAGTACTCCAGAATAATCCAGATACACACAGTATGTAGTAATGGTTGTTTCCATTACTTTTTTGTGTGTTTGGATGTTTTTGTGTTATCCAGACCATGCTCACGGCCATCTCCATGAGTGCCATCGCAACAAACGGAGTGGTTCCGGGTGAGTGGACCTCTGCCAAGATGTGTGTTGTGTGAGTCAGCTATTTATTATTTACCCCCCGGCTATTGTCCCCTCACAGCTGGAGGTTCCTATTACATGATCTCTCGCTCCCTTGGGCCCGAGTTTGGTGGCGCTGTCGGGATCTGCTTTTACTTGGGCACCACTTTTGCTGGCGCGATGTACATCCTGGGATGTATTGAAATCCTGCTGGTAAGTAACCAGTTATTATGTTGCAATTGCACGACATGCAACTCTGTTCAGGCGTGTCACAGCGGGAAGGGGGGGGGGGGGGGGGGGGTGTGTACACTTAAAATCACAATCACTGCATTCCCAACTGTTGTTTAAACAGTACAAATTCGAAATTCTTATGGGCTTTCCGCACACTATTCACACACAAAACCTCCATTGACAACGGTATGTAAGACAAATCGTGGAAGAACATGTCTGGAGAGCACACTTGACAAAAGGACCGCACTACCTGGAATGTTTTCCTAAAGGGGGTTGGGGTGTCATTAGGGCCCTATTGAAACTGTTATTCATTCATTCATTTTATCCTCACGAGGGTCGCGAGGGGTGCTGGAGCCTATCCCAGCTGTCTTCGACCACATATATAGACAAACAACCATTCACACTCACATTCATACCTATGGACAATTTGGAGTGGCCAATTAACCTAGCATGTTTTTGGAATGTGGGAGGAAACCGGAGTACCCGGAGAAAACCCACGCATGCACAGGGAGAACATGCAAACTTTCCACACAGAGATGGCCGAGGGTGGAATTGAACCCTGGTCTCCCAGCTGTGAGGTCTGCGTGCTAACCACATGACCGCCGTACAGCACTGAAACTCTTATGTTTATTATTATTATATTATTATTATTATTATTCTCCCAATTCAATTGCATGTGACTGATGCACGATCGTGCCCTCTGTCTTAAAAAATATATGCGCCATATATGTTATGAAACAACAATATATTGAGAGGGGTGTATTATTTTAGCGGGCTAAAATATAGCCATATGTACATGCAGGATGTTTGATGCCGCTCTTGTGATGCTGCGCAAGTGTACCTAATGTTGTGGCCAGTCAATGAAGGTTACCGTTACCACTGTCCGTGTACTTCTAACTGAAAATTAACTAAATTCTGTTTTATGATGACTTCATGGAATTCTCAAAAAAAAAGCGGTGATTTAAACTTTCGCATTGACAACAATAACTCCAAACCTGCCACTTGAATTCCTGGACCTTCTCAGCTGCTTCTCCATCGTGGATCCTGGATCAGGTCTGCTATCCCGTAAACATCAGTTTGAGAGACTATACAAGAAATCTGGTCTAACTGTTCTTCTCCAAGCCTACACAGAATACAATACAAATATGCTTTAAATACTACCTGGTCACAATACAGTGACAACAATTCACAACTCTATCATTTCAAACCTATCTCACCTGTGCAGCTCACTGACCTCCTAACTGGCATCAAGACTCCCGCTTGCTCCTTGGATCCTATTCCTTCATCACTCATCACATCCTGCCTCCCCATAATCCCTCCTCTGATTACAAGAATCATAAACTCCTCACTGACCACTGGCTCCGTTCCACAGTCTCTCAAGCTGGCAGCAGTCACCCCTACACTCAAAAGGCCTGGTCTTCATCCTGACGACCTCGCAAATTTCCATCCCATATCCAAAATATCCCATATCTAAAATTCTTGAAGCTGTCATAAGTTCTCAACGTCAAACTCACATTAAACCATTCCAGTCCGGCTTTCGTCCCAAACACAGCGCTGAAACAGCTCTTCTTATAATCACTAATGATCGTCTACTCTCCGGCTTTTGCCATCTCAGCATCCTTATCCTCCTGGACCGTACCATCGGCCATTCTATCCTCCCGTCCTGCCTCGAGACCAGCCTCAATATCACCGACTCTGTACTTTCCTGGCTGTTTGTGTATATCAACAGCTACTCGTCCTCCGTAAGCCCTTTTATATCAAGTTGTTCCCCAAGGTTCAATGCTAGGTCCTCTCCTCTTCAAGACTTCTGCATCACTCTGGACAACACTACCCTCACTCCATCCATCCTCCATCACTCCATCCCTACTCATCCGCATCTTTGGCATCCTCCTCAACCCTACTCCCTCATTTGAACTATTTTTCCAGACTACAAAAATGTATTATTATTTCTAACAACAAAGACATTGTTTGTACAAATGTATGATCAGCAGCAGTCGTGGCCACGCCCCATGTAGTCACAATGGTACAATCTTGATCACATGACATTTTTATAGGATTTGATGCCAAAATTGATAGTCAAATCAGATTCTCCTAAGATAGTCCGAGTAACAACACCATATAATAAGCACATATAAGTGGATCCATTCATTCATTCATTCATTTTCTACCGCTTTTTCCTCACGAGGGTCGCGGGGGTGCTGGAGCCTATCCCAGCTGTCTTGGGGCGAGAGGCGGGGTACACTCTGGACTGGTGGCCAGCCAATCACAGGGCACATATAGACAAACAACCATTCACACTCACATTCATACTTATGGACAATTTGGAGTGGCCAATTAACCTACCATGTTTTTGGAATTGAACCCTGGTCTCCTAGCTGTGAGGTCTGGCGCTAACCACACTATCGCCGTGCCTGAAACTGTTATGTTTATTATTATTATAATTATGTATTACTATTATTCTCCCAATTCAATTGCATGTGACTGATGCACGATCGTGCCCTCTGTCTTAATTAACCTAGCATGTTTTTAGAATGTGGGAGGAAACCATGCAAACTCCACACAGAGATGGCTGAGGGTGGAATTGAACCCGGGTCTCCTAGCTGTGAGGTCTGCGTGCTAACCACACAACCGCCGTGCAGCCCTGAAACTGTTATGTTTATTATTATTATATTATTATTATTCTCCCAATTCAATTGCATGTGACTGATGCACGATCGTGCCCTCTGTCTTAATTAACCTAGCATGTTTTTAGAATGTGGGAGGAAACCATGCAAACTCCACACAGAGAGATGTCCGAGGGTGGAATTGAACCCTGGTCTCCTAGCTGTGAGGTCTGCGCGCTAACCACTCGCCCGCCGTGCCGCCGCCAGTGGATCCAGTTCCAGTTATATATGATCTTTCTCATCTACTTCTCCCTTTCTCCATCTTTCCATTCTGTTAGATTTATATTGTTCCTCAGGCCGCCATCTTCAAGATAAAGGGCTTGGAGGGGCTGGAGGCAGAGGCCGCCCTTCTAAATAACATGCGGTTATACGGCACCATTGTCCTGAGCTTCATGGCGCTGGTGGTGTTTGTGGGGGTGAAATATGTCAACAAGCTGGCGCTGGTCTTCCTCGCCTGTGTCATCCTCTCCATTCTGTCTGTCTACGCGGGGGTCATCAAAACCGCCATTGACCCGCCTGTCTTCCCGTGAGTTTTGACGACTCTAATGGACGTTTTTGATGATAGATTGTGTGGTGGCAAGTATGTGACGTTGACCGTTTTCTTTGCAGTGTTTGCCTCCTGGGAAATCGCACTCTCATGTCCAAAGGCTACGACATATGTGCAAAGGTCATTGAAATAGACAATGAGACTGTCACCACCAAACTGTGGCGCTCCTTCTGTGATTCTGAGTACCTCAATGCCACTTGTGACGACTACTTCATCAACAACAACATAACAGAGATACAGGGCATCCCCGGGGTCACTAGTGGAATCCTGGCAGGTAAATTGGTACCTTAAATTTACACTACATGACCCATAAAAAAATCTCATCTCATCTTCCAGAAAACCTGTTTGGCAATTATCTGGAAAAGGGCATGATTCTGGAGAAGAGAGGACTTGCATCAGACGTAGATCCAGACACTTCTGCTACCGGCACTAACCGATTTGTGCTGGCTGATATTACCAGCTTCTTCACATTGCTGGTGGGGATATACTTCCCATCCGTCACAGGTTAGAAGCATGATGTTGGTAGACATTGGTGTCGAATTCTGTGCTTTTGCACTTGAGTTGTTGGGGGTGGAAAACAATGGTCAGTCACAGCCTGATCGACTGTCATGCAAAGTACAGCCACAGCTAACGTTAGCAGTGTAGACATTACCATTGTAGAGAGAGAGATGCCTTTATTAGGCCCATAAGGGGAAATGTCAGATTTCCTTATACAACATACGATACAATAAGACAAGGGTGAAAAATAAGGGGAAATAATATACATTCCAAACTAAGATGCTATAGAGGAAGTGTTTAAAAAATCCTCAGCATACATTGGCACAAGTAAGCACATTTTTACACAACATGAACACAAGACTAGCGCCAAGAAGGGGAAAGGAAAAGTGGTGATCCCGACCCTAGTTACATGCAGCCAATTATGCCGCAAGCTATAGCGGCGAAGGCATTGGATGAGGGAAGGGATGTGAGGGTAAATGAGCATATTAGTACCTTTGGATGGTTAGTTGTGTAAGCCTGAAGAAGTTCCCCCCGACAGGTGCCCGGTATTGGAGCCTCAGTTCCAAGACTGTCATTGCAATAACACAGCAGTTGCCATGGAGACGTCCCTGGATGATAGTGATTAAAAAGATTAATTTGATCAGAATCAGAATGCCCTTTATTGTCATTTTACATATAGTAGAATGAAATTGCAAGACAGTATGACAGTACAAAATATAGAAATTAGAAGAATAAATAAAGAATATATAGAAGAATTAGAAGAATAAATGGGTTAATTACAGCTCATAATTAATTAATCTCTCCGTTGCACTCATTTAAATTAAAGCTGCTTTCACAGAGATTATAGTTGTAGTTAAACTATATTTAACCAAAACTGCCCCTTTGTTATGTCACAGAGGAGCCGACTTCCTTATATGGTTCATAGTTAGGACTATGAGTGGAATAAATTAAAACAGACAGTTTTGTCGGGAAGCACAAATGAAAGGAAATACGGCTGGAATAGGTGCAGATTCTGGAAAATCTAAAAAAAAAAAAAAGTTTTCTGTGCGGGTTATTGCGTGTAACTGCTCTATAGGAGACCACAACTCAATACAAAGGGTCCAAAGGCAATAAACGGCAAACACGTACCCACAACATAGTATTAATTCAAGTATTAATTCAAGGTGGTGATTTGTTGTCTTTTGTCCTCCCCCATAGGCATCATGGCGGGTTCCAACCGATCGGGAGACTTGCGTGATGCTCAGAAATCCATCCCCATTGGCACCATTGCAGCCATCACCACCACGTCTACTGTGTGTATCCTTCAGCATAGCAGGCATCGTCTACAAACACTGACTGGAAGTGTTTCCATATATATATATATATATATTCCTTAGATGTTCTAATCAGATATGTCTTGTGTGGTGCTTTTTGGTGCCTGCATAGAAGGTGTTGTCCTAAGGGACAAGTACGTTTCACTTTTGTTTTTTTGGTTATTGAACCAGGAACTAATCTTTTCAGAGTCAGAAAACCTACTGTTTTGTTTCTGATTTGTTTTCACCTCTCAGGTTTGGTGAAGGCGTGGATGGTAATCTGGTGATTGGGACTCTGGCATGGCCGTCTCCATGGGTCATTGTATTTGGTTCATTCTTCTCCACCTGTGGAGCGGGACTTCAAAGTCTGACCGGAGCTCCACGTCTCCTACAGGCTATCTCAAGGGACGGTATAATCCCATTCCTGCGAGTGAGTTCAGTCACTATATTCAAATACAGTACAGTTAGTTCTTCTTATTATGGGCAGCATCAAATACTAACAACAGGATTCATAATACATACAATATGACTGATTGTAACCTTTTTCTGAATACTGCAGGTTTTTGGACACGGCAAAGCCAATGGAGAGCCAACCTGGGCCCTCTTGCTTACAGCTAGCATTTGTGAGATCGGCATCATCATTGCGTCTTTGGATGCAGTGGCACCCATCCTTTCCATGTAATTTCACTTTCCATGTTGCACAGATCCTAAAGCTTTACTGCATTACTTTTATTTCTCCTGTTTTCTTGTCATCTTCTCGCTGTTTTCAGGTTCTTCTTGATGTGCTATATGTTTGTTAACCTTGCCTGTGCGCTGCAAACGTTACTGAGGACTCCAAACTGGAGGCCACGTTTTAAGTTCTACCACTGGTGAGCAAGATCGTTTTCTACTATGATTATCTGACTATCAGGTGTAAAACTGTAGCCGCAAGCGAAATACAGAAAATGTATATAGTATAGTATTGCAATGTTGGCAGAAATGTTCAGATTGACCCAACATGGAATATCTTCTCTCCCACAGGGCTCTATCGTTCCTGGGTATGAGTTTGTGCCTCTCGCTGATGTTCATCTGTTCCTGGTATTATGCCATAGTTGCCATGGGAATCGCGACATGTATCTACAAGTACATTGAATTCTGTGGGTATGTGCTGTCATATGATGGAGATGGGGTGCTGAAGCCTATCCCAGCTCTTTTGGGGCGAGCCAGCCAATCACAGGGCACATATAGACAAACAACCATTCACACTCACATTCATACCTATGGACAATTTGGAGTGGCCAATTAACCTAGCATGTTTTTGGAATGTGGGAGGAAACCGGAGTACCTGGAGAAAACCCACGGATGGACGGGGAGAACATGCAAAATGTACACAAAAATGGCCGAAGGTGGAATTGAACTCGGGTCTCCTAGCTGTGAGGCCCGTGCACAAACCACTCGAACACCGTGCAGCCATAGTGAACATTCATTCATTCATTTTCTACCACTTATCCTCACGAAGGTCGCGGGGGTGCTGGATCCTATCCCAGCTGTCCAATGTACACCCTGGACTGGTGGCCAGCCAATCACAGGGCACATATAGACAAACAACCATTCACACTCGCATTCATACCTATGGACAATTTGGAGTCGCCAATTAACCTAGCATGTTTTTTTTTGCACGGGGAGAACATGCAAACTCCACACAAAGATGGCTGAGGGTGGAATTGAACTCAGGTCTCCTAGCTGCGAGGCCTGTGAGCAAACCACTCATCCACCGTTCAGCAGAAATAGTGAAGATAATGAATTTAATTAATTTTATAGTATAATTTCACATATCTCTTCCGTTTGAATGGGTTAAATTTGAGTTTTCTTCACTCACAATGGTTAAGTTTTAAATCATCAGGTGGAAAAATGAATGAATGTCATTTTCAGTCAATACCAGGAAGAACACGGAGTCTGTGGTCTGTGACTGTGTAGTGGCAGTAATGAGACACATCCCATGCTAACTCAGTATGCTAACTATGTGGCAGAGCTGAAAAGGAATGGGGTGATGGGATACGCGGCATCTCTCTCAGCGCGGCACGATTTGCTCTCATGAGGCTAGAGGAGGGGCCACCACACACGAAGAACTGGAGGTCAGTGGGCGCCGTCTGTAACCTCTGTTGTAATAAAGGTAAATATCTATATGCAGTATTTATTTCTCTGCTCAGGCCTCAGATTCTGGTTCTGGTCAGTATGGATGGCGAGCAGAATGTGGAGCAGCCTCGTCTGCTGTCTCTAACCAATCAGCTGAAAGCAGGGAAGGGCCTCACCATTGTTGGAACCTCCGTTCAAGGAAAGTTTCTGGACAACTACACTGAAGCCCAAAGAGCAGACCAGGTCTGTGATCATGGACACAAAGTGTGTTATGATGCGTTATAATGTCTAGAAACTAGCTTCAGTTCTTTGTAACTTTGCAGTCTTTGCGGAAATTGATGGAGACGGAGAAGGTTAAGGGATTCTCTCAGGTGGTCATATCCTCCAATTTGAGGGATGGGACATCCCACTTGATCCAGGTTGGGGGTTTGGGAGGTTTGAAGCACAACACCGTGATGGTCAGCTGGCCACGTAACTGGAAGCAGCCTGAGTGCCACCAACAGTTCAGAGACTTCATCGGTAGGTTACCGATAGTGACTTCATCTTCCTTCAGTGCACAACGGTTTTTTTTAGACTAATAAACATGGCGTCTTTTATGTCTCCTGTCATTCTGCAGAAGTGGTAAGAGAGACCACAGTGGCTAGTTTTGCTCTGTTGGTTCCCAAGAACATCTCTAGCTACCCATCAAACGGAGAGCGCTTCACTGAAGGCCACATAGACGTGTGGTGGATTGTCCATGATGGCGGCATGCTGATGCTTCTGCCCTTCCTGCTACGCCAACATAAGGTGACACATCCACAGTAGCAAATCGACGTCATCCGGATTCGAAAGTCACATAGTACACCGTTACTGTTTCATTCTGGAGGTTTGGAGGAAGTGCAAGATGCGCATCTTCACTGTGGCTCAGATGGACGACAACAGCATCCAGATGAAGAAGGACGTCATAACTTTCCTCTATCACCTGCGCATTGACGCTGAGGTGGAAGTAGTGGAGATGGTGAGCCCAATAGACAACATTCTATTTAGTTTCATTTTCAATGTGCCAATTTGTAGTATTAAACATTTTGTGGTATGAAAAAATGTGGATAATTTTCAAGATTTTTCTTTATAAATCACTGGTTGTTGGGATCAGCCATTCCAGTTAAAATGATCATACAGTAGACCAATACAGGGATAGATGAGAAGTGAAATGAAGTTGATAGGATTTACAGAAAGTGTGCAATAATTATTTAAACAAAAGTAGGCAGGTGCTTAAATTTGGGCACCCCGACAAGAAAATGACTATGACCATTCTTCTTTCCAAAACTCCAGTTCTTCAGTTGAGTCAGGTTTGATGGTTTCCAAGCATGGACAGCCCGTTTTAAATCACACCACACATTTCCAATAATATTTAGTTCTGGGGACTGAGATGGCCGTTCCAGAACTTTGTATTTGTTCCTCTGCATGGATGTCTTAGAAGAATTTGAGCAGTATTTAGGGTCATTGTCTTGTTGGAAGTATCCAGCCCCGACGTCACTGATTCTTGAAGACCGTTGTCAAGAATCTGCCGATACTGACCGGAATCCATGCCACCTTCAACTTGAACAAGATGTCCAGTACCTGCACTGGCCACACAGCCCCACAGCATGATGGAACCACCACCAAATGTTACTGCGGGTAGCAAGTGTTTGTCTTGGAATGCTGTGTTCTTCATCCGCCATGCATACCGCATACCTTGTTATGTCCAAATAACTCCATTTTACTTTTATCAGTCCACAGCACCTTATTCCAAAATGAAGCTAGCTTGTCCAAATGTGCTTTAGCATACCTCAAGGGACTCGGTTTGTGGCATGTGGGCAAAAAAGGCTTCTTTCGCATGACTTTTTCGAAAGAAGCCTTTTTTTTGCACCTGCCTATTTTAGTTTAAATAATTATTTCTGTAAATACTATAAACTTCATTTGACTTCTCATTTATTACTGTATTGGTCTGCTACATGATATATTTCACTGGAATGGCTGATCCAAACAACTGGTCATTTATAAAGGAAAATCTTGAATCATGACCACGGGTGCCCAAACTTTCTCATACCACTGTAGTGTTAAATTCACATTTCAGACGTTTTTCCTGTATGATTTTTCTATTTTATTCTTCCATTAGCATGACAGTGACATCTCAGCCTACACCTATGAAAAGACACTCGTAATGGAACAGCGCTCACAGATCCTCAAGCAGATGCATCTGACCAAGAATGAGATGGAGCGAGAGGTAAACAAGTGTGCGTGCATGTTACATATAAAAAAAAATATATACTTGATTTGTGTTGCTACCCTGCGGGATCTAAAGATCTATTCCTTTGTCTGGACATGTGCACGCTGATTTGAGCTTGGCAATAACACATTCCTGAGGGGAATTAAACTAATTATTGGAAGTGATCCATTCCCTTCCTTTTCCTTCCCCTAGATACAAAGCATAACAGATTCATCCCGGGGGTCCATCCGGCGTAAAAAACCCTCTGCTCCTCATTGTCAAGCAAGTATTGAAGAAGGAGCCAGAGGGGCTGAACAACCAGAAGAAGAGGTAATGAGGAACTTTTGGTTGTCAACACAAAAGCACGTACTGTAACCAAGTCCCAACTATGTTAAATACCGTATTTTACGGACTATAAGTCGCACTTTTTTTCATTGGTTGGCTGTTCCTGCGACTTATACTCCAGAGTGACTTATAAATGAAAGAACTGTTTATGTTACATAAACACTGGACACCTTTTCTGTTCATGTTTATTTTTTGTTTAGCTGAATTAGCATTGTGTTAGCATATCTTACACCTATTCAGCCTGTTCTCTATTCTTTTATTAATGTTAGAACTTGCCTTCCAAGAGGACATCATGTCTGTTTTGGTCAAGTAGTTTGGAAAATAAATTACCCGCAAAAAATGTGACTTATGTATGTTTTTTTCTACCTAATGATGCATTTTTGGTCTTGTGCGACTTATACTCCGGAGCGACTTATAGTCCAGAAAATACGTTATATATGCACTCCAAAACCTTTCTCCACTATTTCATGAGGTAAACTAAAGTTAACTAATATAATGCCAGGAGTCCACTGGGACGGCGCCAGTTGGTGCCGACTCCTAGCATCATTGGCGCAACTTGGCGCGCGCCATTACATTCCAATGTATTCCAATAGGCGGATTGTTTGTGACATTTGGTTCCACTTGGTGCCAATTGCGTGATGCAAGTTGAGCGACAAAGATTTTCAACATTTTTAAATTTTCTTGCCACCAAACTCAATTTTTGCCGTCGTTACGGGCAACCACGAGCCAGTTAGGAGGCAGTTTGCGCCACTGCTCACCTTATTGGCGACGCTAAGCGCCCAGTGGACTCTTAGCGTTAGTTCGAAATTTTCTCCGGAGTACCCGGAGAAAACCCCACATGCAAGAACATGCAAACTCCACGCAGAGATGGCCGAGAGTGGAATTGAACCCTGGTCTCCTAGCGGTGAGGTCTGCACGCTAACCACCCGACCGCTGTGCATCCCCACAGAAGACTTATGTCTCTGAAATATTGTTCAATAATCTAAATCTGTGTTAATGACCATTCATAATTAATTAATTAATGATTAGACAACTTGATTATTGCCTTTGGTTGGCTACAATAAAAGGCCACTATAAAATGTGCAGTTTTATGCGTTCCGGGGTTTGGGGTCAGAAAACCAGTCAATATCTGGTATGACCACCATTTGACTCCCACATCGTCTTTCCATAGAGTTGATCAGGTTGGCATTCCAATTGTGACTTCCGGAATGTTGGTCCATTTCTCTCCAACACGCTGTCATAGAGTAGACACCGATCCACAGCTTGATGTGGAAGTTGGTTCCACGTGGTTTGCGGTTGTAATGCAGCTTGGACGTACTGTGAAATTCTCTGAAATTCCTCTGGAGACGGATTATGGCAGACAAAACTTGACGGTTTTCCAGTTGGACCCAAAACGCATTCCACTGTTAAGATGGAACGCCTTACCATTCCAGAACTTCAGCCTCGTCCTCGGCTGATCTCTTTCCTTTCTATCACCCTGTCACATGATTATGTCATAATGTACCTGTTTCCAAACCAACACAGGTCCAGCTCATCCACAGTAAGAGCGCCTCCAGCCCCACGAGCCTCACTGCCCCAGCAGGGGGTGGAGCCACCTGGACAGACAGCAAGGGAGCAGACAAGGGGAAGAACCTGGAAGCAGGCAAAGACCTTTTCAGCATGAAACCGTGAGTGGTTCCAATCAGCTTGTAACAAACAGTAACATGACACCCGGCAAGTAAAAAAGGAACATAGGGTCAGTGGTGCGTTCAGGATCATGCTCTAGTTCAAGTTACAATACCTATGACAAATTCATAATTGACTTCATAACTCTTCTTGTGGCGTGTTGTGCTGCAGGGAGTGGGAAAACCTGTAAGTATGTGTACGTTGCACTGAGACCAAATATTGATCTGAATAACCAGAGCTGCACTTAAGGATGTTGGGTTTTTTTTTTTTTCTGCCAAAGGAACCAGATAGACGTGAGGCGCATGCACACGGCTTTGCGACTCAATGAGGTCATCACAAAGAAGTCCAAGGAGGCCAAGCTTGTCCTGCTCAATATGCCGGGACCCCCAAAAAACCGTATGGGTGAAGAAAACTGTATCCTTACCAATGTTTTGTTGTCTGTATATACTGTACATAAATACAGTAAATTTCGGATATATCGGACTCGGATATATCGGAAATTCGCTCACAACGGACAGATAAAAAAGAAACGATTTTTCTGTAATGCATTTCCAATAAAAATTCATTGCATATATCGGATTTTTTATAACGGATTTCGCCTATTTCGGACAAAATCTCCGGTCCCGTTCCAATGCGGGAAAATTCATTCATTTTCTACCGCTTTTTCCTCACGAGGGTCGCGGGGGGTGCTGGAGCCTATCCCAGCTGTCTTTGGGCGTAAGGCGGGGTACACCCTAGACTGGTGGCCAGCCAATCACAGGGCACATATAGACAAACAACCATTCACACTCACATTCATACCTATGGACAATTTGGAGTCGCCAATTAACCTAGCATGTTTTTGGAATGTGGGAGGAAACCGGAGTACCCGGAGAAAAACCACGCATGCACGGGGAGAACATGCAAACTCCACACAGAGATGCCCGAGGGTGGGATTGAACCGTGGTCTCCTAGCTGTGAGGTCCGTGCACTAACCCCTAGACCACCGTCCGTTCCAATGCATTTCCATTAAATTTCCCTCGCATATATCGGATGGCCGCATCGTGGCGCTCCGATTCGCCGAATGGTGACAGGCCGCTATACGACGTCATTTGCAGCGTTTGCAGCGTTGCCTGCGCGTCCAGGTACATTGGAAACATAGTCAAGGAAGTGCCTTTTTATAACGGATAAAATCCCATTTACGCATATACCGGATATAAATCCGATATATGCGTAAAACGGACATTTTCCGGTATACACGTATAACGGATTTCGCTTATATCGGACAAAACCAGTGGGAACAATTGAATCCGATATATCCGAGGTTTACTGTACAACAAAAATACTGTACTATACAATACAATACTATAGACATGAAATGTGGATCTATGTCAGAGTAGTCAGTGGACAGCTTCACTGAAAAAAAGTCACATAGTACATAAACATACATTCATAACATACATTCATACATTCATAAACATATATAGTACATAAATTTCACAGTCATGATGTGCTATATATATCACTATATTGACACTTACTATGGTACCCATTATGTCATTGGTCATATGGTCATATCACCTCCTACTTCAGTACGTGACAAAAAATTAAAAAAAAATAAATAAATAAAATAATAATAATAAAAAATAAAATAAAAAAATAATAAATTAAATTACATTTTTTAAAATTAAATTATATTAGAAACAAATGTAACAGTTACTGATTATAAAAGTACCAGATGGAGGGCTAGGATTTAATAAGCTTTGCTTCTTCCTACTCCTTTTGGACATGTGGAACTGGGAACTGATTATGGGATGCACTCAATTGTAATCTGATGCATGTTCAAATGAAATAAAACCATTAGCATTTTAAACTACATTTGCCATCACGCTGCTACTGTTGACATAACAATAAGAACATCCTCTAAGGAAGTGCAAACAAACTTATCAACTGCAGAATCAATAAGAGAACGGCTGCCTTGGTGATAACGTTCCCCTACGGGCATCCACTAATCAAACAGAGGAAGACTTGTCTGCCATACCTGTCTAGTTAAGAGTGTCCACAAAGATATACATATAATATATATATAGTTTTGACATAATCCAGCACACACACTTAAACTGGGAACTGGTTATGAGAATTAATTATACAAAATATAGACATTTTATATGTTCTCACCGTGCATGTGTGGGTTTTCTCCGGGTACTCCGGTTTCCTCCCACATTCCAAAAACATGCTAGGTTAATTAGCCACTCCAAATTGTCCATAGGTATGAATGTGAGTGTGAATGGTTGTTTGTCTATATGTGCCCTGTGATTGGCTGGCCACCAGTCCAGCGTGTACCCCGCCTCTCGCCCGAAGACAGCTGGGATAGGCTCCAGCACCCTCGCGACCCTCGTGAGGATAAGCGGTAGAAAATGAATGAATGGAAATTTTCAGGCTGCAAAGTGAAAAAGTGGTTAGCATGGAGGCCACACAGCTAGGAGACCCACGTTTGATTCCCACCTCTGGCATCTCTGTGTGGAGTTTGCATGTTCTCCCGCTGCGCGTGCTCCCACATTCCAAAAACATGCTAGGTTAATTAGCGACTCCAAATTGTCCATAGGTATGAATGTGAGTGTGAATGGTTGTTTGTCTATATGTGCCCTGTGATTGGCTGGCTACCAGTCCAGGAGACAGCTGGGATAGGCTCCAGCACCCCTGCAAATCATGGACATTTTGTTCATATATGAATGTTGCTCCTTTACTGAGACTGTCCAACAGACATGGAGTTCCTTGAGGTCCTCACCGAGGGTCTCAACCGGGTTCTTCTAGTCCGTGGAGGTGGCCGAGAGGTCATTACCATCTACTCCTGAATGTCCTGAAGTCTGATGTTTTACTGTGGGGGGCTGCATAACCTCCTCCAGTCGTCCTTTCAACTCTTCTGTTCCCACTCGTTATGGGATTCTTCTGTCTTTTCTCCAATACGCGATGTTGCGTGTAGTCGGTATTTCTTCACCCTATTCATGTCTGTGTTTGTTTGTTGTCTTGAACGGTTTATGTGGACGCACACAGATCAGGTGATTTCGATATGATAATGTTAAAATGAAGTTATTGCCAAATATGCAAAAGCTAATAAAGTTTGATTTAAATATTTATTTCTGAGTATAAAGCCATAATGTAGTATTCATTACAGCAACTGCTTTTGTTTATTCATCATCAAACATCAAGAGGATTTTTTTTTGTGGGAATATTCAAGTGTACAGACCAGTTATTCTCTTCCAATATGTTCTGCTCTGTGTTTCTGTGTGTGTGAGTACGAGGGAGAGAGAGAGAGAGAGAAGAGACTTGATGAATATGTCATTTTAGACTTAGAAGTAAACATTTCAAACGTGAACGTCAATAAAGATTTTCTAGGTTAAAACAGCCTGATGAATTATATTGTGTAGAAGCAGACCGGTAATGACGATATTATCTTACGGTGAATAATTGCTGACTTTTATTGCTAATTCCATGCCAAACCAGTTTGACCGGATAACATTTCATTCACCGAGCTTTTTGAAGGTCACGTTTTGCATTATAGGATCTGTAATCATATAGGCCGGGGTGCGTTCTAGCATGATGAGAATGTATGTAAAAATATGTTGAGGTGAAACCAGATTATATTGAATTGTACTGCATGACCTCAAAACATATTTTAGCGGCTCCGTGTGTATGCTATGTTTTGGAGATTAGAAGTAAAAACATTGCTTAATTGATAATAATTGATCTGAGGAAAACATGCTGATGGTTGAAAGGTCGTTTGAATGAATATTTCATATTTGGAGCCCAATCGTAATCTTTCGTCACTCCAAAAAATACACGTGGAAAGCTTCAATTCTTGATGGGGGGGGGTGTTCTTGAAATGTGTATTTAACTATAACCCGACACTCCAGACGCAGTAGTTTGTTTTAAAGATGAAAAACCAGTTTGAATTGCAAGACATTTTATTACCTCAGCCAAAGTTCACGCTCCTGGATATCTGTACTTGTTTGAGCGGGAGCAGACTTGATCGTTGCCCTCTCTTATCACCGCCACGATAATCCCGCCTGCAAATGAAAGGATTGTCATTCCATGCCAAGAGCTCTTACGATGAAGCAGAGCTCAAGCAGCCTGCGGGTGAGATTACCTGCGTTTGTGTTTGCGGCGGAGGTGCTGATTGTGGGTCTGTTTGCCACTTTTGTCACGTATGATGACCAAGCTGATTCCAGGTTTCAAACCAACGAGACCAGACTCATGGACAATGCCGTGTACAGGGACTACCCTTTTTTTACAGATGTACAAGTGATGATTTTCATCGGTTTTGGATGCCTCTTAGCATTTTTCCGACTTTATGGCTTTGGAGGCATGGTTTTTAACTTCCTGGTGGCTACTTTTTCCATCCAGTGGGCCATTCTCGTGCAAGGATACTTCCAGTTCAGCCATGATGGTAAAATTCACCTGGGGGTGATTAATCTGATTAATGCAGAGTTCGCCTGCGCTGTGGTGCTCATCTCCTTCGGGGCAGTGCTAGGGAAGACAAGTCCGCTGCAGCTGCTTGTCATGTCTCTTCTGGAGGTGCCGGTGTTTGCCGTCACCGAATGGGCAGTGCTGAAGTACATCAGGATAAACGATGCGGGAGGCTCCATCCTCATCCATCTCTTTGCTTGTTACTTTGGCTTGGGTGTCACTTATGTGCTGTACAGACCTCAACTTAATGAAGGTCACATAAAGGAGACCACCAGCTACCAGTCGGACATCCTGTCCCTGATGGGGACCTTGTTCCTGTGGGTCTTCTGGCCCTCTTTTAACTCGGCGTTAACGCTGAAAGGCGATGACCAGCACAGAGCCATCCTCCACACCTTCTTAGGCCTGTGTGCCTCCACCATCACTGCTTTCGCTCTTTCTGCTATGATCAACAAAAAAGGCAAACTCAGCATTGCGGACATCCAGAACGTGACGCTAGCCGGAGGCGTGACGGTCGGAGCGTCTGTTGATATGATGATTTCACCTGCAGCCGCGTATGCGCTGGGTATGCTGGGCTGCACTGCGTGCATGCTGGGGTACAAATACTTGAGTCCAATCTTAGCAAAGCGCTTCAAAATCCAGGATCAATGTGGAATACACAACTTGCACGGCCTAACTGGGCTTATATCTTGCACTGCGGGGATCTGCGCCATCATGATGGCCAGCGAGGAAGTCTACGGACCGAGTTTTTATCAGATCTTTAACCACCGAGCGCCAGAAGAAGGGGACCCCAAGCTGCTAGAGCTCCAGGCATTGATACCTGGTTTGCAGCCGGGTTTAGGGAGGACCGCGGGACAACAGGCTCTCTTCCAGGTAGCAGCTATCTTCTCCACTATCGGAGTTTCAGCTGTAGGAGGCATGCTCACAGGTGTGGTCTTGAAAATGCCTTACCTCGCATCACCCTCAGATGAGTTCTGCTTTGACGATCGGGTGTATTTTGACCTTCCCATGGAACATTATTCACCAGTGAAACTCAGTCAAGATACTGATAAAGAGGAAACGGTTGCCTAACATGACAAACTCTCAAAGATAAAAAAAAAAAAAACATTTAAATCATGTTATTATGTTTATTCATATTGAAAAAAGCTCAAAAAATATATGGAGCCAATAGTGCATGTATATGTACAGGTATCACTTATCCTAATGAGCAAATTAATCCTGTGTGCAATATTTACTTTTTTTAAAAATTTTAATATACATCTTGTATTGATCATTGTGGTCTTTTAGTGTTGTAAATGTGTTTGATAAAATAAAGTCATTAAAATGTGTTAAATTTATGTAACAGATTCTGTGTTTGACACAATAATTTGTAACATGATGATTAATAGGTGAATAAAGATGCATCATGGATTTGTATTACTAAAAGAAATATACACACAGTCGTGGTCAGGAAAGTGACGCTTCCAATTTTGCCCACCGGATGGCGCTATAGTAATTGTATTACGCAAGCGAACTGTTTATACTAAGTAAAGCTAGCCACATGCTATCTTCTACGGCTTCTACGTTGAACATTATGTGATTTGGCGGCCTTCAGTGCCCCAATATGTCAAAAAGAGACCCAAAAAACATGGTCTTCCTCCTATTTATTCATGGGAATGAATGGGAAAGCTGTGTGTTTGTTGAGTTTTCGTGTCAGGTGAATGAACTGTTTGGCAGGAAACAGCAGCCTGTGTTTACTCACAGCAGTGAAAGCTAGCTACCTCATTGCTAATCAAATCGCTAATTTAGTGTGCAGGAATTTGTAAAAACATGCATGATCAATGCAGCAGAGATTGTGTGCCCTGAAAAGTGCCAGGTTGTTATTTTTCCTCAGAATTTCCAAAAAAAACATGAAGTGTTTTATGACTAATAGTGATATTGTGCTAGTACTATTTTTGGAAGTTTTACTGTACATTATATAGCTTCAAAACAACAACTTCAGTTCGTTTTGTATTATTTGTTTTATTAAAATCATAGCGTATAATGTATACCGTAATGGGAGTCGATTTCACCCCAAGTGGCCCCTGAAATAAATTGAGTGTTGCATGTATTACTTACGTCCAGTAGGTGGCAGTAATGTGTTACCTAAGATTGTGGCTGCCGTAAAAGATCAAGGGGAAGTGACGAAGAAGAAAGAGGAAGCGAATGCTGGAAGCGAGGGTAGAGGCCACGATCTGCTTCTGCGATTTCACACACGAAAGAAATAGCTTACATAAGTGTCGAAAGTGTGAGTTAATCACATTTTAGTGGAATCCACCGAGCGGGAGGCACCAAGAAGAGTATCATCAGCGGAGGCTGTCCGTGATACTTGGCCTTTGTCTCACAATTTCATCAATTCTAAACGGTAACGTCATTGTTTGCTAAGTCAGCTAGCGTTTTGCTGCTAGCTGGCCTTATTCGCACCTTTCCTCCCCCAAGCGACGGCATCGGACTGTTTCCATTAGAATTTGAGATACCGACTCTTTGAATGATATTTTAACATATTAGAACTTCATTTGGCTTTATTTCTTTTATCTTGCATGTGACAAAATAATACGGAGGCGCCGTTGCTTGGCCTAGACAGCTAATGCTAGCATGTAACTGCGACCGCCATTTAGTCTTCTTTAGCCACTTGTTAGCATTAGCATAATGTTTGTCGCAGCGTGTCTATGGTCCACGTTATCCAAATTGTTATAAATGCAACTTACTTTTTACATTTCTTTAAGCGTAACTTGATGTATTTCGGTTCAAACACACTCATAAACATCCGAGTCGTAACATTTTGTCAACAAACCAAAAACGATCACGTTACTTGTCTTTGTGTTTCTACTCGATTTTCCATCTCCAAATTGTAATGAAGCTATTGTATTTTAGGATCATCATCATGGCTGATGACTTTGACGTTGAGGCCATGCTGGAGGCTCCATACAGAAAGGTGGGTTGAGAGTTAAAAGAAATTAAGCTAATGTTCTACACTTCTACCCGTTTATAATTGCAAATGTGACAAAGTTTACATGAATGTTGTGTGGTTTGTTTGAGTAAAACGCTTTAAAGTTTATAAATAAATCCGCATCTATCTCTCTTTATAGACTTCCCTAATGATATCTCACCTCTACTCCCATGAATTCATCTTTGATTCCACTGTGAACTGTGAAAAAAAGGAAGGTAGTTATTGTGCATATACTGATGTACTGTGGTTCACCTTAGGACGAAAAGAGATTTGACCTAAAACACCCAGGCCCCATTCGGTTGCAACAAGGTGAATACGAAATAATGGATAGGCCCGTCTTATTTGGCTAGCAAAGTTGGCAGTATTCAAATTTATAACCTGCATATGTTTTGGTATCTCCGATGAGTCAATGGCCGCTTGGATGGAGCATGACCCCAAATTCACACTGGATGTGTAACGCCGCACGGGCGTAGCAGTGCCTCATTCGCTTTTAATTCGCTTCAATTTTTAAATCGGTCTGGCAATGCAAAAGATAGACTTGTCTTTTTGACCACCAGAAAACTGCTTCTAGTGTCAAAATAAATATCAGCTTTTTAACCAAAAAAAAAAATCTTAAAAGACCCTGCGTTATGTAACCAGCATTCATTGCAACAAAGATCATGGATGACGGGCGATTAATCTTTCAAAGTGAATATCAACTACTTATGATATTGATGGTAAGTTAATTACGCATAATCATGTGTCTTTTTGTTTTTCTCGCTAGGTCCATCCTGTTTTGTTACTGTTTTGTACTGAGTATAATGAGAATTGAGCTTTTTTAATCTATGCGCATAAAACGCTAAGTGGGCGTGCCATACGCAATACGTGTCTGGTGTGAATTTGGGGTTAGAGACTCTTAAAGAGGAACTGCACTGTTTTGAAATACATACATCTTTCCCTCTTCTGTGCGCCTGAAATGTCCCCTTGTGGGACTAATGAATTCATTTCTTATCATTCAAGCGCAAGAAAATTAGTTAAAATGAGCTAGCTAATAATGGACGTCATGGGAAATACAGATTTTGATGCTAAAGCCCGGGAAAAAAACTCAACGCCAACAGTTTTTCCATTTACGTGACGGACGTCTATATTAATTAACCAAGCTACGGCAATATTGATATTGTGGCACCTAACACGAATAACTATCGTTATCCGGCGGACGAACACGGTGCCTCCCTAGCCAAGCCGCCTGTAGTCGAAATAGATGTATCCCAATGACGGGCATTGTTAGCTAGCTCATATTAACTTGTTTTCTGGCTTCATAAAGCACAGAAAAGAACAAAATTCATTGTTTCACATAGGGATTTTGAATGATTGGCGAAATTTCCCAAAAGTGCAGTTCCCCTTTAAGCTTATATGCCCCTTTTTATAACATTTTAAAAGTTTGATGGTGATGTCATTACATAACTTCCCTTCGAGATCAGCTAGAGAACGTCTTTTCTATTTACATATGAAAATGCTTTTTCCCACATTGTGTGCGTTTGCACATTGTCCTATGGCAAACACGTTTTTTGTTTGTAAATATGAATACTGCCTCTTTGCCCCATTCAATTGAAGTGTATCAGCATCTTGATTTTGCATGCTACACAACAGCAGATATGAATCTAGC
The DNA here is from genome assembly GCF_030265055.1 of Doryrhamphus excisus. Taxonomy (NCBI): domain Eukaryota; kingdom Metazoa; phylum Chordata; class Actinopteri; order Syngnathiformes; family Syngnathidae; genus Doryrhamphus; species Doryrhamphus excisus. Next base: position 1,312,115 of record NC_080481.1, on the reverse strand, counting down.
AGTACTTCTATTAAGGTCTATGTATTTGTAAAGTGGCTTACCATACATGAGTTAAGTCAGAACTATTATGCCGTAATTACATTTTCGTAAGATAACAGTAGCTCGTGGAATAATTGATGGATTATTTATTTTTTTAACATAAATTTATTTTCCTTTGGGCATCAATATTACTAAGAAGTGTGAATCCCTGTTTGCTTCAGGGCAAGATGTGTGACAGAGGTGGCATCGAGCTCTTACAGTCCAAGAACGAAAATGGGTGAAGATCACTGGACTGACACCAACCACAAAGGATCTCTTTTAGCGGCCCTGTGTCAATGCGTGGTCACATGATTAGGCACAAATTGTGGCATTGGTACGACTTACTAGAAGGGGAAGGGTGGAATGAACTGCCTATTGTCAGAGCTTCCTGTACTCAGCTAAAGTGTTGGGACACCCTCCATCCTATTTGGCAGCCTTAAGAAGTGAGGGGCAGCTATTGGGGGAAGGACTCAGTCCGGGCACAGCAAAAAGACATTTCATGTATTATTATTAATTCAAATATTTCTGTATTTTCTCTTGTCCCACCCCTCCCCCTTTTACCATGACGACTTGAAATGTTGCGTCTCCGTCCTCATGATGTTCTTCTATCAACCTTGCTTAGGATGAGGTCAAGTCTTCTCATGCAAATGGACATGATGGCCAGAACAGGAAGTAAGCTATCAGTCCATCGTATTTAACTTGCTTTAATTAATCAATTATTACTAAATGAATCAATTGTCTTTGGAATGACACACAGGAAAAGGCGGAGCAAAAGTCGAAGTCCTGGCTCCAAGAAGAGAAGGAGTCGGAGCCGAAGCAAAGACCGAAAGAAGGCCAAGAAGAGGAGCAGGAGCCGCGAAAGGAAGCGCAGTCGCAGCAGGGAGCGCCATCGCAGCCGCTCCCGAAGCCGGGAGCGCGCCGGGCGGTACAAAGCTCGCAAGAGTCCAATGTATGTGACCTTATATTAATGCTGTGCGTCTACGGCTATGTTCGCGCTGTATAGTTCGATTCCGATTTCTTTGCTCATATGCGACCTGTATCTGTCTCTTTTTACGTCGCTGTGAACGGCACAATTCCTGTGTTTTCAAATGCCACTCAGGCCTCGTTTATGCGTAGATAAATACGATATTCTGCGACCGCAGTATAAATGGTGAGGTTGAATCTATCTGACCTATTCATTATGGAGAGGCGTGTATTGCTGTGCTTAGACTTTAAAATGTACTCAATGATGTAGGCAGTAGAGTTAGATATTTTTATATACCGATATAGTCTTCCAATGATAAGAAAATTACGTATATCATTTTCTTTTATCATTTATGACTAAATGATAAACATGGGGGGCTTTGATACATAAGATGAATGAAATGCTGTCATGAGAAGGAATGTTGGTGTGGGGAAGTATTTACTCGGCGGACCTTTCTCACTATAAACAGTTCTTTATGCTATGGTATGAAATACTGTACCGTTTTAAAAATGTGACCAAACATGAGGTGCATATTAGCACATGAGAATTGGATGGTGTTGCCGATACCAGTATAAATATTTAACCCAGTATCAGCTTGGAAATGAAATCAATGGTGTCGCACGTCACTAGCGCTACACTGCCACAACGTCTACGTTAGTAAACGCAGGGAAATGTAAGCCACATTGTGCTCTGCGTTCATGCTAACCATTGGTGTCTTATTTCAGACGTAAGCGTTCTAAAAGTCGCAGTCCTGTCAAAAAAGAGAAAAGTCCCATCAGGTAAAAGGTGTTTTCATATCCATTTTTGGGGATATTTGTTCCGTATATTGATCCAGATGTGTTTGTACATCCACAGGCAACCAATTGACAATCTAACACCAGAGGAGCGGGACGCCCGCACCGTCTTCTGCATGCAACTGGCTGCAAGGATCCGAGCTCGAGACCTTGAGGATTTTTTTTCAGCTGTCGGAAAAGTATGTTTCATTTTTAATCTTTCATTCTTTAATGATTCTTTAATCTTTCATTTTTAAACTGTCACCGTTTTACCTTCCAGGTAAGAGACGTGAGAATGATATCAGACCGGAATTCCCGGAGATCGAAGGGGATCGCCTACATCGAGTTTGTGGAGTCGTCTTCTGTCCCCCTCGCCATCGGCCTGACCGGCCAGCGGCTTTTAGGCGTGCCCATCATCGTGCAAGCTTCGCAGGTAAGACGCAACGTGCCCACGGCAGGCCACTCGTATTCAAACCAGACACTCAATCCGGCCCACGTGTTCGCAGGCGGAGAAAAATCGAGCTGCTGCAGCTGCAAATAATCTCCAGAAGGGAAGTTCGGGTCCGATGCGGCTCTACGTGGGTTCCCTGCACTTCAATATTACTGAGGAAATGCTTCGTGGGATCTTTGAGCCTTTTGGAAAGGTCGGAGTCAACTTTGACATCTTGAGGAGAGCCAAGTGTGTGTACACGGATTATTTGTAATCCTCCATATTGTTTTTTCTGTAGATTGAAGGAATTCAGCTTATGATGGACAGTGAAACTGGACGCTCCAAAGGATACGGATTTATATCGGTAAGTCAGGCATTTTTATTTAACGTTTGTTTTGCTCTTAGTTTGGCTTTTATTGACATCATTTGTTAAGTTTGCAGATGCAGAGTGTGCAAAAAAGGCCTTGGAGCAGCTGAATGGGTTCGAGCTGGCCGGCCGACCAATGAAAGTGGGACACGTCACCGAGCGCTCGGACGCATCAACAGCAAGCTCATTCCTGGACAACGATGAGCTAGAAAGGACCGGCATCGACCTTGGCACCACAGGTCGCTTGCAGCTAATGGCGAGACTCGCTGAAGGTTTGTTTTTATTTTTTTTTAGTTCAAAGCATCCCTGGTTTCTGTCAATTTGCCCTAATCTGTAATTAGTGTCTAATAGAGCCTTTCTGGTTCGTTAATTGAACCGAATCTGTTTGTTTGTGCAGGAACTGGTCTGAAGATTCCCCCTGCAGCTCAGCAGGCCCTACAGATGACTGGTTCTATTCCCTATGGGAACATAGCCACACCACCAGGTAGGCTTCTTCATTCGTGTGTTAGCCACCTCATGCTAATATTTACTAATGTGTGTTTCTTCTTCAGCTGTTCCAACCCCTGCACCGAGCCAGGCTTTGAACCTTCCATCGCAGCCGCTGGCTACTCACTGCCTTCAGCTGTCCAACCTCTTCAACCCACAAGCGTAAGTCTTTTGGACGTGAGCTACGCCCTTCAAAATGTGTCCAACTCGTAAGAATAGTTTGATGTAAGCTCTGACACCGCTGCCTTTTCTTTTTCCTCAGGGAAAACGATCCCAGCTGGGCCAATGAAATCCAAGACGATGTCATCGATGAGTGTAACAAGCACGGAGGAATCGTTCATATTTATGTTGATAAGAACTCTGCTCAGGTAAGAATAATTATTATTCACAGAAACTAGACATGTTAATCTTATTTTATTGAAAGCCAAAAAAAGTTATGTATTTACCGGTTTATGTAAATAGATGTCTATTTGCATTCCAAACTAAGTTTTTTGGTTCATTTTTAAAAATGTAAATAAAATGAATATGTTATTGCAGGGTAACGTGTATGTGAAGTGTCCCTCCATACCAGCAGCAATGGCCACTGTAAATGCACTTCATGGACGTTGGTTTGCAGGTTTGTGCTACCGACCGATGTACAACTTTTGATGTTTATTTATACATATAACTTACCGTTAAACTGTTTCTTTTTGTTTTTCTTGACTTTTTAGGGAAAATGATCACAGCTGCCTATGTTCCCTTACCAACCTACCACAACCTTTTCCCAGATTCAGTAACAGCAAAGCAGCTGCTAATGCCGACACGTCGATAGTGTGACATTTTCAAAGTCAGTGTACATACATTTCTTTGCATTGATTTCAAATGTCATTGAAAAAGGCTGCATTGTAGTCAGTTGTTTCTGTGTAAACCCTTCAAAGTCGGGCAGTTTGAGTTTGCTTTAAGCTTTGTGGCTTTGTGCTGTGAACCACTGAAGAAATATGCAGGTGTCTGTTTTTAAATATTCCTATCTGCTTGTTTGGATCATTACTTAGATTGGGAAAGAGTAGCAGAATTACAAGTGTTACTACGGAATATTGGGCCTTAATTGCCAAAATGTCTACAATAATCCTTTGTAACTTTTTACAGCCATAATTTCATTTTTAGTATGAAGGCTCCAATAAACTTTATTTGAAAATTTGCAGTCTCCTTTATTTAAATCTCACATGTAGATAGTAATGTCCTATAATGTTGGGGGTGTCCACAAGACCAGATTTTAACATTACCTTACCATTACCTGACGTGGCAATGAGGATGGCTGTGTGTGAGAGAGAGAGCTCTGTCGAGCACACAATCTTGGTGCCACAGTCCGCAGGATGACATTGAGAAAATGTAGCAGTTGCCACGGAGATGACCGCCAACGGGTCCCAGACCGAGCCATCAATGTACAGGTGCCCATGGAGCACCCAGAGTGTCTTCACTGCAGCGATCTGGCGTTGTTTGAGCAGTGACCTTGGAGAAATGCAGATTAGATTGTTTGGGTTAGTGTAGGAGTAGGTAGCCGCATTCCCATAGACTTGATGCATTCTGGTCTCTCAATCAATCATGATAGGCACATTGGACTGCTGTCTTAATGTTATGACCCACCTGGGCATTGACTCATCCAATCAGCAACAGACCTGTTATGGTTCCAAAATCTTTGTCCTCAAAGAAAAGAATCGCTTGGTGCATTTCCTCCACTTCCAACTGGTCATCACGGAACCGGTGGTGAACATTCTGTAAAGGTAGACTGGTTCCCCCGAAACGGAATCAGATTTTGTCAATTGGAGAGAACATTTCATCATTATGATTTGGATAGCAATGCCAAGGGAATGACTTCATACAAGTATGAGAGAGGACAAAACAGGAAAAATAAGGGAGAGTGAAAAGAGACCGCCTTCATGGAGAGCCAGGAGAAGCTAACCAAATAAACTCTTGCTATTTATCCTGAATGCTCAAATCCTGACTGCAAAATGGAAGCATGACCACGCTTGAATTTGTCTATAAACTGTAGTATAGTTAGCCAGATGCCCCTAATCACAATACACTAGGGACCTGCAGACAGGAGTAGCTGTTACTGCTTGTAGCCCAAAATTGACTACATGTTTAAGGTCCATTTTCCACTCTTGGTGCCTAACTGTTCAGTGCAAACGATGTGGACGGATGCTGGAAAAATTTACGTTATCACATGAAAACACATTTATTCTCTGGCTATTGTATATAATCTATTGAGCAAACACTTGGGGCATATAAATAGACAAAACAACCTAACACATATGGCCTTGGAACACATCTCTAGACTCAAACTCACTGACAACACCAACTAAAAAGACAACTACTCATATAGTTTGCTGGAATGTGAAACCGAAACTTTAAACTGAGTTTTAAAAAAAAAAAGGCTGAGAAGGGAAGTGGCTCTAGCGCTTGGAGCAGGGACTCTTTCCCCTTTTGCAAAAGACAAACTTCTGCCTACGCGTGCTTTTAGACTCCTGTCGATGAGCATAATGATATGTTCATGTACGGTCCAAATATTGATAATCCGGTGTTCCATGTCTGAATAGAATTGCATGGGTGCTGATGTGTTGGTGTTAAAGAAGTCACTACAGGTTTAATGCCTATTGTGAACTTTATAACAAAAGCTTACAAACAGTAACATAACATTCATCTCCAAATTTCTTTTGTCAATTACATCCACATACAATAGTCCTTTTCTTTTTTTTTTCTTTTTTTTCCTAAATGTTATTCCTCCTCCAGGGTGGTCACCGCCTGGAAAGAAAACTACAATTATATTTAAATCAAACTTACCTCAGAAAACAAGTCTCAGATTTTTTTTACTAACTTAACAAATGTATTAGAATAATTAGAGTATACAGAATGATTATCTATTAACTTTGTGGTACATTTTTAAATTCCAAATTTAAACAGAATGGATGTGAAATTCATGTAATTGCAACTGAATAAGCTTTGATATTTGTCTTCTCCACAACCAACAACACAGAAAAACAGCAACTACACAAAAGGACTCTGACCTGAAAGGACTTCACTTTTTTGGAGAGCAGGCCTTGGCCTGGTGGGCTTGCAAGACCGCGATGGCCTCGTCCACCTGATCCAAAAAAAAGGAGCAGGAATTACTTCATAAAGTTTTATTGATGATGCAGACTTTAAAAAAAAATGAGAAGTTTTACCTTGGAGTGGAGGCACTCTGGTGTCTCCAGCATGTGCAGCAGCTCCGAGTTGTCGATCTCCAGCAGCATTCCGGTGATTTTCCCCGCCAAGGTCGGATGAAGGGCGTGAATGAGAGGGTAAAGACGCTCACCTGTCGCAGCATCGATGGAGACAACAGGATAAAAAAAAAAAAACTAGTGACGCCACCCAAGCCCAAATATGAATAAATAAAAGGACTGATGACCAAAAACGGAAAGACCAAGAAGAATACCAAGAAGCTGCTTCTGGTCAGCAAGTGGTGCTGCAGCCAACATGGAGGCAGTGAGAGGCTCGTTGCCTTGAGTGTGAACAGGTTGCTCCATCACAGGTGCAGGAACAACCTAAGGAAATACTATTAGTATAATAGTATATACATATATATATATATAGTATAAATAGTACCTGGAGTCTGGTCATGGATGCAGGCATGGAGATGACCTGCTGAGGGTTCCTCACTGCTGAAGAGTATTTAAACTGGCCGCTCCTGGACACTCCCGACATGTCAGCTCGTCCTCTCATGGTCTGGGTTCCGATGTTGCCTACACACGCGTGTGCGTGAGCGATTCTACCATCCACAACCGTGGAATGAGAACTTCAGAAGCTCGGACTTACTCGTCTTTTGTGTGGAAGCCATGACGCGTGGAGCCTGGGTGGAAGCCTGTCTGACTGTGGCGATGGGAGTGGACCCCCGGCGAGGAGCAGAGCCGCCAATGTAGTGAGTCGAGTATGAGCCTGAAAACACGGCCGTGTGGGGTTTGAACATGTCCCATTTGGTCACAAGCCAAAAGTGGTCAATTCACCCTGCACTCTGGGGGGCTGTCCTGTCCAGCGAGGTACTGGTCTCATGTTGCCGATGGCGTTGTGCTCATAGAAGGTGCGGGGAGGAGGCTGCACAGAGGAGACATTTATTACATTACATACGTCTTTAGTGATCAGTTAATCAATTAATTCAAATTAAAGCATTAATCATCATATACTGAATTAGTATGATAAATGAGGTGGGTTTTTCTAAACAATATTATTGATCATAGAGCTCAGGGGTCTCCAATTAAAACCGAGTAAGGTCCGTTTATTATGTATTTCGGCTGCACGCAGGCCTCACAGCTAGGAGACCCAGTTCGATTCCACCCTCGGCCATGTCTGTGTGGAGTTTGCATGTTCTCCATGTGCATGCGTGGGTTTCCTCCCACATTCCAAAAACATGCTAGGTTAATTGTTGACTCCAAATTGTCCATAGGTATGAATGTGAGTGTGAATGGTTGTTTGTCTATATGTGCCCTGTGATTGGCTGGCCACCAGTCCAGGGTGTACCCCGCCTCTCGCCCAAATAAGCGTTAGAAAATGACTGAATGACTGCCTAAGAGAACAAGCCTACCTGCGGTACGGTCATGTAGTAGCTGGTCTGGTGATAGGAGTCAATAATAGGACTGGTCATGCTTCTCAAGGTGGCCATTCTCTGCATGTACTTGTTGGTAAGAATGGCTTTCCGTTCCTCCCTTCGCTGAGCCAGGGCCACGTAAAGAGGCTTGGTGGCAATAATTCTTCCATTCATCTCCGTGACTGCTTTAGTTGCTTCCTCTGGTGAAGAAAAGCAGACAAAGCCAAAGCCTTTGCTTTGGGAGCCATCGGTCATGACCTGCAGGAAGTTCAAGCACAATCTCAAAACTTGGCATGGCTCATTATTGGAATGGATCCTGATTCTATGTGACTAACCAGATAGTCATAAGGTAGTGTTTAATAACTTTATGTTGTGTTTGCTACCTTTGCACTTGTTATGGTGCCGTAGGGGGAGAACTCCTTTCTGAGTCTCTCATCATCAATGCTATCATCCAAGTTCTTCACATACAGATTGACACCCTGAAGATGGAGAAAGATAAAAGAAAGATAGAAGTCAAGTACAAAGACAGAAACATCCATGTCATAACCTAAAACATAAAATCTTACCCGTACATTTTGAAACTACTGTCCTAAACACAAGACATCCAACCTGATATATATACATACATACATATACATACATATATATGTATGTATATATATATATACACACACACATATATATATACACATACACACATATGTAAGTATGTATAAGTATGTATATGTAAGTGTATATACATACATACATACATACATACATACATACGTGTACATACGTACGTACATACGTACGTACATACATACACGTATACACATACGTACATACATACATACACGTATACACATACATACACGTATACACATACATACATACATACATACATACATACATACATACATACATACATACACGTATACACATACATACATACACACATACACGTATACACATACATACATACATACACACATACACGTATACACATACATACATACATACATACACGTATACACATACATACATACATACACGTATACACATACATACATACACGTATACACATACATACATACACGTATACACATACATACATACACGTATACACATACATACATACATACACGTATACACATACATACATACATACACGTATACACATACATACATACATACACGTATACACATACATACATACATACACGTATACACATACATACATACATACATACATACATACACGTATACACATACATGCATACATACACGTATACACATACATGCATACATACACGTATACACATACATGCATACATACACGTATACACATACATGCATACATACACGTATACACATACATGCATACATACACGTATACACATACATGCATACATACACGTATACACATACATGCATACATACATGCGTACATGCATACATACACGTATACACATACATGCATACATACACGTATACACATACATGCATACATACATGCGTACATGCATACATACACGTATACACATACATGCATACATACACGTATACACATACATGCATACATACATGCGTACATGCATACATACACGTATACACATACATGCATACATACATGCGTACATGCATACATACACGTATACACATACATGCATACATACATGCGTACATGCATACATACACGTATACACATACATGCATACATACATGCATACATGCATACATACACGTATACACATACATGCATACATACATGCGTACATGCATACATACATGCGTATATACATACACGCATACACGTATATACATACACGCACACACGTATATACATACACGCACATACATACACATACGTACACGCACATACATACACATACGTACATACACATACGTACATACATACACATACGTACATACGTACATACATACACATACGTACATACGTACATACATACACATACGTACATACGTACACACATACGTACATACGTACACACATACGTACATACGTACACACATACGTACATACGTACACACATACGTACATACGTACATACGTACACACATACGTACACACATACGTACACACATACGTACGTACGTACACACGTATTCTGTCAAAAATAAAAGTGGAAACCTCACAGAAACCTCACACACGCTCAACAGGGGACCCAGAAGCATCCAAAAATGGCATAAAAGACCAGATTTTCAATTTGGTGAATATCAACCGGTCATATAAGAAAATATACTGTATAGGCCTTGACCAGGCCCTGAAACGTCATTTTCAAGGCCTTGAAAGGGGACCCAGAAGCATCCAAAAATGGCATCAAATGCCAGATTTTCAATTTGGTGATTTTTGGAAAAAAACGTAAGGGGTTAGTATGTCGTTTTTTTCATTTTTTTCAACTTGCTTTTAAAGCACTTTTCTGTCAAAAATAAAAGTGGAAACCTCACACACGCTCAACAGGGGACCCAGAAGCATCCAAAAATGGCATAAAATGCCAAAGTTTGATTTTGGTGATTTTTGGAAAAAAACGTAAGGGGTTAGTATGTCGTTTTTTTCATTTTTTTCAACTTGCTTTTAAAGCACTTTTCTGTCAAAAATAAAAGTGGAAACCTCACACACGCTCAACAGGGGACCCAGAAGCATCCAAAAATGGCATAAAATGCCATTTTTTCAATTTGGTGATTTTTGGAAAAAAACGTAAGGGGTTAGTATGTCGTTTTTTTCATTTTTTTCAACTTGCTTTTAAAGCACTGTCGTTTTTTTCATTTTTTTCAACTTGCTTTTAAAGCACTTTTCTGTCAAAAATAAAAGTGGAAACCTCACACACGCTCAACAGGGGACCCAGAAGCATCCAAAAATGGCATCAAATGCCAGATTTTCAATTTGGTGATTTTTGGAAAAAAACGTAAGGGGTTAGTATGTCGTTTTTTTCATTTTTTTCAACTTGCTTTTAAAAAGTGGAAACCTCACACACGCTCAACAGGGGACCCAGAAGCATCCAAAAATGGCATCAAATGCCAGATTTTCAATTTGGTGATTTTTGGAAAAAAACGTATGTCGTTTTTTTCATTTTTTTCTACTTGCTTTTAAAGCACTTTTCTGTCAAAAATAAAAGTGGAAACCTCACACACGCTCAACAGGGGACCCAGAAGCATCCAAAAATGGCATCAAATGCCAGATTTTCAATTTGGTGATTTTTGGAAAAAAACGTAAGGGGTTAGTATGTCGTTTTTTTCATTTTTTTTCAACTTGCTTTTAAAGCACTTTTCTGTCAAAAATAAAAGTGGAAACCTCACACACGCTCAACAGGGGACCCAGAAGCATCCAAAAATGGCATAAAATGCCAAAGTTTGATTTTGGTGATTTTTGAAAAAAACGTAAGGGGTTAGTATGTCGTTTTTTTCATTTTTTTCAACTTGCTTTTAAAGCACTTTTCTGTCAAAAATAAAAGTGGAAACCTCACACACGCTCAACAGGGGACCCAGAAGCATCCAAAAATGGCATCAAATGCCAGATTTTCAATTTGGTGATTTTTGGAAAAAAACGTAAGGGGTTAGTATGTCGTTTTTTTCATTTTTTTTCAACTTGCTTTTAAAGCACTTTTCTGTCAAAAATAAAAGTGGAAACCTCACACACGCTCAACAGGGGACCCAGAAGCATCCAAAAATGGCATAAAATGCCAAAGTTTGATTTTGGTGATTTTTGAAAAAAACGTAAGGGGTTAGTATGTCGTTTTTTTCATTTTTTTCAACTTGCTTTTAAAGCACTTTTCTGTCAAAAATAAAAGTGGAAACCTCACACACGCTCAACAGGGGACCCAGAAGCATCCAAAAATGGCATCAAATGCCAGATTTTCAATTTGGTGATTTTTGGAAAAAAACGTAAGGGGTTAGTATGTCGTTTTTTTCATTTTTTTCAACTTGCTTTTAAAGCACTTTTCTGTCAAAAATAAAAGTGGAAACCTCACACACGCTCAACAGGGGACCCAGAAGCATCCAAAAATGGCATAAAATGCCAAAGTTTGATTTTGGTGATTTTTGGAAAAAAACGTAAGGGGTTAGTATGTCGTTTTTTTCATTTTTTTTCAACTTGCTTTTAAAGCACTTTTCTGTCAAAAATAAAAGTGGAAACCTCACACACGCTCAACAGGGGACCCAGAAGCATCCAAAAATGGCATAAAATGCCAAAGTTTGATTTTGGTGATTTTTGAAAAAAACGTAAGGGGTTAGTATGTCGTTTTTTTCATTTTTTTCAACTTGCTTTTAAAGCACTTTTCTGTCAAAAATAAAAGTGGAAACCTCACACACGCTCAACAGGGGACCCAGAAGCATCCAAAAATGGCATCAAATGCCAGATTTTCAATTTGGTGATTTTTGGAAAAAAACGTAAGGGGTTAGTATGTCGTTTTTTTCATTTTTTTCAACTTGCTTTTAAAGCACTTTTCTGTCAAAAATAAAAGTGGAAACCTCACACACGCTCAACAGGGGACCCAGAAGCATCCAAAAATGGCATAAAATGCCAAAGTTTGATTTTGGTGATTTTTGGAAAAAAACGTAAGGGGTTAGTATGTCGTTTTTTTCATTTTTTTCAACTTGCTTTTAAAGCACTTTTCTGTCAAAAATAAAAGTGGAAACCTCACACACGCTCAACAGGGGACCCAGAAGCATCCAAAAATGGCATAAAATGCCATTTTTTCAATTTGGTGATTTTTGGAAAAAAACGTAAGGGGTTAGTATGTCGTTTTTTTCATTTTTTTCAACTTGCTTTTAAAGCACTGTCGTTTTTTTCATTTTTTTCAACTTGCTTTTAAAGCACTTTTCTGTCAAAAATAAAAGTGGAAACCTCACACACGCTCAACAGGGGACCCAGAAGCATCCAAAAATGGCATCAAATGCCAGATTTTCAATTTGGTGATTTTTGGAAAAAAACGTAAGGGGTTAGTATGTCGTTTTTTTCATTTTTTTCAACTTGCTTTTAAAAAGTGGAAACCTCACACACGCTCAACAGGGGACCCAGAAGCATCCAAAAATGGCATCAAATGCCAGATTTTCAATTTGGTGATTTTTGGAAAAAAACGTAAGGGGTTAGTATGTCGTTTTTTTCATTTTTTTTCAACTTGCTTTTAAAGCACTTTTCTGTCAAAAATAAAAGTGGAAACCTCACACACGCTCAACAGGGGACCCAGAAGCATCCAAAAATGGCATAAAATGCCAAAGTTTGATTTTGGTGATTTTTGAAAAAAACGTAAGGGGTTAGTATGTCGTTTTTTTCATTTTTTTCAACTTGCTTTTAAAGCACTTTTCTGTCAAAAATAAAAGTGGAAACCTCACACACGCTCAACAGGGGACCCAGAAGCATCCAAAAATGGCATCAAATGCCAGATTTTCAATTTGGTGATTTTTGGAAAAAAACGTAAGGGGTTAGTATGTCGTTTTTTTCATTTTTTTCAACTTGCTTTTAAAGCACTTTTCTGTCAAAAATAAAAGTGGAAACCTCACACACGCTCAACAGGGGACCCAGAAGCATCCAAAAATGGCATAAAATGCCAAAGTTTGATTTTGGTGATTTTTGGAAAAAAACGTAAGGGGTTAGTATGTCGTTTTTTTCATTTTTTTTCAACTTGCTTTTAAAGCACTTTTCTGTCAAAAATAAAAGTGGAAACCTCACACACGCTCAACAGGGGACCCAGAAGCATCCAAAAATGGCATAAAATGCCAAAGTTTGATTTTGGTGATTTTTGAAAAAAACGTAAGGGGTTAGTATGTCGTTTTTTTCATTTTTTTCAACTTGCTTTTAAAGCACTTTTCTGTCAAAAATAAAAGTGGAAACCTCACACACGCTCAACAGGGGACCCAGAAGCATCCAAAAATGGCATCAAATGCCAGATTTTCAATTTGGTGATTTTTGGAAAAAAACGTAAGGGGTTAGTATGTCGTTTTTTTCATTTTTTTCAACTTGCTTTTAAAGCACTTTTCTGTCAAAAATAAAAGTGGAAACCTCACACACGCTCAACAGGGGACCCAGAAGCATCCAAAAATGGCAACAAATGCCAGATTTTCAATTTGGTGATTTTTGGAAAAAAACGTACGTACGTACGTACGTACGTACGTACACACATACGTACACACGTACACACATACGTACACACATACGTACACACATACGTACACACATACACACATACACACATACACACATACACGCATACATACATACATACATACATACATACATACATACATACATACACGTATATACATACATGCATACATACACGTATACACATACATGCATACATACACGTATACACATACATGCATACATACACGTATACACATACATGCATACATACATGCGTACATGCATACATACACGTATACACATACATGCATACATACATGCGTACATGCATACATACACGTATACACATACATGCATACATACATGCGTACATGCATACATACATGCGTATATACATACATACATGCGTATATACATACACGCATACACGTATATACATACACGCACACACGTATATACATACACGCACATACATACACGCACACACGTACATACATACACGCACACACGTACATACATACACGCACATACATACACGCACACACGTACATACATACACGCACATACATACACGCACACACGTACATACATACACGCACATACATACACGCACACACGTACATACATACACGCACATACATACACGCACATACATACACGCACACACGTACATACATACACGTACATACATACACGCACACACGTACATACGTACATACACGCACACACGTACATACGTACATACATGCACATACGTACATACGTACATACATACACATACGTACATACGTACATACATACACATACGTACATACGTACATACATACACATACGTACATACGTACATACATACACATACGTACATACATACACATACGTACATACGTACACACATACGTACATACGTACACACATACGTACATACATACACATACGTACATACGTACATACACATACGTACATACGTACATACACATACGTACATACGTACACACATACGTACATACGTACACACGTACACACATACGTACGTACGTACATACACATACGTACGTACACACGTACACACATACGTACGTACATACATACACATACGTACATACGTATGTATATACATACATACATTAACAGCACTATATTAACTTGAAGAAAAAAAACGTAAAGATAAAATATACTAAAAGTCTGAAAATGTATTTGGCCAGCAGTCATGTCTTTATTAGTCGCTGAGGAATCACGCTAGCACTAATATTAGTCATGATGGGTTGAATTCACATTTTGAGTGGAGGTGTAGTATTTATATATTATATATATATATATTATATTATATATATTATTTTATATCTAGGATTTCTGAGCAGATTTTCCAGAATCTGCACCTATTCCAGCTGTATTTCCTTCCATTTGTGCTTCCTGCCAAAACGGTCTGTTTTAATTTATTCCACCCACGGCCCGCCTCCTGGCATGTCCACTATGGTGTGATTGGTCACACGCCCAAAGCGCTTCCTAACTATGAACCAAATAAGGAAGTCCTCTCCTCTGTGATGTGGACAGATCAACATAATGGGCACCCCCGATATATGGGCTTTCAAGATTGTTAAAATGTTTTAAATAACGTTAACATCCAGCTTCCTAAGAAGTGTGACATTGTTCAAAATGAACAATGGCAGCGTCACCTGGTAACGTTGGATGCGGTCCTGTTTGATCTGGTCAAACCGGCGCTTAAGCTCGCCTTGGCGCTCCAGCCGCTTCTGAGCCCGCCCGACATAGAGCATTTTCCCATTGATCTCCTTGCCGTTCATCTCATCAACTGCCTGAAAGCAGAAGCATCAGCATGTCACAACTTTCACTACAAAATGGAGTCCGCTGTCTACTGCCTTGCTTCATCTCGTGAAAATTGTTAAACTAATGCTACATTATACGTTGTGTATATGTGTCATATGTTACTTTTTAACCTGGACATAAAAGTGAAATCTTGACAAATTCAACACAGAAACATGACAATACCTTTTGCGCGTCCTCATGGTTGGCGTAATTAACGAAGCCGAAACCACGCGAACGACCTCTCTCGTCCTTCATCACACGCACACTAAGAGTCCTCCCTGAGACGAGGCGCCAACAATCACTTTTAACCTTCCAAGATGGAGGTCAGACCATTAAAGCAACATGCAACACTCTTACCAAATGCGGAAAAGACATCTTTCAGTTTGTCATCGGTGTAGTCCTCACCAAAGTTCTTAATGTAGACGTTGGTGAATTTCATAGCTTTGGTGCCAAACTCCACCTCTCGGTCCTTGCGGGACTTGAAATGGCCAACAAAACTGCAGACATGATCATAAAATCTCCAAGATCCAGACAATCCATGAGTGAAATCCCGATAACATCCATGCAGTGTAAATGTTTAAATGTACTACAGGCTATATTAGGGGTCTAATATAGTTTTTTTTTTCTTGAGAGCTACTTTTACAAAATGAAAATTTTTGTAACAATTACTTTCATAGCTTATTTAAAGCCAATATATATTTACATACATTTATTTCTCATCTAAGATTATTAATTGAAAACCTGAATGAAAACGGTCCCTTCAGCCGCATCCGCTGCCTTCTGAAGAGCAGATGCAGCCGACTCTGATATCAGCGTGCTCAACGCCCGTTTCAAGCGTGGCAAACGGTCATTCGACTTGCAGAGCCCGACGCAGGCCCTCAGAGGCGGTACTCATCCCAAAATGGTGCCCACATTCAAGTACAGCGGGTTGACGGACGATCACATCGCGAGCCTCAAACACGCCATGCCCTGCTAAGTGTTTGGCCCCAAATGCCGCACCAATCTAAAGTTTTTCAACGCACCACCCCGGTCAGACATTTTTGAGAAACATTTTGCAGGGTGCAAAACTTTTGGCGGATGGGATCTGCATTTTAAAGCCAGTAGTGTCCAATGTCGATATCATGCTTTCACTGATGTCGGCCAATCGATCAGAGCATCCCGAGTCATAACAAATATTGCCGATATTTTTATTTGTCTTTCACTCAGGATGACAACACTTGTGTTTTATGTTGACACCCAAAATAAATATTCCTATTAAGAGATCCTACCAGTTTACATGCATGTTCATTGCCTCACATTGTGTTTATCAGATTGATGACAAAACTTCTTACTATACCATTTTTATGTACTCACACTTTTCTGTCGTTCAGCAGCATTCCGTTCATGGTTTCAATGGCGCGGTTTGCGGCTTCCTGAGTTTCAAAGTGAACAAAGCCGTAGCCTTTCGATCCTCTCTCGTCACAAACGACCTACAACACAAACAATAATGTTATAAAATAATAAACTTATCACCACATGAACACATCAAATGCCACCAAGTAGCACGTATACCTTGCAGGACAAAATATTCCCAAAGGCTGAGAAGGTATCATACAACGCTTTGTTGTCAATAGAATCATCCATGTTCTTGATGAAGATGTTGCCCACACCAGACTTCCTGAGGCCAGGGTCACGTTGAGACCACATTATTCGAATGGGGCGTCCCTTAATGACGTCGTAGTTCATTGTATCCAAAGCACACTCCGCTAAAAGAAGAAAAAGGTTTCAGGAAGATAGCAAAGGCTCATAAGAGTTCATAAATGATATTCCTCATTATACGTGTCACACAGGAGAGACGTCTTACTTATGTGTACATCTTGTATTTGTGGACTGAGACATTACTTTTGTCACCTCACAGAAATTTTGGGATGCCTCGCTGACATTTTTTTAAAGAGAGGGCACTTTCACATCAATGCTGTTTGCAGCTTCAGTGACACTATGCCCAAAATACTTAGAGACAATGGTAGTCCCTAATTTGATAACCAGTGCGTGAATAGTCCCGACTGCCAGCTCAAATGTCACAATGAGCACTAGTGAAGGAAATGTATAAGTCCACCACCAAGACTGTCCTAAACAGATAATGGTTTTGAGTAGGAAAATTATAGAACGGGTACATTACCATCAGCTGGTTGCTGGAAGTTTATATAAGCATATCCCAAAGATCTCCGAGTGATAATATCACGACACACACGTATCGACATGATTGGCCCTGCAGGAGAAAATTTCTGGTACAACATGGCCTCTGTAACATCCGGATGCAGGTCCCCGACATACAAAGAGGCGAGGGGATACGTTGGTCCGCTGCTGTTCATCTTGGTTGACCGCTAGTTCAAAACAGGAAGTAGTACAGAAAAATTAAAATCAAGAGTTGTCGCTGCAATGCTTTTAGAATTTGCATGAAAATTATATCGAATTACAACAAATGCATGGATGCTTTGGACTAACATGTTTTGATGCCATAAAAATAATTGCTTTACATTGGTGGTGGTAAAATAAGCCTATTCAAATTATTTTAAAATTAAATCACAATACTGGAGCATGTCGGCCTGACAGTCTGGAGAATTGGGATTCGTACCTTCGTACCTTGCATGTTCCCATACATATGTGGGTTTTCTCTGGGTGCATCAGGTTCCTCCCACATCCCCAAAACATGCGTCTTAGGCTTAATGAAGACTCTAAATTCACCAAAGGTGTGAATGTGAATGGTTAATTATCTACATGTGACTGACTGGTGACCAGTCCAGGGTGTAAACCCACCCCACCTCTCGCCTGAAGACTTGTAGGATAGGCTCCAGCTTACCTATGACTTTGAGGTGTATAGAATATGGATGACTAAATCAAAAGTACAGTGCTGTGGGAATAATTTGTTGCCTTTGCAAATATAAAAAATGTCCAGTTTAAATGTAGTTTGGACATTGTGATTTGAAGAGGTTTTTTCCCCAAATATTTTAACAAGGAGACATTATGTAGCTACATGAGGAATATGAAAGAAGCTTCAATTTAAAAAAATATATATATATATTTTGGCACAGGTTTTGCTAAGGGTTTTTTTTCCAAATATTTCAACTAGGAGACATTATGTAGCTACATGAGGAATATGAAAGAAGCTTCAATTAAAAAAAAAATTAAATATTTTGGCACAGGTTTTGCCAAGGGTTTTTTTTCCAAATATTTTAACTAGGAGACATTATGTAGCTACATGAGGGATATGAAATAAGCTTCAATTTTTTAAAAATGTATAGATTTTGGCACAGGTTTTGCAAACTTTGATACACCTTGATACGAGTCTAACTCGGATATAGTTCAATTCAACTAATTTAAACTTGTATACAACAGTTGGCTACTTTAGGGAAACTCAGACATTCAACAGCCATTCAATATCAACCAAAAAGTCAGGCAAGTTAGCATTCAAAGATTAGTAAGACTAATAAGTAAAATACTTGGAAACTCCTCTGTTAACGAAATTGATTGAAATTGATGTCGATGTTTATACACAATTGGGTTAAAAATAAATAATACAATATATTCCTCTATACACAAAAAGCATCATGAGGTAGCCACATTTGACGACACCAATTTGTTAAGAACACTTTACAGCAACGTGGTTAGGGGCATCTAAATCGCACATACATAGATAAAACCACGAAATGCTGTTACTTACAGCTTTTAAACGCTCAAAATGCTCAAATGCGTTGTGCTGTTTAGTGTAGAGAAAACAGTTAGCGAAGTCATCTCTCGAAGAAGAAAAACGCCTAATTACTGCCGCGGAACACCTGCATCATTAGTCCGCGTAGGTTAGTGCCACTTGACTGTGGACTACTATATAAAATATTGGGAGTACTCCGCAATAGAAAATAGTTCTTGGACCGACTTTAAGCACGTCCTCTAGCGGACATTTTGTGCAAAACTAACTTGAGGCGGCGTTGCCCACTCTATAAAATGACAACAACGTTCTTAAACGAAACTTTTATTTCACTGAATGGTCTTTGACACGTTCCTATTTATTACATGTATAGTGAAACTAGTATGGTTTTAAGATACATAAACACAAAGCTAGAGTTACACCGACCATTGTTTCTCCAAGTCATCGTTGCTTTTCAGAACTATACTAAATTTTCACAACCACGTGTGTGCACTGGGTAATAGACTGTTACAGAAGCAAATTTTAGCCATAGACTTGTCAGTAAAAACAAAGCAAGTAGATACCAGATATACAGACAGGCTTCGTTCCACATTCACTAACTGCATTTTCGTCAAGCATAATGAAACTTTTTAATGAACAAAACATTATTTCAATTCCTCTGAGCTTTGTCAGAATAAACAGGCTGTCATCTGTAACGTGGAATGGTGTCTTTAACTACAATATGTGGAATGTAGTGGTGATATATGGTATTGTGACACTGAGCTGTTTCAAAATATGAAATGGCACCTTCATATGATTTATCAGCACTTTTGTATAAAAATCCAATTTTCTTGAGAAATCAGCAACTTTTAGAAGATGTTGTAAGCACGTTTGATCAAATGCGATCAAACATTTTTGAACAACATCAAAGATTACTTTTGTTTTTTTAACATACACATGATAATCCTTGTTGCAAACTACAAAGCCAATCTGCACCACTTTGTTTGTAAAAGGAAATAAGCATCGGCCTTCTGGCATCCTTGGTAATTTAGGGGGTCCCTTTATGTTTGTGAATATGATGGAGGCGCATTACACTCAAGATGTCAGTGTCACAATACAGCCTGCCTCCTTTCTGTATGAGCCCACAGCAGAATTGCAGTAAGTTGAATTCAAGATTGTATTCGTTTCTGAACGCAAACTGCTTTTGGGTTGTGAAGCAAATGTAACACCTACCATCACAGTGTTTGCCAGTTTAATTACCAAACAATAAAACCATACAATAAAACCTGTAAATACCATGAGGAATCACAATAATAAAAGTAACAAAAAAAAAAGGGAGTGGGGGTTAAAATGCGCCACAAACTAGCTGGGACAAAGGAATTTAGAATGATGATTTAAATTCACAATACCTCCCCCTCCCCCCCCAGATCACACTCTCAGGCATGTGCTCGAGCACGCACACACACAAACACACACACTCGCATGCACGCAAACACACAAAATATCTTTTACACTCACGCTTGCTCACTCCACACAAACGAGCCAACATACACACAAAGCTAACATAAACAGAAACATGGACTCACTAATCAACACAAGTTTCTACAAAGTGACCGAACGTACTAACAACTGAAAATGACCCTGTCACCTCACAGAAAACTGAGAGGGGTAAACTAGTTGGTCAGGAGCAATTCAGGCTGCTTGTCATACAGAAGAGGGAGGGGCTGATGGAGTGGAGGGGGGATGTATATAAGCTGTCTGTGTTTTAAGATAAGAGTGTAGGTGGATTAACAGTGCAATTCCATCAGTTTTCCCCTTCTCCGGTCTCCCCCTCGTCGCCCTGGTTTTCTGATGTCCACAGCTGCAAATACGCGAGAAAAACAGTTAATGATTTGCCCGTCCAACCTTCAAAACAAAACGTGACGACATGACTCACAGTCAAGTTGTCCCTTAGTAGTTGCATGATCAGGGTGCTGTCTTTGTATGAATCCTCGTTCAAGGTGTCAAGCTCGGCGATGGCTTCATCAAATGCCTGAAAAAACAACGCAATTCTTACTGTGAGCTCAAAGCGGCGATCGCAATCATTTGGGAACGTTTTGTTACACACACTTAACCGGCTTCAGCTTCAAAACAGACGTATCATTTAATGATTCTTATTGTGTTTGTAGCTTGCAGTGGTGTAAAACTGCACTAAACTAATTTTTGAATATCATGCTCAAGCTCTTATCTCAGTATGATGCAGTACAGTTCTTCCCCACTGTTGATCAAAACTGTGCATTACGATCTTTGTCAAAGGTGTTTTCGTAATTAAAACTTTTGCATTGGATCTCATTAAGAGTGTTACGGATACCAAAAGTGCATATAAGAAGTTTGATTCACACCGTCTTTGCCAGACTGCAAGCCTTTTCCGGGTTGTTTTGGATTTCATAGTAGAAGACAGAGAAGTTGAGGGCCAGGCCAAGCCTAATGGGGTGTGTAGGCTGCATGTCCCCCTTGCTAATGTCAAAGGCTTGTTGGTACGCCTGCTGGGAATTCTCCACTGTATCTGGAAGCATACAATATCAAGATTCATAGTACAGGTCATCACTACTTATATTTAAAGGTCATCCTCACTTACCCTTCTTAGTGTCTCCGGATGCAACCTCAGACAGGTATCTGTAGTAGTCGCCTTTCATTTTCAGATAAAACACCTTGCCTTCAGAACTCGATGCATTGGCAATGAGGTACTGGTCCAGTAGCCCCTGAAAGCAACCAGTTGAGCTCACCACTGAGGAAACGCACGGACAGAAACACAAACGCACCAAAGTTCGGCAGCCTTACAAGCACATCGTGGCAGATTTCCTGCAGCTCAGATTCGATCTTCTCCCGATATTCACGTGCCATCTGCTTCTTTTTGTCATTGCCTTCAATCTTCTGCTCAATGCTGGAGATGACACGCCAGGATGAGCGGCGTGCCCCGACCACATTCTTGTAGGCAACGGAGAGAAGGTTGCGCTCCTCATTTGACAGCTCGGTACCTTGCTCCGTCACACTCTTCATGGCTGTGGCCATGTCATCATAGCGCTCGGCCTGCTCAGCCAGCTTGGCATTCTGTACCAGGTCGTTCTTATCCATTTTCAAGACTGGGGGAAATACAATGTAAAGAATCACATGGTTAGAGATGGCTAGCAAGTAGTCTAAAGATGTCTTTTGTGAGGGCCACGAAAGGAATTATCAAAGGCAATATATATTCCTGAATAAATGTTTGTAAATTAGCTTCATATACTTATATACAAAGACGGCATTTCCATGAATATTGAGGATGCGCACCGTAAACTGGGCCCCGTGGCAAGTGGGTCAACCATGCATTTGCTGAGGTTAGCCCCAAGCTAATTAACCAGCGCTCTCCAATCCCGTCTCACCGTTACCTCCATTTCGTCTAAAATGATTCGTCACAATCAGCAGCAAACGACTTGAAATATACGTTGTAATCGGTATTCCAATATCGTTTTGAATACACCTATTTCAACGAACATCAAAATCCTTCCCACTACAACCGCTGCTAACGGCGCTAGCGTAATGACACATTTCATTGACAGGTATTAACGATATCAAACACATTCACTCTCCAGTTTGCTCCTGCCACATTTGACAACTGCACTGCATTCGACAACTTACAACCGGAGCTGATATGTCTTGTATGCCCGCAAAATGTCAATTTTAAGCGACTGCAATGCAGTGAGGTGGCTACCGTTGCTTGATGTACCTATAACCGGAACGTTCCGTTAGCTAGGCCAGAAATAGGATCATCCCTCAATTTTTAAAACTCGGTTAAGGTCATAGCAACGCATTTATGTCGTTCCATATTTAATATTACCAAACATCACAACGACATATGAATTTCCTTGAAAGTCGATACCGTTTTTTGATCAGCTTTAGCACGGCCCGTCCTGGCTGGCGAGCCTGTCAGAACAAAGTGTCATGGCATCACGACGACGGGCTACATAGCTGCTAATGCCAGTTAGCCTTTCAAAAGCCCTAGCTAGCCCGTTCCCGTCATACGATGGATCCTCAAAAAGGATTCAGTCCAGCGCCATGAAACGCGCCTCGTAAATTAGCATCCGCGTGTAAAACCGTTATTACGCTACAATAAACACGAGTCCACGCTGACAACACTTACAATATCGGCGACTTTTAATCCTGATTATTTCAACCCTCTCTCTAGACGTGAAAGCCTCTGTCCACCGTCTCGTTGAGCGTATATCTCAGGGCAATACCACTTCCGTTACACGGCGACTTCTATTTCCTCTTTTCTCACCGCACAATCACATC
Source organism: Doryrhamphus excisus (assembly GCF_030265055.1). Lineage (NCBI taxonomy): Eukaryota > Metazoa > Chordata > Actinopteri > Syngnathiformes > Syngnathidae > Doryrhamphus > Doryrhamphus excisus. Next base: position 1,288,602 of record NC_080481.1, on the reverse strand, counting down.
AGCCTTATGTAAGACGCACGATGCACTCTACGAGACGAATAAACGATAAAGGAAACCCGCACGCCGGTGGCAACGGGAGATTTTACAGTTACACCAAGGCTTATAGGACTGATGGATAATATTTGAACATTTAGTATGCAAAGTACCCTCTGCTTTTAGCATATTGCAACGCTGCAGCTGATGTGCCAGTCGCAATTTTATCAAGGTCGCTCTTAACCTTTTATGATGTGAGCTGCATTACTTTCATATATACATATACATATATATATACATAGTGTACTCACTCAGCACTCCATCTTGACAGACAAAACCATTTTACAATGAAAAAGTTCGGCCACCCCTGAAGATATTCCTTTATAAATCATTGGTTTCAGTTAAATATATCATATAGCAGACAAACATTGATATTTCAGAAGTGAAATGTCCTTCACATAGTGTGAAGAAAGAAAGTGTGCAATAATTACTTAAATAAAAATAGGCAGATGCATAAATTTGGGCACCCTTGTTGTTTTATTGATTTGAATACCTTTAGCACTAATTATTGGAACACTCATTGACCCTTGACCTGTAAACACAGGTGAAGCCAATCACGAGAAAGGGTATTTAAGGGTATTCAGTTGCAAGTTGTTCTCCATCGTCTCTGAAGACTAGCAGCATGGTAGCCTCATAACAACTGTCAAATGACCCGAAAGAATATATTGTTCAACATCATGGTTTAGGGGAAGGATACAAAAGAATCATATAGGAAAAACGTCTGAAATATGAATTTAACACTACAGTGGTATGAGAAAGTTTGGGCACCCCTGGTCACGATTCAAGATTTTCCTTTATAAATGACCAGTTGCTTGGATCAGCCATTTCACTTAAATATATCATATAGCAGACCAACACAGGGATAGATAAAAGAAGTGAAATTAATTTCAAAGGATTTCCAGAAAACCCAATTCCAAGTTGCATCTTCTCTGAAGAGTAGCAACATGGTAGCCTCAAAACAACTGTCAAATGACCCGAGGGCAAATATTGTTCAACATCATGGTTTAGAGGAAGGATACAAAAGCTAGCTCGGAGATTTCAGCTGTCAGGTTCCACTCTGAGGAACACAATGAGAAAATGGAAGACCACAGGCACAGTTCTAGTTAAGGCCTGGAGTGAAAACACCACAGATAAGCGGAGATGAAGGATGGTGAGAAGAGTCAAACTCAACCCACAGACCAGCTCCAAAGACCTACAACATGATCTTGGTGCAGATGGTGCATCGTTCAAGTATTCAGTGCACTTTGCACAAGGGGATGCTGTACGGGAAAGTCATGCGGAAGAAGCCTTTTCCGGCCACACGCCACAAACCGAGTCCCTTGAGGTATGCTAAAGCACATTTGGACAAGCTAGCTTCATTTTGGAATAAGGTGCTGTGGACTGGTAAAAGTAAAATGGAGTTATTTGGACATAACAAGGTATGCGGTATGCACGGCGGATAAAGAACACAGCATTCCAAGACAAACACTTGCTACCCACAGTAACATTTGGTGGTGGTTCCATCATGCTGTGGGGCTGTGTGGCCAGTGCAGGTACTGGACATCTTGTTCAAGTTGAATGTGGCATGGATTCCGGTCAGTATCGGCAGATTCTTGCCAACAATGTTCAAGAATTTGTATAACAAAAGACAAAAGGTCATTTGCCGCTTCTCTAGCCACCCTACCAGAGAAACGATGTCATCCAAGCTCTTAGGGTTCTACAAAGGGATGAGGTGGGTCTTGATCTCAGTTGAGAGTGCCAGGAAAAAAAAAACATCTACAAGGGTTGATGCGTTCCAGTCGCTGTCGGCGGCGAGTTTGCAGAATTCAATGGCATAATGGGACACACTACGCAAATGATCAGGGGTGCCCAAACTTTTTCATACAACTATTTAACTCAGGTGTCGTTCATTTCTGATCCTCCTTGAGATGCTTCTACTCCTTCATTGGAGTCCAGTCAGTTTAATGACGGAAAGTATTCAGATCCTCTGAATGAAGGGTTGAGTGCAGTGGCGGAGCTCGGGGGTGGCCAGGGGGTGGCCAACCAAGGAGGCAAAAAAAGTTAAATCACGAGTGCCATTTGACGTACACTGTTTTGTGCCTTATGTGGTTTTGGCCGTCAAAACATTCTAATTAATAATTGAAGTAATGTAATCTAGTCATTTCAGGCATCAACTTATTGCCACCCCTGTGTGAGGAATGGTCTCACCTTGAGTGTTGATTCTATGAATATTAACAAATTAAATGTATGTACTGTATATAAGCATGATGAAGTTGATATAAAAATATATAAATATCAGCACTAACCACACATACAGCATATATTGAGTTGAAGTTTGTGTTCTTCTATTGCTCAACACATGCATTTTAGGTCTTAGCACATTAAGCAGCAATATCGATGCAGCTGTTTATCCACTGTTATTGCAATTATGTGTTTTTTCCATCAACAGGCATACCAACATATTTACTGTGTGTTTGTCTGAGTGGCTTTGTTTACTGTGAGGAGGTGTCAGCTGTCCCAACATTGCCGAAATAAACAGCCTATCTCTATGCATGCTACACAAATAAACAAGGACGACTTTACAGGCATGAGTAAGTAAATGTTTTTTTTTTTTTTTAATCAGTCCTTTGTGTGACGTGTTTTGTTCTTCCAAAGTTTCACCCCATATTTTCCAGCCACACTGAAAATAATTGCGGGAATCTCATTGCGGAGATAGAGTATGGAGCTTCGGTTCGCTACAACCCAACACAAACACTACATTTAAGATGTGGCATTGTAACTCGTTTTCTGTATCTCATACAGAACAACAGGATCAGAACAATAAGATGGAACCTTCAGCTGAGAAAACCCCAGCTACTACATTTGCAGCAACATGCATGAGGTGAGACTGGATGGGAACCCCATCATACTCTGGAAACATCCTTACAGCTTCATCTGTCTGCACAGTCTCCATATTGGATACGAAGACCACCGTACTTTATATCTGAACATACAGTTTGGTGATTATTGAAGTGATTGTGAAGTGCGGTTGTGATCGGGTAACAAGTCCAAGGTAGGAACCACTCATTTACTTGTCTGTGGGCCCATTTAGAACTATGAAACCTTCTGATACTTTCTGCTGGTACTCCCTCTCTGATCGCTTTCTTCTGTAGACATCATCTGGTAAGACAAGAGAACAAATGAGATATATTATGACAGATAAATATGAGTGCAATATGATTATACGGATGGAATGAAATGCGTTTTAGAAAATAAACATTTACTACTAAGTATATTAAAAAATAAATACAAGCTCTAAATAGTATTTAGTAGTAGTAGTATTTCCAGTTGACAAAAATTATGGTCGTTATTCAAATTGTATAGTGAAAGCACCAAAACTGAGCATTAAAATAATAAAAATACAACTGTCGTTTTGTCAAGCTACTTACAAAATGTTTCTTTTCCTATCCTCATGTTAATCATAATCCACTCCATGACGCCTCCAATGCAAAAAAAGACAGGAAGAAACCTGTACGGCCCAAAACGACGTTTGCCAGGCACAAGGCTCAGCAAATATCGTAGGTTTTTACTTCTTTGAAACATTTCGGAGACACGTAGAATATTGTTCCAAATGTGGAATACTTATGGTTATTTGTTGTAGCGTGGAGGTATAAATGTCCTTCCGAAATGTTGTGAAAGCGACACAGTGAGGGATGCGCTCGTTTTAAATCATGCGTGGAAGGAATTGGGAAGCTTACTGGATGTGGTAGGTTGCACTTGATAGTCAAAGTGACATTGTGTAGAAAACGAGCGAACCCATGACATACGTAATATCCGGGTACGTAACTTTCCGGTTTCCGGTCTAATGAGGAAAAAAATTGAATGTCAAAAATAGTGGTTAAATTATAAAATAAAATATAACTGGATTAGCGATCTCGGTGATAATTGCAACAGTTTAACTAGCGATAAAAAATAAAAACGCCTTGAAAGCGATCAAAATGTTCTATCATCACCTTTTGCCTGCCTTTGCCACCCTGCCCCTAGCTACAACTAGCTAACATTACTTTTACATTAACGCTATAATGGAATTTGATGACAGTAGATGTGGCTCATATGAACGTTATTGTCAATGATTGTTGGATGGATGGCTCGATGTGGTTCATTGATAATAATGGGTCATAGAGAAAATATACTAAAATATTTCAAGAACAAAGACGGACAAAAACATAGGTTTATTGACTACCTAGGTGAAACAGTAAGACATAAATCTACAATATGTAACCATATAAAGTGAAAACTTGATATACACCAGCCAAGACGCAGATAATACACATACTGTACATTAAACACATGCAACAACTACATTGGTAGAAACCAGAAAAAGAACTTGGAAGACTATAAGGAGGCTTCTCCGTGACATGGGCTCACCAGGAATGGACTTGATTATAATTGGACAGAATGTTGTCAAGTGGTGATGCGACAAGAAGAGCCATCAAATCCACAAAGGTTGGTGAGGCCCCACGGTATACGATTTAGAGTCTTCTTTTGCACATTTAACCAAACTGACGCCACAATCTTCAAAACGGGCTTCCATTCTCATAAAAGGTTAAATTGAGAATACCATATACAGTATATATATAGGCTGCGGTTTCAAAATCACAATTTAATTATTGCAGAAAAACTATTGCCGCAAATATTGCTAATTTCTTTTGGAGCAAAAACGGTATAGTATTGGCACTAAAGACTTTAAAATGGCCCATTATTTCTGAAGCTGTGCTTTATGAGGATAGAACAAGAACAAATATTCCCTTTATGCAATTCATTTGGCCTTTTGAATCACAATATATGTAACAGCGTGGACAATCAGATGAGGACACACTTATTGTGTCCTCCACAATAAGTCAGTCTTCAACTATGTGAGCTGGTCTACAGAAAGTCCAGTGATGTTCTACCGTGTTCTCATTTGCTCGCTCACTCATGTGATGCACCCGCGTGTTACGGATGGTGAAGCCTTGTTTCATGATGTAGTCCATGAGGTGAACACGCAATGACACCTCCTGATGATAGTCACACGGTCCGAAGGTGAAGGACACCTGGCAATCTCTGGTGTCCATCATGTGTTTGTTCCACTTGGTGAAGTTGTTGGAAATACCTTCTAAGAGGGCATGGACCTTTGTTGTTATAGTTAGCTGTGTGATGATGACAGCTACCGGGTTGGAATATTTGGACAGTTTGCGGGTGCTGGAAAGCTCCACGACCTGCTCAAAGATATCTGGAGGGTACAACGGCTTGGGGTCACTGAGGCAATGGATCAACGGTTCAATCTGGTAGAAGTCTGCCTCTTTCCTCAGGAGGTCCGTCTCCGTGAAGTCGAGCGGGAGGGTTAGCTCCGACGTCCGCAGAAAGTTCAGAATGTATCTGAAAAGTGTCCCATCACGATCAATAAAATAATTTCCTTGGGTGTCACGGGTGGTTGGGAAATCTCCCCGGAACATGGCACCCAGCATGGAGTCTGGATAACGCTGCAGTGTGGACAAGCTGGTTGTGTACAGGTGACCTCCTACGTTTAAGGTAACGGGAGTAGTCATCTAAGGAAAAGGCAAGGGAGGAATGGCCTTTTTAATGCATTCAGATTTGCACACACACACAAGGCAAGTACATATATAAACAACAAACACATCATGTTCCTTTAGTTAAATGATCTAAATTAACTTTATACAAAGATAAGTCATATTTTTTCCACATTTAACATTATAGTTGCATTGTCTTACAGGCATCTCTTACCCTATGGCCCCAGTCTCCATTATCCATTTGTAGAGAAATACACACTTGGCCAGAACCAAAACACAGAGCAACAGATGTCGTTGGGCTCAATTCTCCTGCGAAAAAAACAACCTGTAATTAAGTTAGCAAGAACTCTATATGCTTCACAATAATGTGATATTGTTGTATCATTATTTGTCCTTAGGCCTTTTGAGGGTGAAATTATTTTCTAATCGAATTGCGCTAAGTTACCAAGTGGCTGCTGTACACTTCCCTAAATAGGATACAATTCCCTAAGCTGCACAATACACTACGATGATACAGAACACATATGAATGATACAGACAATAATTACAATGCACATGCAAATGATATTGTCTGTGTTTATGGTGGCAAGTATCACATGCTGGACAGTATGGTTGGTGAGGCATGAAATTACATCTTAACCACTAAAAGCAATCTGTTGGAAATTAGTGTTTTTTTAAGTTTAATGAACTTTTTTTTATGAACTGTCATACTTTAATGACAAAAGCTTCCCTATCAAAGCAATACAAAACATTTGTCATCTGTCAAGTCAATGCTTGCAAGGCTTCAGAAACAACAGTTTCTGGGATGAGAAAGGCCACAATGTGCATTCAGGCGCACTTGTAATTTTGAGTGTTAAGCGCTAATCGTTTTTTTCATTTTATTTACGTACCCCCATGGCAATCCATATACCCCTGGGGGTATGCGTACCCCACTTTGGGAACCACTCACCTGCACTATCAATGAAAACTGGCAATGAGAAGAAGCCAGCTCTTGATCAAATTCACTTATTTTAAGGTTTGTTAAATTTAAAGTATTTATTTAAAGTATTTAAATTTAAAGTATTTATTCTTGTTTTGTTTAATTACCTGTTAGTTGCACCTGAACACAGCGTACAGGAATGAGAACCACCACTAAAACTCCTCTCTCAGGGTGGGTGATATCACTCCACAGGGAGAGTATATGGGATTACTGAAACAGACACTTTTACTTGAAAATGTTTCAAGATCATGGAATGATTTTCGTAATTTGGCCTTTAATCATGAGTTGATCATGCGTATAACTACAATAAAACACCAGACAAATATTTTACACCATTCCAAAATATCTGAACAACCTAATATATATATATTCAATCGTGTAAAACAACGTAAAAATATCAACAAAATAAAATGATTCCCTTGTGGCCTTTTATTACATACAAAAGTAAAAACTACTATTGAAATTTGTATGCTGTTACCTAACGAAAGAACTATTCCCTTTGTCAAATATAACAATTGATACATATGACATTATAAACAATGCATAAACAAAGTACGAACAACAAAAACATATTTGAGAAAATAAAACACCGAATTTGAAAAAAATATAGATCTTATCTCGATTGATCGAAGACTAATACTACCTTTTCTATCGATAGATATTCGATCCGTCAATACCTACTTACTCACACGATGCAAGCTAACGTTTGTTTCGTTTACATTTTAGGGAGCAGCGTCCACCTTTTGCTTTTCTGTGTCCGCGTCGTTAAAGTAAAACCAATATGAGAACAAAAATGTGCATTCTTCCATACAAACAATATCAGCAGTTTTTGAATGGAACAAGAACTGTTCATGCTAACTAGCTAAAAAAAATGCTAGCTGCAATAAGGCTAGCGAGCTACTGGCAATGCAGCTGATGTTACGATTAAGGTTTTACCTCTGCAAGGTCTTCGTTTTAGAAGAGAAGGCGTAAAATAAAACCTCACCGTCTGTCTTTTGGGTTCGTGTGTCTTTTTGTCTCATTGAAGTAGTGTGACGCTGGAATGCAGCGGTGCAGATAGCACACAATCAGGGATGTTCACCGCACTGGAGCAATCCCCGACACTGTGATTTGTGGTACCCGTTCACACTACCGGGGTCCATTTCAAAATAAAACCACAGTTTGGTGAGGGGGGGTGAATTGACACAATCAGGACGATGTTATCATTGCTATCACGTCGGTTTTTTTGTAGTTCAGCATTTTCAACCAGGAACTATTGCAGTGAGATTTCAAAATAAAAGCACACCATTACTTAACCCTCTTGTAATCTTAGATAAAAATGTATCTTGCTGATGTGCAAATATTGCAAAAATTAGTAATTCAATCCTCGAGATAAATATCGCACATGGCAAATGTTATTTCAGGATGATTTCTTCATGCCACCTCTTGCATCTTGCTGCAATATAATGAACTCCAGGATGAGTTTGGCTGTGCGACAAGGCCTCTCCATCACCACAGAGTGGCCGCAGTTCTCCAGCAGGTCCACTCTGCATGCAGGCAAGATGTCTGCAATGACTGCGGCTCCAGACACATCCACCACCCAGAATTGAAACAAGTTGGTTAATATTATGCTTTGTCTTGTACTCGTGAGCATAAAGTACACACAAATTCATGTTGGCTTTCAAATGACTGGATTTTACCTGGTCCTGTTTGCCCCATATAACCTGTAAAGGTGCAGTGATGAGATGCAAGTGTTCCTGTAAGGCATATCTGGATTTCTCATCCACAATCTCCATGAACACTGTTAAAAATAAAATACAATTACTGTCTGTGTTCTATGCATGACTAACATACTGGAGGACAGGGCTATCAAACTCAGTTGTTTTGGGGCCAGAGCTGCTGGGCTTCTCTTGTCACTATTGTAAAAATAACCCTCATAATAATCATCATAAAGTTGAAATATTAAAGAAAAATGATATTTTAAAAAGTTGAATTAATGTGAAAATGAATAAAATTATGTTGCAGAAAAAATTCTAATTAGGTGAGTGTGAATGGTTGTTTGTCTATATGTGCCCTGTGATTGGCTGGCCACCAGTCCTGGGTGTACCCCGCCTCTCGCCTGAAGACAGCTGGGATAGGCTCCAGCACTCCCGCAACCCTTGTTAGGATAAGCGGTACAAAATGAATGAATGAATGAAAGTTACAACGTTATGACAAGGTCAAAATTAGGGAATAAATCATAATTATGAGAAGAACATTTTGAAAAGTAGGAATAGTTGAAAAATAAACAGCAGAAATGCAAAACACAGCAGAATTAAGTACAAATATTAGGACAAAAAAGTAAAATTTTTACAAAAATAAACTTGGAATTTTATGTGATGTGTGTAATTTTAGTAGAATAGGGTTGAAATATTGAAGAAAAATATAGAATATTATGAGAAATATTTTCATTAATTTTCTTCCCAGCTGTCTTCGGGCAAGAGGCGGGGTACACCCTGGACTGGTGGCCAGCCAATCACAGGGCACATATAGACAAACAACCATTCACACTCACATTCATACCTATGGACAATTTGGAGTGGCCAATTAACCTAGCATGTTTTTGGAATGTGGGAGGAAACCGGAGTACCCGGAGAAAACCCACGCATGCACGGGGAGAACATGCAAACTCCACACAGAGATGGCCGAGGGTGGAATTTAACTCGGGTCTCTTAGCTGTGAGGCCTGCATGCTAACCACTCAAAACAAAACAAAATAAAGGCTGGGTAAAATATTATGATATTAAATAAAACTAAGTCAAAATATTATGGGTCATAATATTACGGAAAGAAAATGTACACCGACTATTTAAGAAGAATGTAGAAATATTTGAAAAATGTAAAAAAAAAATAAACATTTTCACAAATGTGATGATGTCATTCACGGGCTGTAATGGGCTTGAAACCTACCTTCCTCATAAAACGAATTGTGGGGCTGTCGGACATCCACTAGTCCTTGAAGAATCTAAACAACATGAATAGAGTAATATTAGTAATAAGGTAATATTATACCTTTTTAATATTTACCTTTTATATTGAACCTGACCTGCTGAGGGATTTTGAAGCGAACATGTGAACACAGTTTAAACATGTCCTCCATCTCCTCGGGTGTAGTTGGGATCAGTGGGATGTTCAGTGTGAAATTACTGCGTTCTAGGTCTTGCAGATGGTTGTCGAATTTGGTCTCGGATGGGTGTTTGATACCTTCAGGATAAAATTGCCATCATGGGTGTTTCATCAAACAAAAATATGTATTGTACATGTTTAGTTTATAGAAAATACACACATGCACACACACACACACACACAAGCACTAACCGTCTGGGCATATGAGAGTCATGCTACATATTTCAGAGGAATAGATGGCGGCATACACCCCGGCTACATTTCCACCCATGGAGGTCCCAATCACATGGAAAGGTTTGCGATTTAAGCGAAGGTTTTCCACAAACTAAAAAGAGGAAAGTATCAAAGTTGGAGTGCAAATGATCACCACGTGTGTATAGCTTCATCATGTACCTGATGAATCCTTCGGACTTGTCCGAGAATGGAATAATCCTCTGTGTTGGTGCGTGTCGTGCCCTCATGGCCTGGCATGTCCACACATACAATGTGCAGATGTTTGGGTAGATACTGAACACAGACACAGAACGCAGCTCAGGAAGATGAATGCATACTTGCAAGACAAACTGGATTTTACTTGCAGGTTCAGAATGTGGCAACGCTACATCATAAAAGAAACAAAGTATATGGTCGGAGCTGTCAAAGAAAGAGGTGAAAGCTTGTAAAAATAAAGAAAAACTGTATTATTTCCAGATGTCCACAAAATATGCTGTAGAAAATAACATTTTTAGGGAGTAAGGGAGGCCCCAAGATGTTGCATCCCAGTTTGAATATTGTTCTCTCACTCTAAGCGTTCAAAAATTACTTTTTAATAAATGATTGCTGTTTTGTGGTTGACAAAAAAATATAGAAATGCAAGTTTTCTGTCGTGTATTGGCCACTAGGGGTCAGTAATGACACAAAACATTGATGAGACATGACATTTCATTACATTACCATCTCACTGCATGTCCACAGAGTGAAAAGTTGTTCTTGTCACATTCCGTGTGGAAGTGGTAAAACTTTTACTTCTTTGTTTTTGTCTTTATTCTCCACTTCGTTTGAAACTCTTTATTAAGTTTAGAATTAATATATTGGATGTTAGAGGCGGCACAATTAGCATGCAGGCCAAACAGCTAGGAGACCTGGGTTTGATTCCCTGCTCGGGCATCTCTGTGTGTAGCTTGCATGTTCTAGTGGGTTTCCCCTCAACATTCCAAAAACATGCTAGATTAATTGGCCACCACGAATTGTCCATAGGTATGAATGTGAGTGTGAATGGTTGTTTGTCTATATGTGCCCTGTGATTGGCTGGCCACCAGTCCAGTGTGTACCCCGCCTCTCGCCCAAAGACAGCTGGGTAGAAAATTAATGAAAATATTTCTCATAATATTCTGACTTAAAAAATATATATTTTTTCTTCAATATTTCAACCTTATCCTACTAAAATGACATTATTTTTCACATATTACAAGTTTATTTTTGTAAAAAAAATACTTTTTTGTCCTAATATTTGTACTTGATTTTGCTGTGTTTTGCATTTCTGCTGTTTATTTTTCAACTATTCCTACTTTTCAAAATGTTCTTCTCATAATTATGATTTATTCCCTAATTTTGACCTTGTCAATCACAGGGCACATATAGACAAACAACCATTCACACTCACATCATTATAACTTTTTCTGCAACATAATTTCATTCATTTTCATAATAATACAACTTTCAAAATTAGATTTTTCTTTAGTATTTCTACTTTATGATGATTGTTATGAGGGTTATTTTTACAATAGTGACAAGAGAAGCCCAGTACCTCTGGCCCCAAAACAACTAAGTTTGATGGCCCTGTCCTCCAGTATGCTGCAGACCAGTCCAGGGCATTCCTAATTTACTGTAAGTATTTTCTACATAATCCTGAAGCGATTGCTACCTCCAAAACGCTATGATGTATTCACGGATGCACTTGTGCTAACCTTGACAACTGTGAGCCAAGTATCTTTGTGAGCAGAGAAGCCGTGCAGCATTAGAATCGAAGGTCTCAACCCGGGCTTTCCTCTGCTGGAGTAACAGAAGCGATAGCCACCACAGTCCGTATAGTGAACCTGGAGACCCAAAGTCCTCCTCCAGTACCTGCACAGGAGCAGTCAATGTCAGCAATTCCTTCAATTTGCATCTCATCATGAATATTCAGAAGGCAAAGTCATTGCGTGGGTTTTGTTGAGAGGACTCACATACTACATTTACCAAAAATGAGCATTTACCAAACTTACCAGTAGTAGACTTTAATCAGCATCGACGGCCACAGAAGGAAGGAAGCAAGAAATGCCAAAATAGGAATAGCCAGCGTTCCCCCAGCAATTATAAACAGATTCACAACGTCTAATTCTGCTGCCATAACTTGCCTGCGTAAACACAGTGATTATACACGTCAGTTATTACAAGAGGAGTTAAAAAGGGGTAGACTAACTTACTGTCCTGATCGTTCATACAATGTCTGAAACAGAAAAAAAAATACAGGAAGCAATAAATGATCAAAAAGTTTGCAATAAAAGATGCAATACTGGTTTAATGTGTTATTATATAAAAAGTAGGCTACTCACTATTCAGTTGATTTGATGGCTCCGAGTCTTTGGGTTATCTTTAAAATGTGTTCCTAAAAGTCCGTCTCGTAAACTTTAAATTATTCCAATATTAATACATTTAAATGTTAAAAAAAAAAAAACATTGCGATTGTGGTGTCCAGTCAGTCCCATCAGATGATACTGGCTCTGGATAAACTCACTGATCAATAATCATCACAGAGGGGGGATCTGGGCCACTAGATTCTTTTAAAGTGAACGTACCGGCTCATGGATGTCAATTAAAAAAATACAACTCAACAATACCAAAAGAAGAAATATGCATGACATTGCATTGTTAGTAGTGCTTAACAACATCTGTAATCGATGAAGTACCTGTATACCTCAGACTTCAAATACAAACTGTACCACTGGGTGTCATAAGAGAGGCAAACTGTGTGTTTATAATTTGTTGACGTCAGGGAGGCACTATTTCAGTCCCTAAACTGATGTGCAACCAGCTGTAAATATTATAACAAGACCACAGAACTTGAAAAAAAACTAGGAAAAAAAACAGAAAAGTGTGATGAGAAGCCACTTGCATTATGTTGTATTTAAACTACATAACATGTACAACCACATCGACTCTTCTCAGTGCATCCGGTTAATAAATAAAACCAGTATGTGACACAGATATACAATAGAATTAATAGATGACCGGATTCAAGCTATACAGAACCGGTGATTGCACTGCAAACCGATCTGATGCCATGCATGGTTAGCATTGTACTGCAACCTTGGACCTCTGCTGATGACCTACATACAGAACAAATTGGAGCAGAACAAATGGATAGAGGCCTGGGAATTGTGTTTATACAGTATTTGGCTTTGTATAGACAATATTACCAGTCTTTTCCACATCTTGACGGAGATCATTCAAATGCAGCCAGCTTGGCAACACGGTGAGCGACTTTAAAGGGGACCTATTATGCTTTTTCCACGTTTCTGACCTATAAATGTAGTTAGAATGTTGGATTCTCATGTTAAACGATGCCTAAGTTTCAGATAATGAGATTTGCGCATTAAAAGAAGTTTTGGATAGCCTTTGAATGCTCGATTCAGAGAGTCGGACTTCCTTATATGGGCATGCCCGGATGCAAGCTATTTGCTCTATGTGCTGAGTTTGACTAATTACAGCAGCATGACGTGCCGTTGGGTTGAACAAATTAAAACAGACCATTTTGGAAATCCGGGCTGCACGGCGGTCGAGTGGTTAGCGCGCAGACCTCACAGCTAGGAGACCAGGGTTCAATTCCACCCTCGGCCATCTCTGTGTGGAGTTTGCATGTTCTCCCCGTGCATGCGTGGGTTTTCTCCGGGTACTCCGGTTTCCTCCCACATTCCAAAAAACATGCTAGGTTAATTAGCGACTCCAAATTGTCCATAGGTATGAATGTGAGTGTGAATGGTTGTTTGTCTATATGTGCCCTGTGATTGGCTGGCCACCAGTCCAGGGTGTACCCCGCCTCTCGCCCAAAGACAGCTGGGATAGGCTCCAGCAACCCCCGCGACCCTCGTGAGGAAAAAGCGGTAGAAAATGAATGAATTAATGAATTTTGGAAATCCAAGGAAATATAGCTGGAATAGGTGCAGATTCTGGAAGATCTAGAAAGCTTTTTGTGCAGGTTTAGCTGCTCTGTAGGAGTCCACAAGTCAATACAATGGGTCAAAACTGAGTGTAATAGGTCCCTTGAAAAAAAGTCATCCACACTTGGTCAGTGATGACATCACAGGGCATTGTGAAAATTGAGCAAGGCACGTCTCTCTGTGTTGGGAAATGTTCAGCTTCCCCTTCTGCAAAGCTGCAGTTAAGAGACGCCTGCTGTGTGCACAGCCCTGTAATTTCCCTGCAAGGCTTCATTCATATCACCACAGATGTTGCATTAACTCAAGAGTTCATGTGACTCCATTTTTTAACTAATGAATTAGTCTATTTTTTTGTTTTCCTTTTAATGGCCAGCCTGTATTAACCCCAAAGGAGTCAGTGTTTCACCAGTCATGAACCTCACTACAAGCGTTTTCCGGTTCCTGCTGATATCCGGCAACTTTGCACAGCCATTGAAAAGGCATTACACAGGCTACATAACACTTCAATCTGAGCTCTACCTACTGATGATATGTACGTATAGTGCTAAGCTATTTAAGACACTCCACAAGCACTCAATTAGATCACTTTATTGACAATGCGACATTTATAATGATGACAAACTACACATGATATAATGGGGAAACCTCAAACAAGCCATCCAAACTATTATTATACCTATATATAAATACAATTAGTGTGTGGACAGCATTTACATTCATTAATTGACACTCTACGGCTTATCAGTCAAAAAAAAAGGGCCCGAAAATATTTCCCTCATGTACCAACACACAACATTCTTTTTTTTAATGATCTGTCATTTGAAATGAAGGCTCCGAGACATTTAAAACAGTGTTACGTATGACTTCTCCTAATTAATTAGTGCAGATAATAGCATTTGTGATGCTCGTCAGTTTCAGTGTGCGTCTCAATCTTATGACGACGAAGGATTCACTGCGTGCGCACGTGTTAGTGTGTAAGTGTGAGCCGTGTACCGTCCTCAGGTCTTGAAGAGCGCAGCAGCAGTCACAGCTGTTAGAGCCACGGCCACCACAGGCCCCCAGATCATCCACGGCTTCTGAAACAAGCGGTGGCACAAAAATGGAAACATGACCATGTGAAACCTTCCAACCAAAACATGGCAGAAGATTCAAAGGAAAGAGACCAAGGCAGTGCAAAGAGAGAATGCCAAACATAGAAAAATAGCTTCTAAGATAGAGATGCTCTCATCCAAATTCACTAATTTGCATTAGTGTCCAGACATAATAAACAAATGTCAGATGTTGAAGCTCAATAATTTGAGGGGTTAGATTGCTGCCTTTAGTTATTGTTATTAATGTTATGTTTGCATCCCCAAAGAAAGGCATTCTGGGGAAAATCTTAGTAAGCCATGCAGTGATCTCGAGGACACTGATGAAATGATGCATATTGTTGTGTACCTTACTACCACAATGCGCCGAAGCACCATAACAGCAAAGCCAGGACAAGGCAGATGACTATGGCTTGAACAGGCAGCTTTAGGGACGTCTACAGAAGGGAAGTGATATTATAATAATCAACTATAGCAGGACTTAGCTTTATTAATAGACCCTACACAAGTAGTCTGTTTTTAATTCCTTCACACAGTCAACGCTGAAAAGCAACAATAAAACACAGCAGATGAGGAGAATGGTGCGGAGATTTTAAGTGAGTCAAAGAAATACAAATTATACACTTTTGTGGCAATTGACCAAATTAACAAATGTTTCACGTTTGTCGCAAAAAACTGAATAACTGCAGTACATCTGCTTGGCAATCACGGTTCCTCCCTTTTATGATGATTAGAATTTGTGTGCAAGAAAAAGCAACACTTACCGTTGTTCCTCTCTCTTGAAGTTCGCTCATGTTGGCTTTGCACTCCTCCAGTTCATTGGCAAGTGATTGTTTCTCCTGCTCAACCTTCTCATATTCTTCCTTTAGGTCCGAGAGCTCAGCCTTGGTCTCTTCATACTGTATCAAGTAAGTATCATTACATCTACAGTATTACCTTTTTTGTCAGAAATCAAATAATAAACCATGGTTTTGTGGTAGAATATGATCTATTATTACTCAAAACATATTGAAATACAAGTGATGTGTAGTATTCTGGTGACTGGGAGGTAGAAATGACACAGAACATCGAGACATAACCTTACATTACATTACCTTAACACTGCATGAAGTCAGCAATGGCATGTCCAACATGATAGAGTGAAAAAAAAGTTCTCCTCCCAGTATGTGTGGAAGTGGTAAGTTTTTTGGCTTCTTAAAGTTTAAAGGAGAAGTTAACTTGGCTAGAATGTTGTGGTGATTGTTCAAGAAAGGTCACTGAGGAGCTGCAAAAGGAACTCATTACTCCTGAACAACAGTGTAGGTTAAAATACATGGCTGATGAGAAGATGGGAGGCTCATGCTACCTTTCAATCACTGAAAGCACAACACAAAAATTGTGTGTCCTAGTCTTCCGTTGGTAAACTCTGCCCCTCCTGTGAGAAGCCAGTGGATCATACAGCCTGCTAAACCTGCCATGAAACGTGACTAATGGTATTATGTCACTGCCCAGGTGATGACAGAACAAGTCGGGCCTGTTTGTTTGGATCAGCAAACATAGCGTTACATCGTTTACTTGCGAGAGTTTTTCATTTCACAATCACTGGTTGTCAGGGTATTCGTAGTTTGATAATAAATGGCAAAACAGTTTGGTTGACAACAAATGTATGTTGGAAAAGCCGCTACGTCACTTCATGAATTCTTTTCGGGACCGACATAGCTATGAATCAGCCATTCTTCATCTACGGTGTCATCATTGGTAGATGCAAGGGTTGTTAGCACGAACGTCAGCCAAGGCCAAGCTAGCTTCATCATTAAGCTGATTGGCTATGATAATTTAACTCATAAAGAGTGATGGGGTCATGGTTTGTGTTTCTCTGAAGTTTTCCTAAGACACTAAAATAATGCAGTTTCACATTATGGACAATTTTGCGCATTAATTTCATACAATTACAATGTTTGATTTATACAGTTTGACCATAATAATAGTAATTGTATTTAAATGTGCAATCATTAGAATGCTCCTAAATGTATTCTTATTCATGAACCTAAGGAATCTTTTACAAAAGCTGAGTCATAAAACTAGGCAAGTCTCGAAAAAGAACTTGCAGAGCCTAGCCTAAAAGAAAAATCATAAATATTTGAATACAGTATCTGCAGTTGCCAAGTAAAGAAGCATCTTAGAAGTTGCAATCCTCGTGGCATTGACTCTGACACATTTGAGTTTGACAGAACAAGAAGATAAATATGCTGTTTTAAAGATGAATATAAATTTTTAGCATAAATATTTTGTAACTATTCCATATATGATCAGAAAATAACATACAGTATAAGCATACCTCTGTCTGCAGTATCTCCCTGCAGCTATTGGCCTCACTCAGTTGGGTTTGCAGTTGGCTACTATCCTGCTGGTACTGGCGCTCCAACGCTTCTAACTTCTTTTCCAGCTCCTGCTGAGATCTCTGAAGAACTTTAACGCTGTTGCTCAGCTCTGCATTCTGGGCTTGTGAACTAGCACAACAAAATCAAAACAGGTAGAGGGTCATAAGTATAAACTGGGTGGGCAAACTATGGACTGGCGAGCCACGGTGAGTTAACAAAATTCTCCGTGGAGGCAACAGTCCACTTGAAATTATTATTATTATTTTTAAGGAATATACATGAATGAAGGATGTGTGGTATACAACATGAGCTATGAACAATAAAACATTGACTATTGAAAAGTATGTGAAAAAGTACTTCCCATACAGTACAGCGGGTAGTGGGAAATTGTCACATATTTGTTGACTTTTGTTTGGCACCACGGGTGAGGTAGTTCTCTGGATGGCTGCATATGAAAAGGTACTTAAACCATCAAAAGGTTGTCTCAGATTGACTACTTGCAAGTCGTGTTGTCAGCTTGTATGTTGCTTTGATGTAAGTTTGTATGAAATTCAAACTACACTCTTTGCATGATTTATGAGCATAAATCAAACAAATGAGACAGTTGAGCATGTGATGAAACATTTTTGTGACTCTGGAGAACTTATGACAATATGAACTGCTTTAAAATATGCGCTTATTGATTTTCTGATGTGGTGTCGATGCAAAAGGATGCAAATATATGGTCTGAGAATGTTGGAATTTTTCAACTTTAACACAAAGGTCAAGCACAGATCATGAAATTGCTCATCTTATCAACGATAATAATGCACAACATTTTGTAGCAAAATCTACCAAATGTTCACCAGTGCACTAACCTGACAAGGTCTTTCTCCAACTGTTGTTGTTTCTGCTGCATTGCCTCGTTTCTGGCACGCAGTGCTGCACTTTCTTGCTGCAAGTGGCCCTTCTCATTCTGATGGGTTTTAAGCAGTTCCTCTTTCTCTGCCCTGAGGGATGTGCATTCACTTTGCAGACTGCCCTTTTCTTTCTGATGC
Source organism: Doryrhamphus excisus (assembly GCF_030265055.1). Taxonomy (NCBI): domain Eukaryota; kingdom Metazoa; phylum Chordata; class Actinopteri; order Syngnathiformes; family Syngnathidae; genus Doryrhamphus; species Doryrhamphus excisus. The sequence continues at coordinate 1,270,256 of NC_080481.1, read as the reverse complement.
TTGTTCACTATTTCCTGTTTTTCAGATCGCAGAATGGAACACTCCTTCTGCAGGCCATTACATTCCACCTGCATGGACTGTAGCTCGCTGGCTTTAAACATAAAAACGTCATGCATTTGTTAATTCTGTAGCAAAAACTGTATTTACTGACAAATAATATTCAAAGAAAGTGTCATCCACCTGAATAGAGTTTTTGACTAATTTAATGTTTCACATTTTAAAAACATCACAAAGTGTATTTTAGAACTTTTTACCTTGTATTTCTGCAGTTTTCTGCCACTGCTTGCCTTGCTGCTGGAGATCCTGCTGTAAGTCCTCAATCTTACGTTCGTATTTGCTGGCAGTCTGACGCCATTTGTCCAGATCCTTGGAGACGGTTGCCAGGTTAAACTCGATTGCGCCAACCTCACGATCTCGCTCGACGGTGGCTGCCTCCAGGTTGTGTTTCAGTGACTTCACCTCATCTTGTGCACTTTGTAGCTCATCGCATAAACTAGAAGAGACGTCTATTTCACCTTGGAGCTTCCGTACCTGACCTGTCCGAAGTATGTTTAATAATGTATACATTAGTGGTGGAAACAGTGGAGTGCGGGAATGGAATTGATGCAAGAGAGAATTACAATTCAGGTTCTTAACAGCCTCCAAACCACATCAAGTTGCTTCAAGTATACCTTGAAGAAGTTTGATCTGTTTTGCAGATTCATCAGCTTGTTGTTTATTATCTTTTCTCTCTTTATTCAGGACACCTGCAAAATATGAAATGTATTTATTTGTGGTGAACTAATAATGAAATAATAAAAAGATTCTTTAAAATTTAGCATCATTACCTTCAAGCTCCATGCATTTGTGCCTCTCCGTATTGGCCCGCTCCTGTGCCTCCCTAAGTTCATCATTCAAACGCTGGATAGTTTTTTCATAATCACTGGAAGACCCCATATTTGACCTGCTGAGATCATCTGAGAATGTGAAACGGAGCAATGGTTAACCAAAATCAAAACAGCTACTGTATTCTAACAAGGCTGGCTGTATATGTAAATGTCCAGACTGAAAAAAATGCTGCAGTCATACCGAGGAAGTCACGATGGCGATTCAATGTCATCATAAAAATAGATAGGCGCTAAGTCCTTCCATGTTAATTCAGCTCCAGTCCCAAATATTTAAACTAGGGCTGACACACCTGACAGCTGATTTCCCAAGATATTAAAACGTGCCTGTTACGTATGCTAATTGCTAACCCAGAAACAAACTATTATCTGCATTTCCTATCCAAACTATCCAATCCACATTATCCCTCCTGTTAGCACATCGACACCATGGTAAAGCAACACGGTGTAAACACCACACAAAGGGAATGAACTGGTCGGTGTTGTCATGGGCCTGCTGTGTTTCCTGTTGAGTGAAATGAAGTTCTGCAAATACCCGGCGCTTTGCATTTCCAGTGACTAATCTGTTGTGAGCAGGAAAAAGAGGTGACCTCATCTCAGGCTTAGCATTTGGCAGAGGAGAAAAGGATGCACAGCAAGTCAAGCATGTGCACCATAAAAGGACACATCGCTCTGCATTCCCTGCTCGCATTGCTGTGTTAAAGCACCAAATAAACAATGATAGCGGCACTGAAAAATCCGAGGGAAAGAAACGACGACTGGAGGCTGGTGCCACCCTGTGACTCAAACACATGACCGCTCTGCAGTGTGTCAGAAAAAAACCCATCGGTCAGTGTTGTGTCCAGTAGGTGGTTGCGTCGTCCTACATGCGTGCATATTTATCAGTGAGAATGTGAGTGGGTTCTCTTTGTCAAGGGTTGTCTTTGTCAAGTTAAGAAAAAATAAAGAGTGAATAAAACATAACGAGAGCAATATCTTTTGTCACTCTGACATATCATTGCTTGAATGTCACAGAATCCAAGTCCTAATGGGATTAGACAGTATAAAAATACCTCTGAGACTAGATGGGATACTGAGCAAGCATCTTGCTACCTCAAGTGATGACAGAAAAAAAAAATGTAGGGGAAAGTCTTTTTTTAGCTCAAGTGCTTAGGGCTAAAGTCACGATGGCCCAGCTACCCTCATGTCAGTTTCCTCCCGAATGAATGTGACAGCAACTCTGAGAACCCTGCTCGCTGTATGTATACCGAATTACATAAATCAGCTAATGACGCAGCTAAAATAATCATTTAGGGCTGCTATCTGTGACGATGACACTTTCTTATTACCGAATGAATTAAACACTGAAATAAGATGCCACATTTTCCTTCTAAATTGTGCAGTGAAGCACTACATATCCTCATGCAAAATTAATTCATTCAAGCACGGGCTTGTAAATGACGATTCTAATATTGCACGGTGATTGTGTTATTCTCTACATTCTATTTTGATGATCATTTTAAATGCATGTCATTACTCAGATGACATGCCCTCTGTGCAAAGAGACACCATCTTCTAATAGGCTATTGGCACTAGAGACTGTAAAATGAGGACATCAGCTTGTAAAGCAATGCCACTGCCTTTGGAGGTTCAACTATGACTCGTGCTAATTTCACTCTACTCAATTAGGCCATAAGACCGTAACAATGTCATCTCAAAAATAGAAAAAAACAGCTGAATTACCTTTAATCAGTGATATGTTATTGAGAGGATCACTCTTCTCTTCCATTGTTGTATCTAGAAAAGAATATATTTCATAAATAGTATGACAGACAACATTCAAAATCATACATTTTGCGGTAAAAGATTCAAAATATCAATAAATACAATGCACTCTGACTTAAGTATTGCATGCAAATCAATTATTCACAAGTACGTAAAACAAACAAAACTGAGTTTCAACAATCCAACTTAGCTGAAAGTGTTACCTCAGTTAATCCAGAAGCTAGTTTTGTATGCACTGTGCAGCCAGCAGTCCTTGACATGAAGAACTCCTGTCCAACTATCACATTTTTTTCAGATGCGAAATGGAAGAATCCAAGCAGTGAGGAGGGCAGGGGGGGGCACACAATGCATCAGGCCAAGCGCAGGCCTCGCTGTTATTGCTGGACTGAAAATACTAGCAATAAACAAGCGCTCCATACATGATGCAAATGTATAATGTTTTGATTTAAATATAGCACTACTTGTAATTGGAATTAATAACCTTAAAGCACAGGACGCCCCCTATTCTGTGGCCATATTGGCCGGTCCCTCTACACTAGGTCATGCAACTGAGGAAGCTGCAGCTGCATACTGACACTGAGAGGTTTTGTTTAGAGAGCTGCTCTCTGGCCAGTTGGTACCGATGTAAAAAGCCACAGAATGCGTGACGGTGCATGCTCCCTTTATGTCTGTTACTGCAAATATATGTGAAATGTGGCACATTTAACAGGCATGTTCGTTAATATGATCATCACTTTAACTTTAAAACGTTGAATAAAAAATAAATAGATGGGAAAATGGTAGCAAACTTTCATTGACGCTGTATTGTTTAATGTTGAATCCATGACACATGGGCCTGTCACGATAATCAATAACTCGATTAACCACACAATATATATAAACAAACTAATTTTGTCAGCCTCAAAAAATTGACATTGACCAAACAGGCTGGATGACAAGAGGGTTCACTCTGTACTATCGCAATCTATCTCAACACCTGGGTGCATTGGTTCTCCCTCCTGTCAGTCATTCAGTCTCTTTGTCCCAATTGGTGGAGGCGGGTCGCTGGTGAGTGCACACACAGAGTGGTGCAAGTGAGGAGAAAAGCGGCATTTATGGCATTATGGCATGCCTGAAAAGTGTGAAGACTAGTTTGTGTTCCGTTTATGCATAAATGATGCAATTTGTGACCGAAAATGGTGCACATTGCCACCAACTTTACTTCTTCAGCATCACATCTACTTGCTGGCGTGCCCCAAGGCAGTGTACCCGGTCCACTACTGACCTAGCTTCACACTTAGAGAAGGACCTCGGCCTGTTTGCAGACGATTCAACTCTTCATGTTCACCATTACAAACCCAAAGCTCAGAGACATATCTGCAAGAAAGCCTGCAGCAAGACATGGATGCCATGCAAAAATGGGCTGCTGACTGTTGCATCACTTTCAAAGCTGGCAAAACTGAGGAGATGATCATGAGCAGGAAACGAAACAGAATCACCCTCCTCTTTGCTTCACAAAAATGAAGCTGATAGCAACGAAAAGCATTACTCTCCTTGGGGTCATCACTACCAACACCTCAACATGGACTCCTTGTATCAAATGACTTGTGAAGAAAACTGCTAGGATGTCAAGTCGTGGAACTCCCTCCCACCAACCATGTCCACAGAGACTCCTAACATGAACTGTTCCAACGCAGCAGTTAATGCACATTTTCTGAACAATATTATTAATGACCGATATACAAATGTTGTGGATATTTACAGTACATAGTACATTTTAGGGCCACTTTTCATCTATTTGATGGCACCACCATTCCTTGAAACTGCTACTAAATAAGAAAAAGTCTCATGTCTTGAACAACAAGAGATCTTAGATTAGACCAAATTTCACACAGAGACCTTGCCCCTTGGTTGGACAAGCTCCTCGTGAAACAGAGATTTAGGATGAGACGTCACTAATCATTGACATAGTTCAGTCAATGATCAACCAATGCAGCATTTCTCTATTTTCAGGAGTTTTGCAAATCTTTAGTTCGTCATTATTTCTTAGTTTGACATGCATGGTCACTTGCATTGACAATTGTGCTATTTATGTTTAAAAGGATTTGTTGTTTTTTTTGTCAAAAAGAGGGAGAATTGGTCATATGATCACAGATGGATTTAACTACTGGATCACTCAATTGCTGCTAAAACGCTAAGGATATTATGTTTAGAGTCAAGACCAGGGCTCTTCAAACTGTGGCACAGTGAGCTTCCCCTCAGAAAAGAACACAATAGACAGTAGAGTCCCACTTTTCAAGGTAGTTACATTGGATCCCTACCAGCAAATGGCCAAAATCTGCAAGTAATTGATACGTCCATAAAAAATGTGTATTTGTAAAACAAGGCTCATTCCTACCCTTCCAAACTTCTGCTAGCTTGACGTTGACATTCTCCTCCGAATTCAGATTAAAATCTGCAATAAAAGTGACAGCCTCATATAAACAATATTCATTTGACCTACGAAATAAATTTTAATTCTATCGGCAAGCCTGTATAAGTGTATTATGCTTTTGAACGCAATTGTTTGGAGAAGCCAAACTCTTTACTTAACTGAAATCGTGCGATATCAATACCAATACCGATGTTTTTCTTGTGAGAGCTACTCATTTTGATAACATTTATTTTCATATCTTATTTCAAGCCAAAAAAAGCCAATATGCTTGTTTTACCAGAACATTCCCAAAATGCTGGTATCTACAACTCAAGTTTTGTATTTCACAGAGTCAGACTCAGCCTCGCACACAACAAAAGTTCCTCCTGCACTAAAAGTGTTACATAGCGTCAGCATGCTCCCAAATCCGTACTGAGGTGGTACTCATCCCAAATTTTGCCCACCCAATTTTGTTATTTATTTATTTATTCTTCTAATTTCTATATTTTGTACTGTCATACTGTCTTGCGCTGAATATGGAGCTGCTGCAATTTCATTCTACTATATGTAAAATGACAATAAAGGGCATTCTGATTCTGAAGTACAGCGGGTTTGGACCGTGGTTTTATAGCCACTGCCTGACCGAGATGATCACATCGCAAGCCTCAAACTCACCACACCCTGCCAAGTGTTCAACCCCAAATGCCGCACCAATCTAAAGCTTTACAAGGGCCTCCCCAGTAAGACATTTTTCAGGGTGACAAACGTATATCACTCTCACAAAGACAGGAAGTCCCAGACACGGAAGACATGCTTGTTATGACATGCTGCAGATCATCGTTTTAAAGCAAGCATCGTCCGATATCCATACCGTTCTTTTTAATTGATTAACTGACATCAAATGCACATTGAAATCATTTGTGGCAAGGGTTGATCCCGCTTCAAAATAGCCATTTGGGCCCGTTTCCACCAGATTAAAACCCTCTTGGAGCCACAAAACCTATTTGTCCACTTCTTTGACAGTTATGCTACGTATACCTGTACTGTATTGTTTCCTTAAGTGTATTGTCATGCTGCTATTATGTCTTTTTGTTCCTCTTGGTGGAGTAACAAGTCACACCTGTTGCCACCTGGCAATTAATCATGTCTCTACCGCTCCACCAATTTCGGGTCAACATTTGCAAACCACTGGCATACCACTCTCCTTATCACTTATGCTGATATTTTTCATTTGCGTTAGCAGAATCTAAGTAAAAAAAATGTTGAACGGTTGACTTGAACCAGTTGGAGCCACAGCAGAAGCATAAAAGAGCTGCCTGTGCCCCCAAAGCCACAGCTTGCAGACCCCTGGTGTAGGGATAAAGCTCCATTCATGCTTGTAATATGACCTCATAATATCACTAAGCTAACCAATTGGTATGGTATGGTGTGAAAAGTCACTGCAAAGTAGTTTCCTGAGTTGCTGGGGACTTTAGGATTTTGAAAACCACATCAACTTACCCTCAAATCACTCCAAAATACAGTTATTGTACCACAGACGCGTTAGCAAACTCCAGGTGAATACGCTACGCGCTAAGTGGGCGAGTGGCAGCTTCCCGGCCCCCCACTTGACTTGTGGGCGGCCGCTCCCCGGGGCGACAACGAGCCAAGAACGTCATTGAAAGTTTGCCGTGGGTGGTGCCTTTTACGTGTCAACATAGCGTCTTGTGCAGTTTACTCGCTGGAGTAAAGCGGCGGTAATGCTTACTTAGCGCCAGTGTGGAGCCTTAGGAAAGAAGGAAGACGGAAGGAGGTGGGAGCGTAGCTTTTACGACTTTAGTAGCCACCTTTGCTAGCTTACAACCCGCGCGCTCTTCTCTCCCTCGATGACTTCCTCGTTCTTAGCCTGGTTTTGGAGCGAGAGATTTTGGCTTCCCGAGAATGTTTCCTGGGCGGATCTGGAGCATCCACCACCTGGTGTGGAGTACCCTCGAGTGGGAGAGATACTTTACGCCCTGCCGCTCGCTGTCGGAGTTTTTGCGTTGAGGCTCCTGTTCGAAAGGTAAACAGGAGTCTTCATTTTTGGTGTAGTGGGCTTCATGAAGCATATGTTGCTCATTAAACACAACGTTCACCACCAAATGGTTTGGTTTGTGGGATCTCACTGACCACTGCACACATTAGAACACGCAGATATATATTACGTGTCTATATTTAGATTCACGTAGTACGGTTCAACTTTATCAACCCAACCCCATGTCAGTCACATGGCTCTTTTGCTAGTCACAGTCAGATTAGGTATGTTTGTTTTTATTCACAGAGTACCCCTCTTGAGTACTCATCTCCCAATACGGCTTTTATTCATTTGGATTCAATTGATCTTCAATTTTGCGAAGTTTATCGTGAATGTACTGCTTCATTCAGTGGGAAGTCATTAGCAAACGCGCAGGCCTTCTTTTCCCTATGTTGAGTAAAACTATTCCAGATGAACTTTGTGGGTTTATAAATGAAGAACGACCACTCGTTAGTTGAAGAGGTTAATCATGTGACATTCTTTAGCATTGTGGTCTCACGAGACCCACCAGTTTTTTGTCTCTCACATGACAGGTCATCACGCTCTGTTTGGACTAGGTGCCACATTCTTTAGGATTCCTTCGTTCCCGTGTCTCCATGAAAAGTCTCTGTTATGCTTTACCTCCTAACACAACGTCGTGGGCTAATCTAAAGAGTTAAACAGTTTGTGTCAGCGACTTGGCTTAAAGTTAATCTTTTCCTGTGCAGCATAGTTAACCTCTCTGATGACTCCTGCCCTGTCTAAATGTCTCACTTAACCACATCATTTCTGTGTCCCTTCCCCCCCCCCCCCTTTTTGCTCTTTTTTTGTGTGTGTATACAGACTAGTGGCCAAGCCCTGTGCCCACATACTTCAGATTCAGGCGGGAGTGCATCGTCAAGCCCAGCCCAATGCTGTCCTGGAGAGGGTGTATCAGTCCAAAACGGTATATAATTAGTCCCAGGTTTTCCCAGTCTGTCTTGTCAAGTGTCCCTGTGTGTTACGCCACCGCAGGCGTAATGATATGATGGCATGGCTGTGCGAGGCCGCCGACTGGAATTTGGGTGTTTGTGAAGTTGTGGATACGACCATAAGCAGGTAATTCCTGTCTTGTGGTGCTCTCACTAGTGTCCAGGAGAAAAGCAACTGGATGGACTTTCCAAGCAGCTGGACTGGGATGTACAGAAAATACAGAGATGGTTTCGCATCCGTCGCAACCAAGACAAGCCGAGCATGCAGACAAAGTTCTGTGAGAGCATGTAGGTTGTATTGTATTATTTGCATGCACTTAATGTGTACTAGAATTTATGTGTGCATATCAAAATTCAGTATTTATTTTTTCACTTCAGGTGGCGATTGACTTTTTACTTCGGGATTTTTATTTATGCCATTCGCCATTTGTGGGTGGTGAGTTTTTACCAGATGATATTTTTTACCAAATGTCCTGTATGCTTTAGTGATTAAACCCCCTTTTAATGTTTTTTCTCTTAGTCACCCTGGATGTGGAATACCAGATTGTGCTGGGATAACTATCCTTTTCAGGTACATACAGTGGGATGAAAATGTTTGGGCACCCATGATCATTTTCAAGATTTTCCTTTTTTAGAAATCACTGTTTCAGTTTCACCGTTTCATCAGCCGTTTCAGTTGCATATATCATATAGCAGCCCAACACTGATAGATGAGAAGTGAAATGAAGTTTATAGGATTAACAGAAAGTGTGCAATAATTATTCAAACAAAAGTAAATTTGGGCATCCCGACAGAAAAATGACATCACTATTTAGTAGATCCTCCTTTTGCAGAAAAATAAACACTTCCCATGAGGTTCAAGATTCTGGTCGAAGGTATTTTTGCAGAGTATGGACAGCCCGCTTCAAATCACACTACAGATTTTTAATAATATTTAGGTCTGGGGACTGAGATGGCCGTCCCAGAATTTGAGCAGTGTTTAGGGTCATTGTCTTGTTGGAAGTATCCAGCCAACTTCAACTTTGTCACTGATTCTTGAACATTGTTGGCAAGAATCTGCTGAAACTGGACTGGAAGCCTGTGGTCTTCCATTTATTCACCATGTTCCTCACAGTGGAAACTGACGGCTGAAATCTCTGACCTCGCTTTTGTATCCTGCCCCTAACCCGTGATGTTGAACAATCTTTGCTCTCAGGTTATTTGACGGTTGTTTTGATGCTATGAAGGTGCTAGTCTTCAGAGAAGATGCAAAGACGAGAACAATTTGCAATTGACAGACAGACAGAATACTTTATTAATCCCTTTGGGATTCCCTCAGGGAAATTGGCTACCTTAAATACCCTTTCTCATGATTGGCTTCACTTGTGTATGTAGGCCAAGGGTCAGTGAACTTACCAAACAAATGTTGTGTTACAATAATAATCTAATACTGTGTTTGTCTGCTATATGATATATTTACAGGGGACCTATTATGCTTTATCCACTTTTCTGACCTATAAATGTTGTTAGACTGTTAATATGCCAAACATGGTTCATAGTCAGGAAGCACTTTGGGCATGTGACCAATCACAGCAAAGTGGGCATGCCCACACCGTTTTGGCAGGAAGCACAAATCCAAGGAAATACAGCTGGAATAGGTGCAGATTTTGCAAAATCGAAAAAGTTTTCTTTGCGGGTTTTTGTGTCTAGTTGCTCTATAGGAGACCACAACTGCTGATCCCAACAACCAGCGATTTATAAAGCAAAATCTTGAAAATGATCATACCACTGTAGCTGTCCGCTCGATAGTTCTGGTATTAAAGGTGTTTTTGTTTTCATACCATAGCATCAGAGCCCTCAACAATTCAACCACTATGTGGCTGAGCTGGCATTCTATTGGTCTCTGATGTTTTCCCAGTTCACAGATATCAAACGTAAGGTGAGTAAACACTGATACAGAACACCAATTTTGTGTTGAATGTGTTTTGTTGTCTGAGTATAATAATTCCCTGATGGCTAATTAAGCCTGGTAAAACGAGTTTCACAATGAAAAGCTGCAGTGCCTCAAAGATAAATACACGTTACAAATAGTTCTACATTCACTTGTCATTGGCTTTGGAGAAGTGTGTTTCGTAACGTGCACACAAGTGTGCACATTTACAATCGTTGTTCCTTATGTGTGCTTGGAATTTAACATAATACCAAGTCCGCTAACTGTTTTCTTTTCTCCACTATATAAATGTCAGGATTTCTTCATCATGCTTGTCCACCACTTGGCCACCATTGTCCTCATCACCTTTTCCTACGCCAACAACATGCTAAGAGTTGGCACTCTGGTCATGTGTGTGCATGATGCGTCAGACATCTTCCTTGAGGTAAATAAACTGTATCAGTTTGTCTTGTTTAAGCACAAACACAAATACAGACCTGATCAAAAGGTCTCCATTTTTTCTCATCAGAGAAAAATACTTTTTTTTTCCCCCACCTTTCAATGTCCCATATTTGATGCTTCCTGGTAAAGTCTAAATGGGCAGTTTTTTGGTGTTGAAGGAGACAAGGTTTTTGAAACATTTAATTTGGGTCGAGGACTGCCCCTGAAGAGAAAGCTTTTTGGCTTTAGCTTTAGCGAATTTGAACCCAGATCTTCCAGATCTCCTGACTTTGTGGTCAACATGCTAACCACTCGGCCATGGTAAAAATAAATTACTCTTTAACCTTACAGTAATTCCTTGTTTAACTCTGTTAATAGGTTCCACACCTGACCAGGATAAATTGATTTCTGTGAAGTAATGGTTTAATTTTATTTGAGCATGCAGCAGGTTCCAATGAAATGCATCACATAATCATAGTTTGATTCCTCGCACTGAAACGCTATGGCTTTTTAACGTTGTCCTCGCATATAAGTGTTTCAGTTCTTCGCTGAGATCATATTTCTCCTCTCTTGTAGAGAAGTATTGGATGACATGTTTAGGTAATATGTTATTGTTAGCCTTATGATTTATTTTAGCTGTGAAATGAACTATATCAGCAAGTTTTAGTATTTGTGATTTTAGAAATAAAGCGTTTGTACGCTCTTATTATTCTTACCAATCCTTTTTGCAGTACATTTAGCAAGTTTAGCGAGTATTACCCCAAATCTCAACAAAGTAAGATTAGATATGGTAGCATTCCTTCTTAATCAATTGAATATTTTGTTAGTTTGAGCATAGCAAACTGGTTTAGGACCTTGAAATAACACAAACGTAATCACCTTTACAGTCCAATATATTGATTATTATAATTGAGGGTTTGCTGATTACGTGTTGTTATTATTGTGACTGTTGTATCATCACACTTTTCTTCTTTTCCGTCACTGCTACCCTTCTTTGGTGGCATCAAAAAAATAGTCTGGAACATTTCAATATGGCACATGTTGACATGTCAATGTGTTCCCCTTTATTCCTTGTTTGAGGGATTGTGAGGGCATTTTTGGGTTTTGTGTGAGGGCAAGTTTTCCTCTGGCCTCTCCTCAGATTTACCACTAGAATCCACATCTGGGCTCTCAATGGGCTATGACAAAACTGCTTATTCTACGGCCATTTTTTTTGTGCATATGTGCTTTGGGTCATTGTGCTGAAAGGTAAAATTCCTGTGAGAAAACCGTAAAGAGGATTTGTACCATCATTAAGCTCCAGTGTTTATGGTGTTCTTGTCATGCCAGATATAACTAAGTTTAACCTTTCTCACATCTTCATGTATTATACATTTTTTCACTTGAAGACATGCATTTTTTTTTTCAAATGCCCTGTGATCATGCTTTTTTAAAATTTACCTTCACAGGCAGCTAAGTTGGCTAACTACGCCAAATATCAGCGGCTGTGTGACGGCCTGTTTGTGGTGTTCAGCATCAGCTTTTTTATCGCTCGGCTTGTCATCTTCCCTTTCTGGTGAGACAAGTTTCTTTCTGTATGTTTGACAAATCGTGACTTTAAGTAGGTGTGTTTGTTTTTGTGATATACTGCATTACAAATGCATATCTGTATTTGTTGCAGGATTATACACAGCGTTCTGATTGAGAGCTGGGAGATAGCAGGCCCATACCAGGCCTGGTGGCTGTTTAATGGATTACTTCTGGTCCTGCAGACTCTTCATGTAATCTGGTTCTACCTCATCGCACGCATTGCAGTTAAAGCCATTTTCAAGGGAAAGGTATGTTGTTCGCAGGATAGTCAGTATTTTTAGTAATATAATGGGAATTGGCCACAGATGTGGCTTGGCTGATTTGTCACTATTTATCACTACTATCGATGAATTGATTCCAGACCAAGTGAATTTTTGCAAAGTAGGATTCAATATTAATATTAATAGAAAACATAAATTGTTTCTAAATATATATATATATATAGCCATTATTACAGCGTTGTAGACATGAAGTAAAACCACAAAAGCCATCTTTACACTTCTATTAGTCTTTGTTTACACCACATTGCTAATGTGCAGGCTACGACACAAAGCCACGGCTGCATTACATGCTAGGAAGCTAACTGGTTCGCCTCAAATTTATATATTCTCAACTCAACGAAGGGTTTCAAACAGAGTGGTGAAGAAAGACAAAATAAGTAAAAAAAAAAAAAAAAAAAGTTACCACTTCCACACGGAACAGGAGGAGAACCTTTTTTTCACTCTGGCCAGAATACTACATATAACTAGTATTTCAATATCTTTTCACTATTAATGGGTCGTAGACATCTACAAAACTGTGCTAATTTATTTATTGGGCTGATGTGCTCCCCCTTTTTGGTTCCTGTTAAAAGCCGTGCCGCAGAGTTCTGGACTAACTGTAAGCGGGAGAGAGACTATTGGCTAATTCCAGAGTAAAGTGCATTACAGTAGTCCAAATAACTATAGATGTAGAGTTATTTGTTATTATATGTATTTTATCAACCTCACGCATCATCAAGTAGTGCATGAAACATGAAACATTACATGGGAGTAATTCATGTTTATTTGAGTTTAGTCACTTACAATTGTGACAAAATCTCCACTTCTCCCACGGGCCAATGGGATGTTAATTTGCTAACTTACAAGACATTAAAGAATATCGTTATATAAAATAATATCTGTAGAAGATTGCAAATCAATTGCTGAAAACGAACAACGAGACGTTGTGTTTTGCTGTATTCCAGGTGGAAAAAGACGACCGTAGTGACATCGAGAGCGGCTCAGATGACGAGATCCATTCCAACAGTAAACATCCCAGTCAGACCAGCAGTACAACCACTAATCTAAATGGAGAAAATCACGACCACTGAGGACCAAGCGTGAACATGGAGTTGTGTGGATTTGTTCACCTCCTTTGTGCCTTTTGAAACTTTTTCTGTCACTCTATGACAAAAAATAACCAAAGAGTGTGTGCGGGATCCAGTGTGTGACTGGATTCCGTTTGCACTTTGTCATGTTTACACCTGCTTCATGCTTACAAGAGTGAACAGTTTGGGCAAACTTGTCTGGTTTGCATTGTCTGTCTGTGTGTACACATTAAGTTAATATGACAGATATAGCATAGTAGAACAGGGAAACACAACTGTCGATACCATTTCATACCATCAATTACATTTTATTACAGATGACAATAATATTTTTTACAGCTGGAAAACAAATCCCTATGTCTGCCTTATGGAATACACTTTTAATTGTGTATGCTTACAATATCCGAATGCCAAATATGTTTTCGTAATAAAAAAACAAAACTCTTGTATCAAAGCAAAGAAATGCCATGTTATGGTAATTATTGTGAATGTTCACGTGAACTTGATTTTCCAATTTCACTGAAACATTAAATATATTTTGTGATCCACATGCCATTTTTTGTTGTACACATATACATGTACTTCACTGTATAAGGATTATTCATTTCATTCATTTTCTACCGCTTTTCGCGGGGGTGCTGGAGCCTATCCCAGCTGTCTTCGGGCGTAAGGCGGGGTACACCCCGCCAGCCAATCCCAGGGCACATATAGACAAACAACCATTCACACTCACATTCATACCTATGGACAATTTGGAGTCGCTAATTAACCTAGCATGTTTTTGGAATGTGGGAGGAAACCGGAGTACCCGGAGAAAACCCACGCATGCACGGGGAGAACATGCAAACTCCACACAGAGATGCCCGAGGGTGGGATTGAACCCTGGTCTCCTAGCTGTGAGGTCTGCGCGCTAACCCCTAGACCACCGTGCCGCCCTTGTATAAGGATTACTCAAGGTTTTTTTCATCAGTCTCAGATTATGGCTGGATTTTGAGGGTGGGTGACACCGATGGATTTCAGTTATATATCATAAACACAATAACTGCTTCTATGAGACTGCTCGTGATGGACATATATACAGACCTCATCAAAATATTAAGACCAGTTAGAAAAATAGCTAGAATGTACCTTCTGCACATTTGGATCTTAATGAGGTTTTATGTAGAACTACAATATGCAAAAACAAGAAGGGGGGAATACTTTGAAACGTTGAAAGTCCATTGGTCAAAAAATTACAAAAAACTCTCCAAACTAGAATAAACAAAAATTAGTAGGACTCAGTAATGAGTGGCTTAATCACTTGAAAAACTGGTTTGAGCACGCTTGATACGAGTGTTTACCAATGCTTTAAGTCCAAAATTGCTCCAAGAGCATCAACAATCTTCCCTTGCCATCCATCTCCAAATGATCTCTACGGGATTTCAATCATGGGAACATGAAAGAGTCAACATTGTCCTGTTGAATAAGCCATCTATTACCAAACAGACGAGGACCCTCAGTCATGAGGGAAATCTGCTGCAACATCTGCACATAGCCACCACCGCTTGACGACCCTGCACCACACCACTGAATGAAAAAGCACCAAGATCCTGTTGGGCCGGGTAGAAAGCATCTGACCATGTTCCGATCAGGTTGAAGAGAGAGCTTCTTAGCTTTAGCCATGAGGAGGGCATGACCGTGTGAATGCCTGACAGAAAATGAGAATTTTTGGCTTTTATAGCTTGTGGTCAGGTGAAAAACAACCCAATTCAGTTTGTTTTTTAAAGTTCTGATTTCCAAATGTTTTATGTCTCAGTAATTTTTCAACTGGTCTTAAGATTTTGATCAGGTCTGTAAGTACAGCCAAGTGACTGATTATTTGGACAAAGGCCTTTGAGCAAAGCTTGGCAGAGCAGCAGAGACTCCTGCTGGCCAAAAAAAACACATTCCCTTTCCAATGGGTCCCAACTTGGGTGAATTAAATAAACTGCACTGTAACCAATCTCGCAGGCCACACAGCTAGGAGACCCGAGTTCGATTCCCCGCGCATGCGTGGGTTTTCTCCGGGTACTCCGGTTTCCTCCCACATTCCAAAAACATGCTAGGTTAATTAGCCACTCCAAATTGTCCATAGCTATGAATGTGAGTGTGAATGGTTGTTTGTCTATATGTGCCCTGTGATTGGCTGGCCACCAGTCCAGGGTGTATCCCGCCTCTCGCCCGAAGACAGCTGGGATAGGTGGCCCACCATATTTGCTGACGTTAAGTTGTTCTGTTAATGTTAAAAAAGTTTTTAAGAAACCTCTTAAAATATTAAAATATCATTTTTTTATATAGTTTTTTTGTGGCATGAGTGCAGAAACATAAAAAAGGGAATTTGACTTCCAAGCATAATCTCCTTTCTACTCCCTCTTTGGAAAACTCGGTAAAAGTGATGTTAAATGTCCATTCATTTGTCATTTGTAAATATTTTTGCATTTCTGTATGTAAAACTATTATTATAGTCTATAATTTTTCAAAATTGTGTGTGGAGCAGATTAATTGGATTCACATTATTTTTAATGTCTTTTTAGTCGGACCTACTGGAACGAATTAGTCACGTTTAACCACTATATTTGTATTGTGCATGTCTTTTAAATGACTACTTCCACCTATGTCTATTACTGTGTACTCCCATGAACCTAGATAGAGATGTATATATACTCAAAAGTGGTTTACATATTAAATATAAGCAGGAGGTCGTTCAGTGAACCATATTTATTGACAATATTGCATGTGGCACAATCGAAATAACCTTCGCCATTTCTTTTACATTTCTTCTGTAAAAGAAAATAACAACAAACATTTCAGTTGTTTGAAGAACGGCTTTAGATTAATTGTGTATTTTGGGTCTCCATTGTCTTGATGAGAACAGGATTTGACTTCCGTGGCTCCTGGAGGATGACTGACAGAAGCAGCAGAGTCAGAAAATTAGGCATATGTCTGCGAGGTGATAATATTACAAAATAAATGTTGACAACTCACTCTGCTTCGGCATTGTGGGCACCGCTTGGATGGTGAGAATAGTATCTTGGCCAATTCTGTTTGGCAAGAAAATGCAATATTGGTGCAAACTGTATTCATTCATTCATTCAATCATTCATTTTCTACCGCTTCTCCTCATGAGGGTTGCGGGGGTGCTGGAGCCTATCCCAGCTGTCTTCGGGCGAGAAGCGGTAATATGATAAAATTTTACATTTTTTGACAGCCCTAGTTTTTTTTGTCCATAATACCATAACCATAATACCATTCATTCATTCATTTTCTTATTCTCACGAGGGTTGCGGGGGTGCTGGAGCCTATCCCAGCTGTCTTCGGACAAGAGAGGCGGGGTCCACCCTGGACTGGTGGCCAGCCAATCACAGGGCACATATAGACAAACAACCATTCACACTCACATTCATACCTATGGACAATTTGGAGTCGCAAAGGTGATTAATCATGATTAGTTAATTTAAAAACTGTGATTAATCTGATAAAATTTTACATCTTTTGACAGCCCTAGTTTTTTTGTCCATAGTACCATAACCATAATACCATTCGTTCATTCATTTTCTTATTCTCACGAGGGTTGCGGGGGTGCTGGAGCCTATCCCAGCTGTCCTCGGGGGCGAGAGGCGGGGTACACCCTGGACTGGTGGCCAGCCAATCACAGGGCACATATAGACAAACAACCATTCACACTCACATTCATACCTATGGACAATTTGGAGTCTCAAAGGTGATTAATCATGATTAGTTAATTTAAAAACTGTGATTAATCTGATAAAATTTAACATTTTTTGACAGCCCTAGTTTTTTTGTCCATAATACCATAACCATAATACCATTCATTCATTCATTCATTTTCTTATTCTCACGAGGGTTGCGGGGGTGCTGGAGCCTATCCCAGCTGTCTTCGGGGGCAAGAGGCGGGGTCCACCCTGGACTGGTGGCCAGCCAATCACAGGACACATATAGACAAACAACCATTCACACTCACATTCATACCTATGGACAATTTGGAGTCTCAAAGGTGATTAATCATGATTAGTTAATTTAAAAACTGTGATTAATCTGATAAAATTTTACATCTTTTGACAGCCCTAGTTTTTTTGTCCATAATATCATAACCATAATACCATTCATTCATTCATTTTCTTATTCTCACGAGGGTCGCGGGGGTGCTGGAGCCTATCCCAGCTGTCTTCGGACAAGAGAGGCGGGGTACACCCTGGACTGGTGGCCAGCCAATCACAGGGCACATATAGACAAACAACCATTCACACTCACATTCATACCTATGGACAATTTGGAGTCTCAAAGGTGATTAATCATGATTAGTTGATTTAAAAACTGTGATTAATCTGACAAAATTTTACATTTTTTGACAGCCCTAGTTTTTTTTGTCCATAATACCATAACCATAATACCATTCATTCATTCATTTTCTTATTCTCACAAGGGTCTCGGGGGTGCTGGAGCCTATCCCAGCTGTCTTCGGGCGAGAGGCGGGGTACACCCTGGACTGGTGGCCAACCAATCACAGGGCACATATAGACAAACAACCATTCACACTCACATTCATACCTATGGACAATTTGGAGTCACAAAGGTGATTAATCATGATTAGTTAATTTAAAAACTGTGATTAATCTGACAAAATGTTACTTTTTTTGACAGCCCTAGTTTTTTTGTCCATAATACCATTCATTCATTCATTCATTTTCTTATTCTCATGAGGGTCGCGGGGATGCTGGAGCCTATCCCAGCTGTCATGGAATCGAACTCGGGTCTCCTAGCTGTGAGGCCTGCTCGCTAACCACTCGTCCACCATGCAGCCGGCTTAATTCATTTTCAATGGAAGAAAAACTGACCTCTCTTCTTCTCCTTCCAGCAACTTCTTGTAGGTTGAGATTTCGATGTCCAAGGCCATCTTGACATTCATGAGCTCTTGGTACTGTCTGACCTGGTCGGCCATGTCCTGCTTGGCCTGCTGCAAAGCCAACTCCAGGTCCCTGATGCGATCTTTGGCGTCATCGGTGGCCGCCTCTCCACGGTGTTCGATCTCAGTTATCTGGGCATCAATGTTCATGCGCTGCAAAAAGAAAACGTAACGGATGGACTGTGTGTAAAGCACTTTAGAATCCTTTCACTTTCACTCACCTGGCCCTTCACAGACTGAACTTCATTCTGCAGATTTTTGATGATTCGTTTGAGTTCGAGTATTTCCCCTTTGGTGCTGCGTAGTTCGTTGTCGTACTGGTCGGCCTCAGCTGTAATCTGCTCATACTGGTAACGTGATAGCAAACCAGACAACAGGGTGTGATGTACCAACTGCAGCTTTATGACACTTAAACAAAACCATCTTTATCTTCTACCTTGGTCTTGTACCAGATTTCAGCGTCTTCACGGTTCCGTGCCGCTATATCCTCATACTGAGCCTTGACGTCAGCCACAATCTCCTCCATGTCCAACTCGCGGGAGTTGTCCATCTGCACCACCACAGACGTGTCCCTCAGGCTCTCCTGCAGCTCACGTATCTCCTTCGGACAGAAACAAACCAAATGTGACATACTGTAGCAGGATTGGCATGAATATGAATATGAATATGAATATGAATATGAATATGAATATGAATATGAATATGAATATGAATATGAATATGAATATGAATATGAATATGAATATATACCTCATCATTCCATGCCTTGAGAAAGGTAAGTTCATCATGGAGACTGGACACCTTGTCCAGTAGATCCACTTTCAACAAATAGCCAGCATCCACATTCTGGAATTAATTGTACACAATCATGAAATTATTCATTTATAATTTTAAGTGTATTTATGTATATTAGGACACATGTTGTTTTTCATGACTTTAAATTTATCATTTGACTCCATATTGTCCATAGGTATGAATGTGAGTGTGAATGGTTGTTTGTCTATATGTGCCCTGTGATTGGCTGGCCACCAGTTCAGGGTGGAAGACAGCTGGGATAGGCTCCAGCACCCCCGCAACCCTCGTGAGGAAAAGCGGTAGAAAATGAATGAATGAATGTGTATATATATATATATATATGATGGGCTGCACGGTGGACGAGTGGTTAGCGCGCAGACCTCACAGCTCGGAAACCCGAGTTCAATTCCACCCTCCGCCATCTCTGTGTGGAGTTTGCATGTTCTCCCCGTGCATGCGTGGGTTTTCTCCGGGTACTCCGGTTTCCTCCCACATTCCAAAAACATGCTAGGTTAATTAGCTAACTCCAAATTGTCCATAGGTATGAATGTGAGTGTGAATGGTTGTTTGTCTATATGTGCCCTGTGATTGGCTGGCCACCAGTCCAGGGTGTACCCCGCCTCTTGCCCGAAGACAGCTGGGATAGGCTCCAGCTCCCCCGCAACCCTCGTGAGAATAAGAAAATGAATGAATGAATGGTATTATGGTTATGGTATTATGGACAAAAAAACTAGGGCTGTCAAAAGATGCAAAATTTTATCAGATTAATCACAGTTTTTAAATTAACCCCGCCTCTCGCCCGAAGACAGCTGGGATAGGCTCCAGCACCCCCGCAACCCTCGTGAAGATAAGTTGTAGAAAATGAATGAATGGAAATTTAGAGGCTGCAAAGTGCACGAGCGGTTAGCATGGAGGCCACACAGCTAGGAGACCCGCGTTTGATTCCCCCCTCTGGCATCTCTGTGTGGAGTTTGCATGTTCTCCCCCTGCGTGTGCTCCCACATTCCAAAAACATGCTAGGTTAATTGGTGACTCCAAATTGTCCATCGGTATGAATGTGAGTGTGAATGGTTGTTTGTCTATATGTGCCCTGGGATTGGCTGGCCACCAGTCAATGAATAAATTAATCTATCATTTCACCTTTTTGAGAGTAACAAAATCATTCTCGGTATCAGTCTTCTTGAGGAGTTCTTCCTCATACCTGCAACATCCAACAAACAATATCGGCATGTTATTATCATTCACTCGATCAGCTGTCCTTCCAAAAGGCGCTCATTCCTGGAGTCTTACTGTGTCTTGCAGTCGTCCACATTTTTGTGCATAGTGGCGGTCTCCACTTCAAGTCTGAGCTTGTCGTTGGTGAGAACCTCCAGCTGCCTTTGCAGGTTGGCGATGTAAGACTTCAGCATGGGCTCAATGTTGGAGGAACGAGGAGGCTGTCCCTCCAGGAGCTTCCACTTGGTTTCCAGCATTTTGTTCTGCTGCTCCAAGTACCTTACCTGCAGGAGTTCAGCAGATCATAGAATGTTATTAAAAATCACGTGCAAAGAAATTAAAGCGACTACTTTACCTTATCAATGAATGAGGCAAAGCGGTTATTGAGAGTCTTCATTTGATCTTTCTCTTTGGTGCGGACAGCCTGAATGGTGGGGTCAATGTTGATCTTCATCGGGGTGAGCAGTCTCTTGTTGACAGTCACAGATGAGATCTGGCTGGCCATGGCGGTGGCCTTCGGGATGCTATAGGATCCCAAGGACATGCTGCTGTATCCTGTAGAGGACATACGCATCCCGGCTTGGCTGGATCTTTTGCTCCTCGCACTCATAGTAGCGCCGTATCGACAGGTCCCGGCTACAGCGGTCGGTCAGTGGTTGAACTGCTGATGTGCGTCTGGCATCTTTTGGGGTCCTTTATTATATAGGCAAGACTGGGTGTGGTGGGATGGGGAAGTTATGCAGCTCCCCAATGTTGGAAAACCAGTCTGACAAATACCAGTAGTTCTTTGAGCTGCACTTTCGTCTTTAATGTTTACTATTTTGGGTGCTGTGTCGGAATCTCAGCAGCTGGAATTTACAGTCTTCCACAAACTCATTAAGAGTCAAGAATGTGCCGCAATGAATGCCTTTGTTGTGGTGTTTTAATTGGTTTTCAGAAGCAATTTTGCAAGACAAACCAATAAGTAGAGGGTTTTATTAAAATGAGTGATTACATACAAAAAAAGCCTACCCTTTCAGATATTATAATATTTTCACTTTAGAAAAAAATTAATGATTCCAATTCTGTGGTTTTAACCATAAGAAGTCCTTAGAAGTTATGAGCCACAGTCATGATGTGCTATACATATCACTATATTGACAGTTACTATGGTACCCATTATGTCATTGTAATGGTAATGGTAATGGTAATGGTAATGGTTTTATTTCATTTGAACATGCATCAGATTACAATTGAATGCATCCCATAATCAGTTCCCAGTTCCACATGTCCAAAAGGAGTAGGAAGAAGCAAAGCTTATTAAATCATACCCCTCCATCTGGTACTTTTACAATCACTAACTGTTACATTTGTTCACTTCCTGCTTTCCATAATACAGTTGAAGATTTTTTGTTTTTTTTTATAATAATTTTTTTAATTAATAAAAAAAATAAATAATGCACCCCGACCATTGTATGGTCGTATCACCCCGTACTTCGGTACGTGACAAAAAATTAAAAAATATATATATTTTTTATATTATTAATAAAATAAATGAACCTTAAACCATATTAGGAAAGCAGGAAGTGAACAAATGTAACAGTTACTAATCGTCCTACCTGTCCCAGCCCCCAGCTGTCTTCGGGCGCGAGGCGGGGTACACCCTGGACTGGTGGCCAGCCAATCACAGGGCACATATAGACAAACAACCATTCACACTCACATTCATACCTATGGACAATTTGGAGTGGCTAATTAACCTAGCATGTTTTTGGAATGTGGGAGGAAACCGGAGTACCCGCGAAAAACCCCCGCATGCACGGGGAGAACATGCAAACTCCACACAGAGATGGCCGAGGGTGGAATTGAACTCGGGTCTCTTAGCTGTGAGGCCTGTGTGCTAACCACTAGAACACCGTGCAGACCGTATTTATTTTATGTTAGCATTATTTTTTTTTAAAGAAAGTTAGCACACACACAACAATGGTCTGTTCACAGAGCCAAAACACAATGAAATAAAACAACATAAACATGCAAAAAATATGAAATTTCTTACTTTGTGTTATTTTTGGAATAAAATAATGGCTCATATTTTACAAGGAGTGAAACAGTACAGAAAATATGGTTTGGTTCGATACATTTTCAACACTTAAAGTTGATTTTTGTTCAAATTGCCAACATTTTTCTTGCATTTTCTCTTTGTGATTCACTTTTAGGTGTTGTCACAAATTAGGCGTGTTTGTTTTCTGGATGACAAATCACATCCACAAACGTGACATGGAATACACTCTGCATGCCACAGTAAATCAAGCTTCCTCAGGTCAAGAACAAAATGTTCATTATTTTATCTTTTGGCTGACAGGCAGGGGAATTCTTGCAGAGTGAGATCTCTTGCACATGATGTGTTTTTGACATGTGATGAATATACAAAGTTTTGTGCAGAGTTGCCATGCAAGGTAGGGACAGTCAAGAATGCTTGGCATTTGGGAGTGTTTCTCTTGAATTACTACTTAACAATTTGTTTTGAAGCATGGATATTTGTTCCTTTTCACATCACAGCAAAATTAAGTAGAGTAACCATTAACCATAATTAATATAATACAAAATATAAAGGTATTGGAAATCACACAACTGTGGTCAATAACAAGGTTTTTATTGCACACAATAATGGCTACTTGGCTACCCAAACACTGCACTTCCTGGTTCCCCACACAACGACACGCCTCCATCCCTGGTGCGTTCCAGGCCGCCCGAAACGGTCAGATATTCTATAACACAACATGTCAACAAGTACGCATCGGGGTCGCTACAGTATAAACATTGGGACAAATCATAATTTTTCTTCTTTTCTTTTATTTGTTTTAGAAAAATTCGAAATGGACAGAAAAAAAATCGACTGACTGCCATATGCTGCATTCAATGTTTATCCTGTATGTTCTACTATCCCACGACACGAACAATAACATTAAAACACAAACAGACACACCACGGAACAATTCGGCGATAAAAAGAAATTAAGGAGCACCTTTTCAGTGTTTGTGGAGTATCAGACTTGTTAATAACAAGTGAGTAAAAATTCGTTCATTCGCTATTCCATACGTGTAAATGCAACACCGCTATGTCACGTGACTCCTGAAACGCCACCAAAAAAACATTGCAGACCAGCAGCAAAACATCGGCAAACCGAGACCAAGCAAAACTCGACTCAAATCTAACGTCCAACCTTCATACTTTCACCGTCTACCTGGCCAGCAGACAGGCCGTTTCAATGCATTTCAGAGGACCGAAAACACCGACGGGATCATGGATGCGTACGATTTGTTTAGTAGTTGCAGAAAGGGCGACATTTGTAGAGTCAGGTAACCAGCATTTGTTTACAAACAGTCCAACCATGCTAGCGCCTCATGTTTTCTGTATCATTTAAAAGACAGCAGTCGCCTTTGACCTGGAGCTAAAGCTAATGTCAGATGCATATGCATCGGTTGTAGAAGTACGGCAGGAGGGTTGATAGCTAAGAAGGACTTGCTGGCAACTGGATGACAGATAGGAGTCATTCTGTGATTCCCAATGTGGACATTTTTTTTCTGACAGCTTGGTTGTGCTACAGAATGCATGTTTTATATTATTTAATGTCGGTGCACACCTCTCCCTCCACTCGGACATGGTACGTTCACAAAAAACTTAAGCCTACGACTACAAGTCTACACAAAATTAAAAAAAAAACGATGACTATCTAATTATAATATCCTAGTAACATTGAAACGCATCGCTCTCAGATTGCGCATGCGCATTTGGGAGAGCGAGCACTGTCTTGACTTCAGAATTGTACGTTTACAAGCTCTTAATTTTTTTTAAATTAAATTTAATCACATACCGTCCGTTTCTAATAGTCTATAAATATACTTACCGTCCAATAATATAATGCAATATTCACTTTTAAGATGTTGCTCTATACATTCATTTTTGCATATGTGCACATACCCTACTGTGTTTATGTATACTATAATATATATTATAGTATAATGTAATGTATGTATACTATACATAATGTTTATGTATAGTATAATATATACACGTGCAATGACAATAAAATTGATTATTATCTGACAAAAACTGCGTAATACACCAGTGAGAACATTGCATTTCATTTAAATATAGTCTATAAATATACTTACCGTCTCTATGGTCTATAAATATACTTACTGTCCAATAATATAATGCAATATTCAGTTTTAAGATGTTGCTCTATACGTTCATTTTTCCATATGTGCATATACCCTACTGTGTTTATGTATAATATTGTATAACCACAGTTATATCTTACTACTTATGTACTTTGGTACTTTGCAAACTCCATTTCGTTGCATTGTACATGTGCAATGACAATAAAATTTAATATTATCTGACATAAACTGCGTAATACACCAGTGAGAACATTTCATTTCATTTAAATATAGTCTATAAATATACTTACCGTCTATATAGTCTATAAATATACTATAAATATACTCACCGTCCAATAATATAATGCAATATTCAGTTTTAAGATGTTGCTTTATACATTCATTTTTGCATATGTGCACATACCCTACTGTGTTTATGTATAATATTGTAT
Source organism: Doryrhamphus excisus (assembly GCF_030265055.1). Classification (NCBI taxonomy): domain Eukaryota; kingdom Metazoa; phylum Chordata; class Actinopteri; order Syngnathiformes; family Syngnathidae; genus Doryrhamphus; species Doryrhamphus excisus. The sequence goes on along the minus strand of NC_080481.1, from coordinate 1,245,400 downwards.
AACCACAGTTATATCTTACTGCTTATGTACTTTGCAAACTCCATTTTGTTGCATTGTACATGTGCAATGACAATAAAATTGAATATTATCTGACATAAGGTGCGTAATACACCAGTGAGAACATTTCATTTCATTTAAATATAGTCTATAAATATACTTACCATCTCTATAGTCTATAAATATGCTATAAATATACTTACCGTTCAATAATATAATGCAATATTCAGTTTTAAGATGTTGCTCTATACGTTCATTTTTGCATATGTGCATATACCCTACTGTGTTTATGTATAATATTGTATAACCACAGTTATATCTTACTGCTTATGTACTTTGGTACTTTGCAAACTCCATTTCGTTGCATTGTACATGTGCAATGACAATAAAATTGAATATTATCTGACATAAAGTGCGTAATACACCAGTTAGAACATTTCATTTAAATATTCCGGTTTTATTCGGTTAAATCCACATTGACAAGTTCTTACATTTTTCCCCAATATCACCAAATGTTTTCCAGATACCTCGTCGAACAAAGAGACGTGGACCTCAATGTAAGAGATAAATGGGACAGCAGCCCTTTGTAAGTACCATTCAGACAATTAGCATAAAGTATGTCTTTTTTCCAGTACAGCCATAGTAAACATTTAAAATATGTCTGTTAGGTATTATGCCTGTCTCTGTGGCCACGAGGAGCTTGTCCAGTACCTGCTGGCAAGTGGTAAGAGTGACATTGACAAAACCGACGCCTTGTTTGTGGTCTTCTTCTTTATTGTATGTTGTCTCTCTAATTGTCCGTATAGGTGCCAAATGTGAGGCGAACACATTTGACGGTGAGCGGTGCCTTTACGGCTCACTGAACGACTCAATCCGACGAGTGCTCAAAGAGTACAAGTGTGTCAGTGTCCGCGCCATGCAACGGGATGATTTTAACTTCTTCCTGCATATGTAAGATTTAGTATCCTCTGCTTATTTAAGATTTTTTTTCTGGACCTGTCACTCCGGGCTTTAACTAGAACTGTGCCTGTGGTCTTCCACTATGTTCCTCAGAGTGGAACCTGACAGGTGAAATCTCAGACCTAGCTTTTTGTATCCTTCCCCTAGACCATGATGTTGAACAATCTTTGCTCTCAGGTCATTTGATAGTTGTTTTGCTACTCTTCAGAGAAGATGCAAAAAGAACAACTTGTAATCAGCCACCTTAAATCATTTCTCATGATTCAAAAGGTCAATTAGCTTACCAAACAAATTTGGTGTTTCGATAATTAGTGCCAAAGGTATTCAAATCAATAAAACTTGCAAATCAAAAAATGTAGGCCCCTACCTACTTTTGTTAACTAATTATTGCACACTCTAATTATCACAAAATAGTTACAAAACGACAAGAGCCTCACTTATCATGTTGGGAAAAAAATCCCATACAAATAATATATTTGTGCATTGAACTGCAAAATACATATTTTCTTTTCTGAATGATTCCAATCATTTTCTAAAGTAAAACTCGCTGAATTTGCTCATTTCCTAATCGAATACAGGGCAGAAACCTAAGGTGTGGCTACCTTGCATGTGGTTTCTCGGGTTACTGCACAAGATGTGACTACTGTCTGAGTGCATTGAGTTGGCCAGTTCCTGTTTGTCAGTTTATATATGTTTTAATGCTATAACCCCCCCCCACCACCACATAATTTATAATAACCACCACATAATAACCTTTCGGCTGTAGCGTTTTTGTATCCTTGTTAAAACATATCACTCCCGTGGATAAATTAGCAAGCGGCTCGGTAGCTATGACCACAACAGGAGACAGCACTAAGGAGATTTATTGACAATGGGCAGTGCAGACAGAAGAGAGAGGATAGAACTTACACTGAAATTGCACAAAAAAAAATCAGCGAAGGAGCGAATCCACGAAAGATGTGTTTCATTTCACTTCTTTATATTATAATGCTGGCTAAAGCTACTGTACATTTACAGACAAGTCAAGTGCAATATATTTATATACTCTGATGCAGAGGTAGGGAACCTATGGCTCGGGAGCCAGGTAGGGCTCTTTTGATGACTGTATCTGGCTCTCAAGTATTTGCCACAATAAAAATGTATGTTTGCTAACATTTTAAAGTAAACATCACAGAAATCACTGTTAAAAATATTAAAAATCAACAACTTTCTTATGAATTTTAATCCGTCCATCTATTTTCTACTGCAATACGGCCGACCATATCTATCTTTCCTGATGATATTTTCCAGGTCAAACACCAAAACTCGATTATTACTGGGTAATGCGGTAGTCTACCTCGGTCATTAAGATGTAAATGTGAACTTTCCTCCTTTAGTCAAATAATCACCTAGCTAAAGCTGCAGAACCAAGCCTTCTGGCAAAGATGGCCAAAAGAATGAAATATACTGAGTACGGTGCAAAACCATGCAGCAGCAGAAGTTGCATTAATGGCAGCAAGTATTTGATTTATTATTGGACACTGCGCTGCTCACGAAAGTGTGCTGGCCACACCCCCTTGGCGTGGGGTAGTGTGCCTGGTCTACGTAATTAGAGCCCATTATATCTAAAACTGTTGGTCTTACATAAAAATGCACACATTTTATTGCATTCAATGTTTAAAAAAATGTATATGGCTCTCACAGATACACATTTTAAAATATCTGGTCTTCATGGCTCTTGTAGCCAAAAAGGTTCCCGACCCCTGCTCTGATGAATGAATTAATACATATGATTTTATATTGAGATCCAATAGGAAAGCTGTATATAAAATATTGCCTTTGCAACCATAATACTTATATTGGACTGCGGTGGATCACATAGGTGTACCTAATGGTGTACTTGTTAAGTCTATTGCTTCAGTGAACCTGTCAAACCGCCCTACAGTCATCGTATCGGAATGTTTACTCTCTCCTCAGGTTGTTGGAGCAGGGACAGCACAGTGACATAAAGTTCCTTGTTCATGGTCAGACGTTCACAGCCCATCGCTGTGTCCTCAGTGCACTGTCAGAGTACTTCACAGAAATGTTTGCAACAAAATGGAAGGACAAAACCTTGATCAACCTCAAACATCCTCTGGTACGTCCACGTGATTGAGACATTGAGGCATTGGTGCATCTTGACTACTTTGGTATGGAATATAAAATGTGTTTTAGACACATATTTGTACCTCATTTCAGATCAACCCTGCAGCCTTTGGAGCCATCTTGCAATATTTATATACTGGTGAGCATATTTTATAACTAGGCTACAGAGGTTTAGCATTCCTCATTTTCTGATCATTTACATTCATTTTCTACCGCTTATCATCACGAGGGTTGCGGGGGGTGCTGGAGCCTATCCCAGCTGTCTTTGGGCGAGAGGCGGGGTACACCCTGGACTGGTGGCCAGCCAATCACAGGGCACATATAGACAAACAACCATTCACACTCACATTCATACCTATGGACAATTTGGAGTCCAATTTTTGACAAAATTTGGACAATTTTGGAATGTGGGAGGAAACCGGAGTACCCGGAGGAAACCCACGCACCCGGCATGTTTGATGGCAAAAAAAAATTGCCTTAATGATTTAAAAAAATAATTTAAAAAACTGCTTGTTGTGTTTAGTTGTGTTGTCATTGACTAATATTTAAATTTCTTTAATGATCTGACACGTTTATGTGTTACAAACATTAATTAAGTCACCAGCCAATCACAGGGCACATATAGACAAACAACCATTCACACTCACATTCATACCTATGGACAATTTGGAGTCGCTAATTAACCTAGCATGTTTTTGGAATGTGGGAGGAAACCGGAGTACCCGGAGAAGAACATGCAAACTCCACACAGAGATGGCCGAGGGTGGAATTGAACTCGGGTCTCCTAGCTGTGAGGCCTGCGCACCAATCACTCATCCACCTACTAATACTACTCAATACTACTTTATTTTTTACACTTTTCAAGCATAAAAGTGGATATACTGTTTATACTAAAATATAATATATATACCAATATAAGGCACCCAGAATGTAGTACATGTAGTATTCTTTACTAGGCAATAGGTGTCAGTAATGTTAATGTTAAAAAACTTTGCAATGCCTCTCTAACAGCGCAGGAATGGACGCCAGTGGGGTTAACTTATGGGGTTTGCATGTGTGGGTTTTTGCCGGGTAACCCGCCGGTTATTACCGGTAATTTAAAAAAATCTTATTTTTTCTCAAGGCTGCACGGCAGTCAAGTGGTTAGCGCGCAGACCTCACAGCTAGGAGACCAGGGTTCAATTTCAACCCTCGGGCATCTCTGTGTGGAGTTTGCATGTTCTTCTCCGGGTACTCCGGTTTCCTCCCACATTCCAAAAACATGCTAGGTTAATTAGCCACTCCAAATTGTCCATAGGTATGAATGTGAGTGTGAATGGTTGTTTGTCTATATGTGCCCTGTGATTGGCTGGCCACCAGTCCAGAGTGTACCCCGCCTCTCAGACGAAGACAGCTGGGATAGGCTCCAGCACCCGCCGCCACCCCCGTGAGGATAAGCGGTAGAAAATGAATGTAATGACATACTTTAATATCAATGTAAATCCCAGTGTATTTGAATGAATATGTGGATGAGTATTAAATATACCCCACCCATGTGGTCTGATGCTACAGGACGTATGGATATTGACGTGAGCCTCGTGGACGACTGCAGACGACTCGCTAAGCAGTGCAAAATGACGTATCTCATGGAAGAGCTGGAGATTAAATGCAAACAGGTGTATAACTTTGGTAAGATACCGTTAATATACAACACATAACTTTGGTAAGATACCGTTAATATACTACAACGCATAACTTTGGTAAGATACCGTTAATATACAACACAACTTTGGTAAGATACCGTTAATATACAACACAAAACTTTGGTAAGATACTGTTAATATACAACACATAACTTTGGTAAGATACCGTTAATATACACACATAACTTTGGTAAGATACCGTTAATATACACACATAACTTTGGTAAGATACTGTTAATATACACACATAACTTTGGTAAGATACCGTTAAAATACAACACATAACGTTGGTAAGATACCGGTAATATACAACACATAACTTTGGTAAGATACTGTTAATATACAACACATAACTTTGGTAAGATACTGTTAATATACACACAAAACTTTGGTAAGATACCGTTAATATACAACACATAACTTTGGTAAGATACCGTTAATATACAACACATAACTTTGGTAAGATACCGTTAATATACAACACATAACTTTGGTAAGATACCGTTAATATACAACACAAAACTTTGGTAAGATACTGTTAATATACAACACATAACTTTGGTAAGATACCGTTAATATACAACACATAACTTTGGTAAGATACCCTTAATATACAACACATAACTTTGGTAAGATACTGTTAATATACACACAAAACTTTGGTAAGATACTGTTAATATACAACACATAACTTTGGTAAGATACCGTTAATATACAACACATAACTTTGGTAAGATACCGTTAATATACACACAAAACTTTGGTAAGATACCGTTAATATACAACACAAAACTTTGGTAAGATACTGTTAATATACAACACATAACTTTGGTAAGATACCGTTAATATACAACACATAACTTTGGTAAGATACTGTTAATATACAACACATAACTTTGGTAAGATACTGTTAATATACAACACATAACTTTGGTAAGATACCGTTAATATACAACACATAACTTTGGTAAGATACCGTTAATATACAACACATAACTTTGGTAAGATACTGTTAATATACACACAAAACTTTGGTAAGATACCGTTAATATACACACATAACTTTGGTAAGATACCGTTAATATACACACAAAACTTTGGTAAGATACTGTTAATATACACACAAAACTTTGGTAAGATACTGTTAATATACACACAAAACTTTGGTAAGATACCGTTAATATACAACACATAACTTTGGTAAGATACTGTTAATATACACACAAAACTTTGGTAAGATACTTTTAATATACAACACATAACTTTGGTAAGATACCGTTAATATACAACACATAACTTTGGTAAGATACTGTTAATATACAACACATAACTTTGGTAAGATACTGTTAATATACACACAAAACTTTGGTAAGATACTGTTAATATACAACACATAACTTTGGTAAGATACTGTTAATATACAACACATAACTTTGGTAAGATACTGTTAATATACACACAAAAAAAGTATTTCACAGCTTGAATCCTCTTCCTGTTTTTATGTTTTTGGTACTGAAGTGTCCAACAAGCCAGGTATCTGTGTGAAGGTTCTCAGCCTGGAGCCTCATAGCTGCCAGCTGCAGGAGGACTTGGCCCAGTTGGCAGATTGTGCGATGCCTCAGCAGCTCAGAGTATGAAATAATATTCCCAGGATGTTCTTTAGCTGCTCTTTTAACACCCGAATGCATCAATTTGTTCCCCTCAGGTTGGATTTGGCGAGCTTCCCTTTAACAGGGTGGACCAGTTGCCCACCTTTCCTGACGTATGCTTTCGAGTCGATGGTTATGATTTCATGTGTCATAAGGTACGAAGCTTTGGCTTTTGTTCCGGACCCTATCCGCATACTTTCACACAAATAAAGAGTTTAATTAAATGTGTGGTTTTCTCCAGGCGTTTTTCTGTGGACGGAGTGATTACTTTAAAGCTTTACTGGAGGACCACTTCAGCGAGGGAGAGCATCTTCTATATCAGCCCAGCACACCGGTGATAACTCTGCACAACATCTCCTACCAGATCTTCACCCACGTCATGTATTACATCTACAGCAACGACACGCAGGTTGGTGAATTTCCTTTTTCTATAAATCATACCATTTATTATACGTTTTGGATGTTTAATTACCTTGCTAGGATAAGCACCTGTCAAAAGAAGGATGCGCAAACACTGTAATATGTTTGTGTGTGTTTATGCTATATTCATAATATTCAAAGTATGTAATGGGTGGGAGCTTTCATTAGCTTTGCACGCAAACAGATCCATCAGTGTCAGAGTTATATTGAGTTTGTATCGCTGTCATCTTCTCCTTAGGGCTTCTTTTTTAATCTAATTCAATACAAGTTTTTTTTTTTTTTTTGGAGTACCACAGGGGTCAATACTGGGACCAAAACTGTTCAACTTGTATATCAATGACATCTATATCATTCATTCATTCATTCATTTTCTACCGCTTTTTCCTCACGAGGGTCGCGGGGGGTGCTGGAGCCTATCCCAGCTGTCTTCGGGCGTAAGGCGGGGTACACCCTGGACTGGTCGCCAGCCAATCACAGGGCACATATAGACAAACAACCATTCACACTCACATTCATACCTATGGACAATTTGGAGTGGCTAATTAACCTAGCATGTTTTTGGAATGTGGGAGGAAACCGGAGTACCCGGAGAAAACCCACGCATGCACGGGGAGAACATGCAAACTCCACACAGAGATGCCCGAGGGTGGGATTGAACCCTGGTCTCCTAGCACATCTATATAATACGTTGCTTACACAACTTGAGATGTTTTTCCAGTGTTCATTATGGTCTGACGGCCTATCGGTTGTTCTTGATGTCTAGCTCACACGGGACAACGTGTTTGACATCCTTTGCATGGCTGACATGTACCTGCTGCCGGGGCTCAAACGCTTGTGCGGGAAGACCCTCGCTCAGACCATATGTGAGGACAACGTTGTCTACTTGTGGAAGACCGCCAAGCTCTTCCGGCTCTCTCGGCTGGAGGATCAGTGTACGGAGTTTATGGCCAAAATAATTGAACTGGTGGGTGTTTTTTTTTTTTTTCATATTTTGTGGCAAGAGAACAAAGTAACACATCTGAACTTTACCCTAAGGGTAAAACTGACAAGTAGATGAAAGGATTATTACCTCTTCAACACGGCAGGCAAATGACTGATCTCAGCATAGAAGAGCAGGAAATTTGCACTGAGAAAAAACATTCATTTTCTACCGCTTTTCCTCACGAGGGTGGCGGGGGTGCTGGAGCCTATCCCAGCTGTCTTCGGGCGAGAGGCGGGGTACACCCTGGACTGGTGGCCAGCCAATCCCAGGGCACATATAGACAAACAACCATTCACACTCACATTCATACCTATGGACAATTTGGAGTGGCTAATTAACCTAGCATGTTTTTGGAATGTGGGAGGAAACCGGAGTACCCGGAGAAAACCCACGCATGCACGGGGAGAACATGCAAACTCCACACAGAGATCGCCGAGGGTGGAATTGAACCCTGGTCTCCTAGCTGTGAGGTCTGCACGCTAACCACCGTGCAGCCCTGAGAAAAAACAAGATTTTTAAATTAGACTCTCATTCATGAATTATTTTTCTACTGCTCTTCTACCGCTTATCCCTACCGCGGACATGCTGGAGCCTATCCCAGATGGCGGGGTACACCCTGGACTGGTGGCCAGCCAATCACAGGGCACATATAGACAAACAACCATTCACACTCACATTCATACCTATGGACAATTTGGAGTCGCCGATTAACCTAGCGTGTTTTTGGAATGTGGGAGGAAACCGGAGTACCCGGAGAAAACCCACGCATGCACGGGGAGAACATGCAAACTCCACACAGAGATGGCCGAGGGTGGGGAAAGACAAAATAAGAAACCAAAAAGTTACCACTTCCACACAAAATAGGAGGAGAACTCATTCATTCATTCATTCATTCATTTTCTACGGCTTATCCTCACGAGGGTCACGGGGGTGCTGGAGCCTATCCCAGCTGTCTTCGGGCGAGAGGTGGCCAGCCAATCACAGGGCACATATAGACAAACAACCATTCACACTCACATTCATACCTATGGACAATTTGGAGTGGCTAATTAACCTAGCATGTTTTTGGAATGTGGGAGGAAACCGGAATATTACACAACATATTATTACTAATACGGAAGGATTCCGACACCAACTCCGGAGGCAGGGGAGCCTCTTACATTTTAATTATTCCGTTCAATATGGCACAATTAATAATACAGTACAATGTAGGCTTTATTAGGCTGGTTATTATTATACAAGAGCCATCATTAAGGGCCATGTTGACTGAGAATCTAAATGCAGGGTAAAGTGCATTGGTGCGCTTCCACATGTCAGCCATTCTGTCCCATTGCTGTAGAAAATGGATGTTTTGAATGTCAATATAGACTCCTAACTAAGCCTACGTAATTACTTCCCTTCAGCTGGTGGAGAAGGAGGAGTTTGCGGAGATTGTCAAGGAGGATGCCGCTTTTCTGGAGGAGCGACACGAAACCGACTCCGTCCCTCTGGTGGATGACATCCGTTACCATATCGCCAGCAACGTGCAGACGTACAGCGAGATCGAGGAAGCCAATCAGAAGCTGGAGGCCTTGGAGGAGCTGCTGTCCAGCATTGATATTGACTGCTGAACGTTTGAAGAGATGGGCGGTGTACTTTATGCATGGGAAACAACATTTGTTTCGAAATGTATTTCATCTCCGGTATATTGTTACAATAGATCTATTAATCTTTTAGGGTTGGGGTTACTTTACATTTTATTCCTTGCATAATTCTATGTATGAATTATTTTAAACATTTAAAACCTTAATTTGACCTCCAAATAGTTTAGCAACCAAATTATGAATGGCAACTGCTTTCGGTGCAAATTTAATTTTACTCCTAAATTAATTCATATAATTGGTTTTATAATGGTTTAATATTTTTAAGTGCTGAATGCCCACCACTTGAAAAGAGAGTTTTGTTTTGTTTGGGATTTGGTAAAACAATGAATGGGTTTGTATTCTTGGTTTGGTGTAAAATGGAAAAATACAACTATTGTACTGTAGTTCAAATGTATACCAACAGATGGCGTTGTTTCTCAACATTTGGTATTGCATTAAAAAAGAAAGCGCTTTGAAACATGCATCGTCCAATATTTCTAACAATGATTTATTTACATTATTTTTAATTCCCCTGAGATTTGCCTAAACCTGGAGCATCTTTTATTTTTTTATGTTTATGTTTATGTTTTAGATCCGTGGTTGTGATTGTGCCACAATTGCAGTTTCCACAAATGTCCATGTGCAAGAAACCGGAATAAACATCACCATTAGTTATTACCTCCCCCAAGGGTTGATTCTTGGCAAATGTGTTATCGTTGCTATGCAACTCAGATGGGTTTGATCGCAGTTGAAAAGGGTCTAATTTATTTGCATTAGCCGATTTATTGCCACACCAACATTAGCACTGACAGATAAGTATTGTAATGTCACTTCAATCGCTTTATTAATGGCGGACAACTCCGGAACACTGCTCATTCACACCATGGCTGCTGGAGGCCCCAAACCATGTCAACATTCCCACTCTCAACTCCTAGCTAGTTCTCGTTAGTCTCTCTCACATTTAAGACTCTCTCCCTCGTGACGTCACACCGTCACACCTCTCAGCCCCGCCTCTTAAAGGACCAGCTACACAAAGTCACAGATATGACATGTCCGTCTCCAAGTGATGCCAGCGGCTCAACAGGAACAACATCAGTTCTGGGACCGAACCGAACTGGGATCCATCGCACCGTGAAGCAGGCCCCACCTCGAACTGGGGGGAACATGCCAGCACCTGCACGGTACTAACCTGTCCCGGTGCAGAACAAGTCTTCTGCCTCTAGGGGGAACTACAACTCTATAAAGTACTTCCCCCAGGTGTTCAAGCACCCTGCATGACTGTTCAGATTTGAACATCCCTAGCGAACACATGGGTCGCCTCCAGCTGGTCCTGCAACTTCCGGATCTCCCGGCCCAACGTCAACAAAGCAGGGGTGCAACTTGAGGAAGTCTGGACAGCTGAGCAGTAGGCCATGAGCACCAGTGGAATGTGCTGGTCCCAGTCACGCTAAGAGGTGAGGACAGTCTTTCCATGTCCAGACACTCACACAGGACAACAGAAAATAGTTCACATCTGGTACTTAGTCGGAATTGGTAACAGTGTCTTAGACCAAGTGGCTCTGACCTGCGGAGTTCCCCAGGGGTCAATCTTGGGGCCGCTATTGTTCAATCTGTTCATGCTCTCTTTAGGCCAGCTAATACGCAGCTGCAGTGTGTCCTACCACAACTATGCAGATGACACTCAGATCTACGTGTCACCGACGGCAGGTGAACATGGTCTTGCAGAGGTGGCGCAGGGTGGCGCAGCCCATGCAGTGCTAATTTGGTCTTGCGCACCGCTGTGAGCAGCCAATTTGGTAGACTGGAGGATCAGAGTCCACATTTGTGACAATTTTGTGACAAAACAGCTCGTCAAAGGTGCGCTGAAAACTCAACAGCTCTGACCTGGTCTATTCTTGGCGCAGGTGAAGCGCAGCCCGAGCAGTGGTAATTTGGCTGACACGTCACCAAAATCTCACAGGCAGATTTTTCACATTTTTTTACACATTTCAGTGGAAAAACAATGAGGGCAACCATTATTTAATGTAAGCGTCTGAAACATTATGTACATTTATGTATTAATTAGCATATATCATATTTGAGAAGTCTTTAACGAATAATGCATCAGTCATTGTACATTTTGCATAAATTCATTGCACATTTATACATCTACAGTCATGCAACTTATGTATAACCTTTCCCCAGGTGTACCTGTAGTTCTCAAATAATTCCCTTTATGATACGATTTACTAAATTTAATACAAGTATGATATTACTCAATAAATCACACCACATACCAATTACAATTTTTCAAAGAGTTTGCGCTAAGAGCTATTTAAACTGTTATATTTACATTTCCCGTTACCGAAACATGACTCAGATTCTCTGTTGCATGTCCAGTTCTGTCCCGAATAATGTTTTGCACTGACAATTTTCATGTGTTTCAAGAGAAAAATAAGTCAAAGAGGGCAACAACGGACAACATCGCTTGGCTCCTGACTCATGCGTCTGCGTGACTCACAGAGTCCTCACAGTGACATCTGTCTCCTCGTATATACGTACTCTATGAATCTGCAAGGTTACAAACTCAATTGTAACAGCTGTGTAGTGCACTCATTTCTGCAATATCATAATATTCATCATCTGCCTTCATTTGAGCTGGATTCCATACAGTCGGATAAAAGTCTACATGAATATGCCTTCAGGGGTACAGAGACTCGCCAATAGTACTTTAAAAATGCCCTTTCAACCCTGGACATTTGACTGAGACATAAAAAAAATCCAATCAAGAACTACTTAGTTATTGTGTTCATAGTTGAAAATAAATATTTTATGTTTATTTTAACCGAGTGGTTAGCGCGCAGGCCACGCAGCAAGGAGACCCGAATTCAATTCCACCCTCGGCCATCTCTGTGTGGAGTTTGCATGTTCTCCCCGTGCATGCGTGGGTTTTCTCCGGGTACTCCGGTTTCCTCCCACATTCCAAAAACATGCTAGGTTACTTAGCCACTCCAAATTGTCCATAGGTATGAATGTGAGTGTGAATGGTTGTTTGTCTATATGTGCCCTGTGAGGGGTGCGAGGAAAAACGTTAAATAAATGAATGAATTAATGAATGTTTGTAACACATAAATGTGTCAGATCATTAAAGAAATGTAAATATTAGTCAATGACAACACAACTAAACACAACAAGCAGTTTTTTTAATTAATTTTTTTTTATCATTAAGGCAAATTTTTTTTTGCCATCAAACATGCCGGGTGCGTGGGTTTTCTCCGGGGACTCCGGTTTCCTCCCACATTCCAAAAACATGCTAGGTTAATTGGCGACTCCAAATTGTTCATAGGTAACATAGGTAAAAACATTCCGGAAAAACGAAAATTAATGAATTAATTAATGAATGTTTGTAACACATAAACGTGTCAGATCATTAAAGAAATTGAAATATTAGTCAATGACAACACAACTAAACACAACAAACAGTTTTTTTAATGAATTTTTTTTCATCATTAAGGCGAAAAAATTTTTGCCATCAAACATGCCGGGTGCGTGGGTTTTCTCCGGGGACTCCGGTTTCCTCCCACATTCCAAAAACATGCTAGGTTATTTGGTGACTCCAAATTGTCCATAGGTATGAATGTGAGTGTGAATGGTTGTTTGTCTATATGTGCCCTGTGATTGGCTGGCCACCAGTCCAGGGTGTACCTCACCATTCGCCCCGAAAATAAAGTAGTATTGAGTAGTATTAGTAGGTGGACGAGTGATTGGTGCGCAGGCCTCACAGCTAGGAGACCCGAGTTCAATTCCACCCTCGGCCATCTCTGTGTGGAGTTTGCATGTTCTTCTCCGGGTACTCCGGTTTCCTCCCACATTCCAAAAACATGCTAGGTTAAATGGGTGACTCCAAATTGTCCATAGGTATGAATGTGAGTGTGAATGGTTGTTTGTGTATATGTGCCCTGTGATTGGCTGGTGACTTAATTAATGTTTGTAACACATAAATGTGTCAGATCATTAAAGAAATTTAAATATTAGTCAATGACAACACAACTAAACACAACAAGCAGTTTTTTTAATGATTTTTTTTTATCATTAAGGCGAATTTTTTTTTGCCATCAAACATGCCGGGTGCGTGGGTTTCCTCCGGGTACTCCGGTTTCCTCCCACATTCCAAAATTGTCCAAATTGGTTGTTTGTCTATATGTGCCCTGTGATTGGCTGGCCACCAGTCCAGGGTGTACCCCGCCTCTCGCCCGAAGACAGCTGGGATAGGCTCTAGCACCCCTCGTGAGTATAATCGGTAGAAAATGAATGAAATGAATGAACATGCCGGGTTCCCTCTTATCATTGTCGGAGTCAGTCCCATTGTCAGTTTGCTGTTCAGCAAAGTTGGCGGATATTAAGCATACGTACTGTATGGTCCACTTGATTGACACAACAACATTTGTAGCGCAACAACATTTTTACAGATTTTGGAAGTGCACACGTGAGGCGCACCGGATTATAAGCTTTTAAGTGCGCCTCGTAGTGTGGAAAATACGGTACATTAGGATACATTATGAGCTTACGTAATAGTTGCATTTGTTTCTAACACTGAAAATAAAGTGTGACCCGTGTGAGACAGCGGCGCAGTTACAACCTGCATAAAGACATCGTATGTCCTCCAGGGGATAGAGGATGTACGCTAAGTCACGCACCGCTTGCGTCCCTACTAAAATCCTCATTTGCAGTTAGTCAGGGGATTAGTCATCGAGAGAGAGTGGTAAACCCATACTTAGCCAGACACTGACCTGAAAAGCTACCTTCCGCTCCGTTTGTCACGTCCCACAATGATATATCCTTATAAGGTCAAATATAAAATAAGACCGTGAAGAACGTCCAACCTTGAAATTCATGTGTTTTATTTTGTGTACGCAGCCATAGGCAACGTATGACATTCTGTGTTTACGTTTCATCACAGCGATTTACAGTCGGATTGGTGATGTGTTGTCCTAGCCAGCCATTATGTAAGAAGTGGCACCGTATACGTAGACCACACACGTACTACATAAGAAAAAGGTTGACGCCAAAGCGATCTCTTTATCGGATTGTCTTCCCCGGGGAAGATCTAGGCACACAGTCGCAGTCTTAAAGCAACGCTCACGTCCAAGATGCCTTTAGAACCTACATAAACACAAGCTGTCATTAAGGACGATCTAGCAGATATTGTCTTTATCTTCCCGCTCTGCATGGAAACAGCACCTGTAAGTGTGTGACGGGCCCGTTCGGACACTTAACATAGCCGCAGCAATATGGGATTAAGTCTTACATGCAAGTATTAGCAGGCAGGGCACACACGAGTAAGTGAGCAGCGGTCATACTAGTAAGCTTTGACGGCATGCAACCCTTATGTGTGAAACAATGCTCAATGCTCAATGTCATGAAATATCTCCAAATGTGCGTCTCCATTTCTCCGTCTGAGATGGTTGTGTATGTTTGAGACAGATAAACTCTGCCCGGGGTTAGTCCTGACGCTGCCAATACGCAGACAACATTGGCAGGCTTGCAAAAACAAACAGCAAGGATTACAGCGTCACCATGTGACCATTCTGACCTTAGACTGACCTCTAACACAAGACAGACCAACAGCCTCTTCAATGCAAATACAGTAAAAGAAGAATGAGTCTTAAGTATGAATGCATTACGTGTACTACGGGGATGCTGAATGGTACCTATAGTACACTATTAGATGGTACTGTTAATGTGAGTTACTGCTTTGGGAAGTGTTTTACTCCTTCATGTCTCTTTAGCTACTTTACATTCATGGATGGTTTGGTTGTCAAATATTACGAGTTATTACGAGTACACACTTTGCCCCCCCTTTTCTTGCCTATGGAATTTAGAGAGCATTTAGTAGGGATGTATCTGTATCTGCATCTGCATCTGCATCTGGATCTGGATCTAAATTATCTGTATCCGTAACCGTACTGCTTTTTCTCAAAAGCAACGTGTTCAGTACTACAAGCAGTTTTCCAACTGACTCACTAGCAAACAAGCAGACGGAAGAAAAACAACACCTTCAGTGACTGATGCACGATCGTGCCCCGCTGTCTTGTTAAAAACACAGTGTACTTTATGAAACGCAAGTTGCGTACTGCAATGTTTTCAGAGGAGAGTGATATTTTAGTAATATTTTAGCCATTCATACAGAATATATGCTTTGTGCGGTATCAAGTGTACCCAATGTTGGCCTGCATATTTTATTACAAGTATCTGGCTCATTCGTAGCATTTAGAGAGCTTTTCTTCTAACCGGACTGCATTTTTCTCAATATCACTAGCAAACAAGCAGACAGAAGAAAAAAACCCACCTTCAGTGACTGATGCACGATCGTGCCAGCTGTCTTGTTAAAAACACAGTGTATTTTATGAAACAGGTTTAAGATTGCAAGTTGCATACTGTAATGTTTGGAGAGGGGAGTGATATTTTAGTCATATTTTAGCTATTCATGCAGATTATATACATTGTGCGGCATCAAGTGTACTTAATGTTGTGGCCAGTCAATGCAGGCCTGCATATTTTCTGACACATATCTGGCTCATCCCTAGCATTTAGAGAGCTTTTCTTCTAATCATGCTGCTTTTTTCTCAAAAGCAACGTGTTCAGTACTACAAGCAGTTTTCCAACTGACTATATCACTAGCAAACGATATGCGTATCAAGTGTACCCAATGTTGGCCTGCATATTTTATATTTCATATTTTATCCGTAGCAATTAGAGAGCTTTTCTTCTAACCGAACTGCTTTTTTCTCAAAAGGTGAAAAGGTGTCCAGTACTACAAGCAGTTTTCCAACTGACTATATCACTAGCAAACAAGCAGACGGAAGAAAAACAACACCTTCAGTGACTGATGCACGATCGTGCCATGTGTGTCTTGTTAAAAACACAGTGTAGTTTATGAAACAGGTTTAAGATTGCAAGTTGCGAACTACAATGTTTTCAGAGGGGAGTAATATTTTAGTCATATTTTAGCCATTCATACAGAATATATGCTTTGTGCAGCATCGGGTGTACCGAATGTTGTGGCCAGTCAATGCAGGCCTGCATATTTTATGACAAGTATCTGGCTCATCCCTAGCATTTAGAGAGCCTTTCTTCTAACCGGACTGCTTTTTTCTCAAAAGCATCGTGTTCAGTACTACAAGCAGTTTTCCAACTGACTATATCACTAGCAAACAAGCAGACGGAAGAAAAACAACATCTTCAGTGACTGATGCACGATCGTGCCAACTGTCTTGTTAAAAACACAGTGTATTTTATGAAACATGTTTAAGATTGCAAGTTGCGTACTGCAATGTTTTCAGAGGGGAGTAATATTTTAGTCATATTTTAGCCATTCATGCAGATTATATGCCAAGTATACCTTATGTATGCAGGTCTGCATAGTTTATGACAAATATCTGGTTCATCCGTAGCATTTAGAGAGCTTTTCTTCTAACCGGACTGCTTTTTACTCAACGTGTTCAGTACAACAAGCAGTTTTCCAACTGACTATATCACTAGCAAACAAGCAGACGGAAGAAAAAAAAAACACCTTCAGTGACTGATGCACGATCGTGCCATGTGTGTCTTGTTGAAAACACAGTGTAGTTTATGAAACAGGTTTAAGATTGCAAGTCTGTATATAATAACCTCAACATCACCACTACTGTTGACTCTTTCATTTTCACCTGATTGTACTTTTGCATGCCTTTTGCTGTCTGTTTCTACCCTTGACGTGATTCTTGATTCCTACATATTGTTTTTGCATCCTGTGTTGGCATAATACACACACACACACACACACACACGCTCACACACAGAGTGCTGCCATCTGTTTTGCATGGTTGATGCGTCAGATTAGCGCACACACACTGAACAATGTCTACTGTGGTGTGTATTGTAAATTTGGCTGCATGAGCAAGTGCGCTTTGATTTCACAATATTTCATTGTGCAAATTCTGAAAGCACACATATGTTAATATCACATACGTATGTCTGGAAGATTTGAGTTGGGAAAATGGCTTACTCTTACTAGCCCAGGATAGCCATAGCCTCTGAAAGCTACACCAGACCAGGTTGAGATGCTCTTCAGGTTTATTTTACCAGACAGTCCGGCAGTATCCCTCCTATTTTGAGTTCTCCTCCTATTTTGTGTGGAAGTGGTAACTTTTTGGTTTCTTATTTTGTCTTTTGAAGACAGCTGGGATAGGCTCCAGCACCCGTCACAACCCTCGTGAGGATAAGCCGTAGAAAATTAATTAATTAATGAGTTCTCCTCCTATTTTGTGTGGAAGTGGTAACTTTTTGGTTTCTTATTTTGTCTTTTGAAGACAGCTGGGATAGGCTCCAGCAACCCCCGCGACCCTCGTGAGGATAAGCCGTAGAAAATGAATGAATGAATGAGTTCTCCTCCTATTTTGTGTGGAAGTGGTAACTTTTTGGTTTCTTATTTTGTCTTTTGGAGACAGCTGGGACAGGCTCCAGCAACCCCCGCAACCCTCGTGAGGATAAGCCGTAGAAAATGAATGAATGAATGAGTTCTCCTCCTATTTTGTGTGGAAGTGGTAACTTTTTGGTTTCTTATTTTGTCTTTTGAAGACAGCTGGGATAGGCTCCAGCAACCCCCGCGACCCTCGTGAGGATAAGCCGTAGAAAATGAATGAATGAATGAGTTCTCCTCCTATTTCGTGTGGAAGTGGTAACTTTTTGGTTTCTTATTTTGTCTTTTGAAGACAGCTGGGATAGGCTCCAGCACCCGTCACGACTCTCGTGAGGATAAGCCGTAGAAAATGAATGAATGAGTTCTCCTCCTATTTTGTGTGGAAGTGGTAACTTTTGGTTTCTTATTTTGTCTTTTGAAGACAGCTGGGATAGGCTCCAGCAACCCCCGCGACCCTCGTGAGGATAAGCCGTAGAAAATGAATGAATGAATGAATGAGTTATCCTCCTATTTTGTGTAGAAGTGGTAACTTTTTGGTTTCTTATTTTGTCTTTTGAAGACAGCTGGGATAGGCTCCAGCACCCGTCACGACCCTCGTGAGGATAAGCCGTAGAAAATGAATGGATGAATGAGTTCTCCTCCTATTTTGTGTGGAAGTGGTAACTTTTTGGTTTCTTATTTTGTCTTTTGAAGACAGCTGGGATAGGCTCCAGCAACCCCCGCGACCCTCGTGAGGATAAGCCGTAGAAAATGAATGAATGAATGAGTTCTCCTCCTATTTCGTGTGGAAGTGGTAACTTTTTGGTTTCTTATTTTGTCTTTTGAAGACAGCTGGGATAGACTCCAGCACCCGCCGCCACCCTCGTGAGGAAAAGTGGTAGAAAATGAATGAATGAAAAGGGGGTAGGATTGAGTATATATTGCTTCTTTCTATTCGTTTTCGGACATGTGGAACTGTGTATTGATTGATTAAGTGTAATGTTTGTGTTGACAAAAATTAATTAACAAAATCAGACATAAATAAATATTAAAAATATATTTAATAGTCGGAACACTAATTACAATACATGCATTTTTTTCCAATACACCCACAGTATCTATGACAGGAAGCTTGCACATTCATACGTGTAAAAAAATCACGACAATTCCACGCCTGTCCATGAACACAACACACAGCGTCCAGCCCCACAATGAGATTGTGGGTTTGTTTTTATTTTTTTGGGAGGGGGGGGGGGGGGTCCTCCATCCTGAGACAGGCAGTCAGGTGCGCTGATGTCGACTGTCGCTTTAAGACGTTGTTGCATGGAGAAGCTAGTGATTTTCCACTCAAACTGATATTAAAGAGCTCCACGCAGCGTCATGGTCACGCGGGAAAATTGGCTTAATTTTTTCAATCAATGCTGAACGTGATTGACGAGGAACTAGCAGCCCCACGGACAGGTAAATCTTTATCATCTCTATAATCTCCATAACCGAAGCCCGAAAAGAAGATTGCAGTTGTGACGTTATGTATTTATTGCCATGTCATGAATAGTCACTATTTCCTTCATAATGTTCATACTAATTAAGCTTATTCATCGCAGACGCGTTCTCCTTTTCTGCCTTATCTTATTTGTTTTTTTTATCTTTGTGCAGTAGCCTTGCCGCAAACACACACAAATAAGCTTTTGGCCATTGAACTCCGTTTGAAGCTGATAAACGGAATATTACATTCACTCCTCATTGCTTATTTATTGATGCGTTCAGGGTCACGCTCGCCGCACTTTCACCTCATGAAGCATTCATTTATCAATAAAAGTATTGAATGATAGGATGAAGTGCATTTGATATGATCAACACTGTGATTTTAATGACCTTTAGGCTAATAACCTAAATCATATCTTATCAGTTTATGTACCCCGGTCCCAAACAGTCAATATTATTTATTTTATTATTTTTGCACAATGTTATTAAAAATAAAAACAATCACATATAATGTTTCTAGGCACATAATTACACATGAGAGGAAAATAATTGTGTAATATTATTATTCATTAATAATGTTGGACATGAATAAATAACAACCTGCTGCAGTCATGCAGTTTATCCTTTCTTTAATTGTCCAACTGTTTAATTGTTGGTACCTGGTAATTAAATCCACTTATGCCATCCGTGCCATATGGGCACAGTTAGTGCAACAGGGTGCATAGGGTTTGAACACTGAATGTTACATAATGTAGTCCATAGAGCACGACATGGGCCAAAATGCAATGGATTATGCTGCAGCTTAGAGGGGTCAAAGAAAGCATTCACAAACTGTAAGGAAATGAAACCGCAACCAATTTGAACCAAAGCCATGTTTGTTGCACTGCAGTCGGGCTTTAGCATGTTTGCATGAGCAGAATTGCAGCAGATTCCAAAAACATGCTAGGTTAATTAGCCACTCCAAATTGTCCATAGGTATGAATGTGAGTGTGAATGGTTGTTTGTCTATATGTGCCCTGTGATTGGCTGGTTACCAGTCCAGGGTGTACCTAGGGGTGCAACCTCGTGAGGAAAAACGTGAGAAAATGAATGAATGAATTAATTAATTAACGTTTGTAACACATAAACGTGTCAGATCATCAAATAAATTAAAATATTAGTCAACAACAACACAACTAAACACAACAAGCATTTTTTTATTACTTTTTTTTTATCATTAAGGCGAAAAAATTTTGGCCATCAAACATGCCGGGTTTCCTCTCATCATTGTCAGAGTCAGTCTCAATGTTAGTTTGCTGTTCATTTGTTGTTTGTCTATATGTATCCTGTGATTGGTTGGCGACCCATCCAGGGTGTACCTGAAGACATCTGGGATAGGCTCCAGCACCCCCCTGACCCTTGTGAGGATAAGAATAATGAATGAATGAATGAACGGAATTGCGGTCAATTGGTTGGTCAATAAAAATGGACTCTACTGTTCCAAACACAGACCCTCGCAGATGTTAATAATCATGAGGAGAAGGAACGTTTGGGGAAATACCGTATTTTCCAGACTATAAGTCGCACTTTTTTTCATAGGTTGGCTGTTCCTGCGACTTATACTCCAGAGCGACTTATAAATGAAAAAACTGTTTACGTTCCATAAACACTGGACACCTTTTCTGTTCATGTTCATATTTTATATTTTATACCCTAAAAAAATGCGATCTTCAAACGCATGCAGTTCCGAAGTTGCTACTACCGTATTTTCTGGACTGTAAGTCGCTCCGGAGTATAAGTCGCACAAGGCCAAAAATGCATAATTAGGTAGAAAAAACATACATAAGTCGCATTGAAGTATAAGTTGCATTTTTTACGGGTAATTTATTATATAGACTACCGTATTTTCCAGACTATAAGTTGCACTTTTTTTCGTAGGTTGGCTGTTCCTGCGACTTACACTCCATAATATATAAAAATACAAATGAAAAAAATGTTTATGTTACATAAACACTGGACACCTTTTCTGTTCATGTTTAACAGGGAATCGAACCCGGGTCTCCTAGTTGTGTGGCCTGCACGCTAACCACTTGCACACACACATTATGTTTGTGCATGAATGACTCATTCAAGATGCTCAACGGCACTTTAGCTCATAGCTCAAAAACGGGTTGTGTTTGTTTTTGTCGAGTGTGTATCGACAATCTGGATGTTGCTTCATTTGCTTGGGTTCACGTCTACTACACGACTAGAAACTAGTAAACAACAGTAGTGGTTGCTCACTCTCAGGAAAACACCACCCCCTAGCTTTGTAGTCGATATTTGCAGGTCACAAGCTCAGCCCTCAGCCTTATCTCATGAAATATCTCTCACCTTCACAGGCAGTATAAAGCTAAATATGAATACTTAATTACTTGCCCTGGTAACTAATTACATTTATGACTAGTAACGATATCTTACTACAGTAAACCTCTGATATATCGGACTCTGATATATCGGAAATTCGCTCACAACGGACAGATAAAAAAGAACCGATTTTTCTGTAATGCATTTCCAATAAAAATTCATTGCATATATCGGATTTTTTATAACGGATTTCGCCTATTTCGGACAAAATCTCCAGTCCGGTTCCAATGCATTTCCATTAAATTTCCCTGGCATATATCGGATGGCCGCATCGTGGCGCTCCGATTCGCCGAATGGTGACAGGCCGCTATACGACGTCATTTGCAGCGTTTGCAGCGTTGCCTGCGCGTCCAGGTACATTGGAAACATAGTCAAGGAAGTGCCTTTTTATAACGGATAAAATCCCATTTACGCATATACCGGATATAAATCCGATATATGCGTAAAACGGACATTTTCCGGTACACGCATATAACGGATTTCGCTTATATCGGACAAAACCAGTGGGAACAATTGAATCCGATATATCCGAGGTTTACTGTAGAATGTGACTTGCAATCAGGAACAAACTGAACATCACAAAAATGTATGTTTGTGTATGGAAACAAACAAAAAACATAAAGGAATATATGAAGTGGATATATTTATCACTCACTTTATAACTTTTAAAGCAGGAAAGCAGGAAGTGAACAAATGTAACAGTTAGTGATTGTAAAAGTACCAGATGGAGGGGTAGGATTTAATAAGCTTTGCTTCTTCCTACTCCTTTTGGACATGTGGAACTGGGAACTGATTATGTGATGCATTCAATTGTAATCTGATGCATGTTCAAATGAAAATCATTACCATAAATTTGCATGTACAATTTTATACATTTAAGTGTGTTAGAAAATACACTGAAAACAAGTACATTTACCTTAAATAACAACTATGAATGTACGGTTCACCCTATCACCATATTGAGGTATTATTGTTATTGTGAGCCATGTATCGTGCATCGTACCATGTCGCCTCACCCCGGATCCTACCTCCTAACGACCCCCAGATAAATTGACTTTGAGACCTCTGCAGAAATTCAATAGTTATCAATCACATTCTATTAGTTAAGGCCAAGCATTTCTGTTAGTTAAATACAAAAATATCAAGGTAGTACAACATTAATGTATTATTTTTATTATTTTAGTACAGGAGGTGGGATGCTGAGCATGTTCTTAATGAACTGACACTTTACAATAAAGATACTCGGTTTAACAAGGCTGAAAAAAAAAAAAATATGGGGCACAAAATAAAAATCCTTTCTGTATCCTGTCATTTTGTCCAGTGTGCATAAGAAGTGAGTATATATATATATGTGTGTGTGTGTGTGTGTGTGTGTGTGTGGGCGGGGGAGCAGCGGGGAGTGGAAATTTACAGTCTCCCATGTTGGTACCTGAGTTGTCCGTCAAAGCGAGATGCCGTCCAATCTGTGCTTGGGATTTAATTGTCTTTAGCCAAGGGGCGGGCCTTGCTGTCAGCTCCACTTGTAGTGACCCGGCCAGGCATAAATGCATTCAGTACAGAGGAATGGTGACGGCTGAGAGCCACAAACTCTTTACATTGTTGCAGCCATGAAGGAAATGTAAGTTTTGCTTTCGTTGTTATGAATTTAGTTTTTGTGTCGGTATCTTTTTTTTTTTTTCTGATTGGAATAACTTTATTTGACAAAGTAGTTTAGATTATAATATAGGAGTTTCTTGTAAGTGTATATGGATAATTCAAATTGATTTCACTATACTCATATTGGAGTTTTTTTTTTAAACATATCTATTTAAATAAATGTGAAAAGGACAAACCCCCAAGGGCAGGTTGAATTAACTCTGATCAAGTGGCTTTGGGAGCCTCCTGGTACTCTTGAGTCAGTCAGTCAGGTGCATGGGCATTTCTGGGAGCGAGAGAGCGGAGAGGACGAGCGAGGATGACAAACGGAGTGGGTGAGATCCAGTTATGTAACGAGGTTTGAGAATGAAAAGCCGCTCGCTTTGACTTGACTGAGAGAGAAAATGCCAGAAAACAATGACACCGTGTGGTCACACTTTGGCTCGGGGGGCCGCTGAGGTGACAGAACGTGATGACGGTCCCGGGCGGGATGGGGCGGGGGGCACACGTCATGTCTTTGGAGAAACTAAACTAAAAGTTATTATTCTGTTTTCATTTGATTTTGGGACGGATTAAAGAGCAGTTGCTCACCTTGTATTAATTTGCGTTGGACATGACGTCGGTCCGATTAAAGTGGACTATGCTGGGAAATAGTCATACGTATATTCTATTTATAGTATTTCCTGGAAAGTTACAGCATAAACACTCAGGTGTTCTTAAGCTGCTATGTAAGCAGGCTGGGGGTTATCTTCTTCTCTAAATTTGGTTTACACTGGACATGCTAGGACTTAGCAAAAGAGAAATTGCAACTTAAGTACATATTGCGTTAATTTCCGTGCTATTCAAACTATACATATTGCATATACTGCAATACTGCAATATTGCAATACTGTGTATTCATAAGCATATTGATTTGATTGATTATTTGCTGGAAATAGACGTCCGAAGCTCTTAAACAGGGGTGGGCAAACTTTTTGACTCACGGGCCGCATTGATATGACAAAATTTACAGGGGGGGGGGGGGGGCAGACTATATATTTTACACGTAACAGTCCACCTGGTATTATTGTATCTGTAAAATTGTCATGCAATCTGCTATTATTATTTATTATTTTATATTTATATTTAAATATTTTAAAAATATTAAAATATTATAATAATTAAAATAAAATTAAAATAATAAGTATTATATTATTATTATGTAAAATATGCAAATATAACAATAATATTATATATAATTAATATAATAATTAGAATTAATATAATAATTATAATAATCATAATAGTTCTAATAATTATTATAATAATCTAATAATAATAATAATAATAATTATTATTATTATTATGTGCTTGTGTCCCTTTTTTCAGGAGCACTTTGTAAACAACAGACCATGTCAAAAAACGAAATTGATACAACCATCAAAAGGTTGGCTCAGGCCATGATGCCAGGTTGTATGTTGAGTTTAAATGAAATACTTTGGAAAGATTGGGCGCGCCGTATTCAAACACTTGGCGGGCCGGATGTGGCCCCCGGGCCGTAGTTTGCCCACCCCTGCTCTTAAACATTGTGTTTTATTTGGTTAATTTGACAAGTTTCTTTTCGGCACCCAAACATTTCTTAGTCTTGAATGACCTCCACGCATCAACTGCTTAGATTAGCAAGATTAGCACCATGCCACTGAATATCATGTGCTTGGTGATTACACAGCAGTCTGTAACGCAATCGGGAGACGGTATTATCTCACTAATGCTCGGCCTGATCAGCATCTCATCCCGCTCACCTTCATCCATCGTTCCCTCTCTGTCCTCCACAGCATGGCCCAAAAAGAGAAGCTTCAATGCCTGAAGGACTTCCACAAGGACACACTGAAGCCCTCGCCGGGGAAAAGCCCAGGCACGCGGCCCGAAGACGAGGCCGAAGGCAAGGCCCCCCAGAGGGAGAAGTGGGCCAGCAAGCTCGACTTTGTCCTGTCTGTGGCCGGGGGCTTCGTCGGATTAGGAAACGTCTGGCGATTCCCGTACCTTTGTTATAAGAACGGTGGAGGTAAGCAGACCATGCGCACAAAGCGGTCAAAGTCCCGAGAGGATCTCTGAGGTGTTTGTGTCCCCCCCCCCCCCCCCCCCTGACACCCAGGTGCATTCCTCATCCCTTACTTCATCTTCCTGTTTGGGGGTGGCCTGCCTGTCTTTTTCCTGGAAGTGGCACTGGGCCAGTACACCTCTGAAGGCGGGATCACCTGCTGGGCCAAACTCTGCCCCATCTTCACCGGTCAGTCCAAAGCTCATCTTCAAAACCAAGTGAATGAATGAAGTCTGACACTCAAACACCCGAATTCCACAACATGAAGTACACTTAGAATTTTATACAAACTATGCCTTTATAATGATATGCTCAGTTTTCAATGATACTGACAGAGAAGTACTGATTTAATACCTTCATGTTGGAGTACAGTGGTATGAAAAGGTTTGGGCACCCTTGATCGTTTTCAAGATTTTCCTTGGGATCAGCCATTCCAGTTAAATATATCATATAGCAGACCAACACAGATGAGAAGTGGAATGAAGTTGATAGGATTTACAGAAAGTGTGCAATAATTATTTAAACTAAAGTAGGCAGGGTGCCTAAATTTGGGCACCCCATCAATATTTACTAGATCCTCCTTTTGCAGAAATAAATGCTTCCTATGAGGGTCTGGATTCTGGTTGAAGGTATTCTTGACCATTCTTTCCAAAACATCTCCAGTTGAGTCAGGTTCCAATAATATTCAGGTCTGGGGACTGAGATATGGCCGTTCCAGAACGTTGTACTTGTTCCTCTACTTCAGGGGTCGGCAACCTTTACTATGAAAAGAGCCATTTCACCCACTTGCCCACTAAAGAAAAATAGCCTGGAGCCGCAAAACGTTGTATGTTTAAAACAACATTGGAGGGGAAAAAAAAGACGAGTTGGAGTACTCTTGCTAGTACTGGAGATAAACTTTTGTTTTTAAATGAGCTCTAATTTATTTTTTAGAATCGTCAAATAACTCATTAATAATAATTAATAACTCAAATAACTCAAAGTATTACTCATTTCCCTTCATGTTAACCTGTCAGAGAGAACTGGATAGCATCCTGTCTGCTCATTCAGTCACCAGTCAGAACTCAGTCAGGATGCATTCATGGTCTCACACAAAGTTGGATTTTTGTAAACTCATAACAAAGACGTGCATTTTAGCACCACACGGGTGCTAAAAAATATTCAAGCATTGCAAAGGGAGCCGCAACAAAGAGGCTGGAGAGCCACATGCGGCTCTGGAGCCGCGGGTTGCTGACCCCTGCTCTACTTAGTAGAATTTGAGCAGTATTTAGGGTCATTGTCTTGTTGGAAGTATCCAGCCTCGAAGACTGTTGTCAAGAATCTGCCGATACTGACTGGAATCCACGCCACCTTCAGCTTGAACAAGATGTCCAGTACCTGCACTGGCCACACAGCCCCACAGCATGATGGAACCACCACCAAATGTTACTGTGGGTAGCAAGTGTTTGTCTTGGAATGCTGTGTTCTTCATCCGCCATGCATACCGCATACCTTGTTATGTCCAAATAACTCCATTTTACTTCCATCAGTCCACAGCACCTTATTCCAAAATGAAGCTAGCTTGTCCAAATGCGCTTTAGCATACCTCAAGGGACTCGGTTTGTGGCATGTGGGCAAAAACGGCTTCTTCGGCATGACTTCCCCAGAATAGCTGAAGGATGCACAGTGACACCATCTGCACCAAGATCATGTTGTAGGTCTTTGGAGCTGGTCTGTGGGTTGAGTTTGACTCTTCTCCCACCATCCTTCATCTCCGCTTATCTGAGATTTTTCTTGGCCTGCCACTCCAGGACTGTTCAATCCATTTCCTTACTATGTTACAGCTAAAATCTCTGACCTAGCTTTGTATCCTTCCCCTAACCCATGATGTTGAACAATCTTTGGTCTCAGGTCATTTGACAGTTGTTTTGAGGCTACGATGGTGCTACTCTTCAGAGAGGATACAACTTGCAAATGGCGTCTTTAAATACAATTTCTCATGATTGGCGTCACTTGTGTATGAAGGTCAGGGGTCAGTGAGCTTATCAAACAGATTTTGTGTTCCAATAATTAGCGCTAAAGGTATTCAAATCAATAAAACAACATGGATCCCAAGATGCAGACACAGGGACAGTTCAAGCAGTTCAAAATCATTTCAAATAATAATTTAATAGAAACAGGAACTCAGGGCGACGGTGCAAACAAAGGGGGGTAAAAACCCGGAATTGAATACCATTAAAGGTCCTACCACGTGAGCTGGACAGGCCGCTGGGGTCCAGGACGGCCGGATGGCTTAGAGCGGCGAAACAAGCAGCAGTCGGTGGAAGAAAAAGGTGAAGTGAACTATGAAGCGCATGGCGTGAAGGCACCGCCATGGGGAATAATCCAGCACTGGTTGGCTGCAGGTGAGGAGGAAAGGATAAGAAAGGCTAATTAGTAGCAGCTGCAGGGTCCCAGTAGCTCCACCCAGATCAGGAGGAACACAAAACAAAACTCAAGAATACCATCAGAGTGGCGTGACACAATTTCTGTAAATCATTTCACTTCTCATCTATCACTGTGTTCGTCTGCTTGATGGTATATTTAACTGGAATTTATGATCCCAACAAAAATATTGGTCATAGGTCATAGGTTTCATATTATTGTATTTGTAGTTGTTGGTGTTAAATTGAATTGTACCATACTGGGAGCTGTTTTGAATATTTGGGTGCTGAATAAGATTGTTGCTATGTACTTTGTTTCTACCAATGAGTGAAAATAAGCAGAAATCTCCAGTTTCCAATGTGGTCAGAAAGCATAGAAATAAAGCATATATAGCAATAAAACATTATTGCTAGATGCTAGATTATTCCGTGTGATGGGCATGGAGGATGAATCAAATTTGAGTATTAATTGCAGACTTTCTTACCGATATACTATTGGCAGCAGCTCTTCCCTCAAACTGATATCATAATGATATCATAAGGAATACACACATTAGCGTCTTTTGCTAAGATGCTACTGAATGTGTTTCACAAATCCATCAGACATCCATGCATTTATTTTCTATGCCGCTTATCCTCACTGGGGTCACGGGTATGCTGGAGCCTATCCCAGCTGTCTTGGGGTACACCCTGGACTGGTGGCCAGCCAATCACAGGGCACATATAGACAAACAACCATTCACACTCACATTGTTATTGTTACTTTTCCATGGATTGAAACAATCACAGGCTGCACGGTGGTGGAGTGGTTACCACTCGGGGCTCACAGCAAGGAGACCCAAGTTCAAATCCACCCTCTGTCATCTCTGTGTGGAGTTTGCATGCGTGGGTTTTCATGCATACATTCCAAAAACATGCTAGCTTAATTAGCCACTCCAAATTGTCCATAGGTATGAATGTGAGTGTGAATGGTTGTTTGTCTATATGTGCCCTGTGATTGGCTGGCCACCAGTCCAGGGTGTAACCCCGCCTCTCGCCCAAAGACACCTGGGATAGGCTCCAGCACCCCCGTGACCCTCGTGAGGATAAGCGGTAGAATATGAAAACATTCATTTATATGCCAAGAGATGTGAAACGGATGGTGGGTAGGATTAAATAAGCGTTGCTTCTTCCTACTCCTTTCATTTTAACTTGCATGCATGTTCAAATAAAATTCAACTATTACCATTTCCAGCGAAACACCATGCTCGCTTACTATGAACAAGAAACATAGGTTACTCTTAAAAAAATCACTAATAAACAACACTGGTAGCTATACAATTTAGAAAGCTGCACATTTCTATGTGGCACAAACATCCGTATAAAAACAAAGCAAAATGAAAAGTATGAAACTCTGGATGAATACATAGGTTCAAAAGCATGAACAAAACATATTGGAAGTACGAAAAGGAAAACTGCCTTAGTCCCGCCTCACTTAACCAACACAAGACCACAGGCATACTAAGCTAGCAAGCTTGTTGCTATGTCGACGTCATCACTCGTGCTTCAATATTTATATTGGCACAAACAACAATGTCGATATGAACTGATATATCCGATGCTATCGGACGTCCCTAAATGCATCATACAATAATGGAGATAGCAAGATACAAAACGGATTGCTCATTGTGTGTGTGTGTACTGGATTGAGAGATTCTTAGTTGCCATGGAAACAGACAAGACAGGGAAAAAAAGAGTTGCCTAGCAATGAACACTGCATGATGTGTTGTCTGTTTCGACATCCAGTATATTATAAAGACTGCGGCGTGCTGTTGTGGTCACGTTATGTTATGATGCTGCGCTTATGATGTAGAATTACAGCATGTGGCGCCGTCCCGCCCCATCTTGGCTTAAAATGACAGACATCACATCAAGAAGGGAAAGGAAAATTGAGTGAAAATTGATTTGCTTTGAAATTCCACACGTGTGTCCACAAAGTGGGCGTCTTTTTGTTACACGGATCATGGACTCATGGGCATACCTGTCACACATTGACTCGTCTGTCAGTTCCAATTTTGCAACATGATTTGTACAGTAAACCTCGGATGTATCGGAAATTCGCTCACAACGGACAGATAAAAAAGAACCGATTTTTCCGTAATGCATTTCCAATAAAAATTCATTGCATATATTGGATTTTTTATAACGGATTTCGCCTATTTCGGACAAAATCTCCAGTCCCGTTCCAATGCATTTCCATTAAATTTCCCTCGCATATATCGTGGCGCTCCGAAGCTAGCTGACATTCTGAGACGTAACAGGACCTAGCTTAATTAACAATTTGTTATGCTCAGAGTCCATTCATTCATTCATTTTCTACCGCTTTTCCTCACGAGGGTCACGGGGGGGTGCTGGAGCCTATCCCAGCTGTCTTCGGGCGTAAGGCGGGGTACACCCTAGACTGGTCGCCAGCCAATCACAGGGCACATACAGACAAACAACCATTCACACTCACATTCATACCTATGGACAATTTGGAGTGGCTAATTAACCTAGCATGTTTTTGGAATGTGGGAGGAAACCGGAGTACCCGGAGAAAACCCACGCATGCACGGGGAGAACATGCAAACTCCACACAGACATGGGTGGAATTGAACTTGGGTCTCCTAGCTGTGAGGTCTGCGTGACGCAAATAAGTCCAATAAAGTTAAATTCTCATTACCTTACGTCTCTTTTCATTGCCCAGTCCAGGTACATTGGAAACATAGTCAAGGAAGTGCCTTTTTATAACGGATAAAATCCGATTTACGCGTATACCGGATATAAATCCGATATATGCGTAAAACGGACATTTTCCGGTATACGCATATAACGGATTTCGCTTATATCGGACAAAACCAGTGGGAACAATTGAATCCGATATATGCGAGGTTTACTGTAATAAGATATTCAAATCACTAAAACAACAAGGGTCCTAAGATGGATCCCAAGATGCAGACACAGGGACAGTTCAAGCAAAAGTTCAAAATCATTTAAAATAATAATTTAATAGAAACAGGAACTCAGGGCGACGGTGCAAACAAAGGGGGGTAAAAACCCGGAATTGAATACCATTAAAGGTGCTACCACGTGAGCTGGACAGCCCGCTGGGGTCCAGGATAGCCGGATGGCTTAGAGGGGCAAAACAAGCTATATATCGGATTTATATCCGGTATATGCGTAAAACGGACATTTTCCGGTATACGCATATAACGGATTTCGCTTATATCGGACAAAACCAGTGGGAACAATTGAATCCGATATATCCGAGGTTTACTGTATAAAAATATACTCCGGAAAAGAACAATGAATGAATCACGTCAGCATTGTCTGTGTGTTGTTTTGGTAATCTATGATGTCATTCTAACTGAATTATACGCGATGACCAGAGCTGTCAGAATGTGTAGAAACAGACTTAGTGAGCAGATGGTTGCATCTGTGTTCCATGAGCATGCTCACGCCCGGAGCGGATGACATTCTGACGAGATGACACATGCGGACATGTTTCCAGAGGATGTGAAATCTTTTTTCTGCGCATTGGCTCAAATGAATACAAAGTGTGTGAAAGGTGTCGAGCTGCATAGTGACAAACCCACGGCGAGTTATCACCGTACAGCTGTTTGGTTTTATGGTCGCCACTGACAAAGTTAGCCACAGTCGAAGAATTTAGCGGCTTCGGAGCCAAATTTTCCTTCAGGAGGCAGCGCAGTCGATCGATGTCAGAGCTAAAACAGGAGGTCATTATGCGGTAAGACAACATGGCCGCTAATATCAACGGTCACTTTATTAGATACAGCTTGCTCATTGCCATTTACATTTTTACATGACTAATGTTGCTGGGGCGGCACGGCGGTCGAGTGGTTAGCGCGCAGCTAGGAACCCAGGGTTCAATTCCACCCTCGGCCATCTCTGTGTGGAGTTTGCATGTTCTCCCCGTGCATGCGTGGGTTTTCCCCGGGTACTCCGGTTTCCTCCCACATTCCAAAAACATGCTAGGTTAATTAGCGACTCCAAATTGTCCATAGGTATGAATGTGAGTGTGAATGGTTGTTTGTCTATATGTGTAGATTCTGGTACTGTTAGATTATAATGGCATGAACATAGCCAGCATCAATAAATAGTAACTGTGCCAATGAATATCCTTACACCATAATACCTACAGCAGCCTTAACAATAGGCTACAAAATAGTCCTACAGTGCAAATGTTATTTAAAGGGGACCTTTTTCCACTTTTCTGACCTATAAGTGTTGTTCCAATGTTGTATTCTCGTGTTAAATTATGCCAAAGTTTCTAATAATGAGGTTCGGATTTGGAAGTGAGGATGTTTGGGATGGTTCTGATCGCTCTCTTTCAGAGAGTTCGTGCAGTACAAGCTGTACGAGCTGAGTGTGACCAATCACAGTAGAGTGGAGCGTGCCCGGAGGCGGGCCAAGGAAATACAGCTGGAATAGGTGCAGATTCTGGAAGATCTAGAAAGCTTTCTGTGCTGGTTATTGTGTGTAGCTGCTCTATAGGAGCCCACAATGAGCATAATAGGTCCCCTTTAAGATAACCTACTTGATTATGTAACCTAAATACTGCCAACATGGAAAGGACTGATTGGGTATTTAAATGAACTTGGAAGTGAGGTGGTACATTACTAAAGGGACTGCGTGGAGCAGGTTCCTCCAGCTTCCTAGAAGGTGCCAACATTTGAACATACTACTAGTATTATAAGATAAGATAAGATCAGATAAGATATGCCTGTATTCGTCCCTCAGTGGGGAAATTTGCATTGTAGCAAGAGTACAGAAACAGTTAAGCAGTACAAAATACACAATGTAGAAAAATAAAGAATATAAACAACCCAAGTATTAACAAAATCAACATCAGAGTTATATACAAATACAGTATGCAGATAATATGAAACCAGATGAGATATATGACCAGTCTTTACACTGAGATCTTGCTAGTGAATTAATATGAGGCATTATGGGAATACTTCACATAGAACTTAGTATATTGCATTTAGAGCCTTAATATTGCACATGGAGGTTGATCAGAGATTGCACAGTGAATGGAGTCTGGAGTAACTATACTGAATGTAAAAAAAACAACTCTTTGAGAGGATCCAGTTGAGTCCGGATGCCCCCTTGACGCCTCCCTGGTGAGGTGTTCCGGGCATGCCCAGCTGGGAGAAGGCTCACCTCAGTGCTCAAGTACGACACGCTGGAGGGATTATGTCTCACAGCTGACCTGGTGGACCTCCCGGTGGACTTCCCTACTGGGACTGCTGCAAACTGATGCAAACTATTTATAAACCAACAACAACATCTACGTCTTCCCTTACCCTTCGTGATCGTGAAAATACATTACTTACTAGTGTGAAATTCATATACAAAATTAAAATGCTGAACTACGAACGTGAACTATTCATATTTTTACTGTGTGAACTCAACTTTGAACTGGAACTATGAACTTCGCGCATCGCGAGTGAGTCAAGGATGTGTAGCTCTCCACTAAGCACTCAATATGCAGCGGGAACTGAAAGCTTTTGGGGCGGACCACTCAGGAGCACCCGCTGCTGCTCAGTGAGAACACAAACTGCAGATCAATCCGTGCTTTCACTGTTAAGTCCCCAAATACCAGAAAACTTTCCAATGAATTTTCTCTCTTTCTTGTCTGCAGGTATTGGCTATGCCTCAATTGTGATCGTGTCCCTGTTGAATATCTACTACATAGTGATCTTGGCCTGGGGACTCTACTACCTATTTCAGTGCTTCCAGCCTGAGCTCCCTTGGGCCAAGTGCAAGCAGCCCTGGAACACAGAACACTGTGTGGAGGACACTGTCCGAAGGAACAAGACCCTTTGGCTGGCTGCCAATGTTACCAACTTTACCTCTCCTGTGACTGAGTTCTGGGAGTGAGTATTTACTGACACGTTATCTTGGATGAATGTAAATTGGTATAGATTGCTTTCAGTTCTCATGGTCCTTATTTATTAGTTGCACCAATTCAATTAGAAATGGAAATGTTCTAGTTCAGGATTTGGAAGGGAAAAAAACATATTGTTTATATATGAGGGCTGTCAAAGTTACAGGGACGCGTTAACGGACGTTTCTTCTAATGGTGATTAAATGTGATTAATTGTGAGTTAACTACGGGCGGGAAAAAGTGATTAATCGCGATCAAATATTTTAATCGATTGACAGCCCTAGTATATATACATACAATGTACAAAATTGGAGGCTTTATCATCACAACTTGTTCATTTCACATCCCCTGGTTTGTATAGTATAAAAATGTCAAATGTGATTAATCACGATCAAATATTTTAATCCATTGACTGCCCTAGTATATATGCATACACCATATAAAATAGGAAGCTTCATCATCACAACTTGTTCATTTCACATCTCCTGGTTTTTATAGTATAAAAATGGCAAATGTGATTAATCGCAATCAAATA
Organism: Doryrhamphus excisus; assembly: GCF_030265055.1. Classification (NCBI taxonomy): domain Eukaryota; kingdom Metazoa; phylum Chordata; class Actinopteri; order Syngnathiformes; family Syngnathidae; genus Doryrhamphus; species Doryrhamphus excisus. The sequence goes on along the minus strand of NC_080481.1, from coordinate 1,211,091 downwards.
TTTTAATCGATTGACAACCCTAGTATATATACATACAGTATATAAAATTGGAGGCTTTATCATCACAACTTGTTAATTTCACATCTCCTGGTTTTTATAGTATAAAAATGGCAAATGTGATTAATCACGATCAAATATTTTAATCGATTGACAGCCCAAGTGTATGCACAAACAGTATATAAAATTGGAGGTTTCATCATCACAACTTGTTCATTTCACATCCCCTGGTTTGTATAGTATAATAATGTCAAATGTGATTAATCACGATCAAATATTTTAATCGATTGACAGCCCAAGTGTATGCACAAACAGTATATAAAATTGGAGGTTTCATCATCACAACTTGTTCATTTCACATCCCCTGGTTTGTATAGTATAATAATGTCAAATGTGATTAATCACGATCAAATATTTTTATCAATTGACTGCCCTAGTATATATACATACAGTATATAAAATCGGACGCTTTATCATCACAACTTGTTCATTTCACATCCCCTGGTTTGTATAGTATAAAAATGTCAAATGTGATTAATTACGATCAAATATTTTAATCGATTGACAGCCCTAGTGTGTATACATACAGTATATAAAAATCAGAACTTGTTCATTTCACATCTCCTGGTTTGTATAGTATAAAAATGTCAAATGGTTTGCTATGTGCAGACGCAACGTCCTGAGCATCTCCTCTGGGATTGAAGACATCGGGCCCCTGAAATGGGACCTGGCCCTGTGTCTGTTAGCCGTGTGGGTTATCTGCTTCTTCTGCATCTGGAAGGGAGTCAAGTCCACTGGAAAAGTGAGTGAGGAGATATGGACTGTGATTGTGACTCATTAATATGCAGCCTTTTTTTTGTCCCTTATTGTATTGCTCAAACATTGTTACTGTAGCGTAAACTGGGGCACGACAACAGGGAAATTATTAACTCTTTTTATGGATTTACTTGTGCAATTACGTATTGTTGTCCAAAGCCTACATTTGACATGGTAATGATGAATCTATCTGTGAGCAATAGATGCTACGCGTCATGCATGGCAGGATTATAACAACAGCTTTGTCCTATGTAGGTCGTATACATAACAGCAACTTTCCCATTCGTGATGCTGATTGTGCTGCTGGTGCGTGGAGTCACCCTGCCTGGGGCATCAGAGGGCATCAAATTCTACCTTTATCCTAACCTGACTCGCCTGCAGGACCCAGAGGTAGGCTTAGGTCTTCAGTCTTGTAAATCTTCAGTAAAGCTGTACTCGCTATTGGCCCTTTTGCCTCGGCAATGCCAGATGCTGCTTTGGTGATTCATCATAGTCTCGCCATTTTTTCAATACCACAAAACAAAATGTACTCGCTGTATGCTGACATTTATTACACTTAGCTGTGCCTTGGTTACTAATTAACCAATAGTTACTTATTAATACTGCAGCGTCATACTGCATAGGTCTATTTTCTTGCTGCCCACAGTCTCCTCTTGAATAACACTGGTTGTTTTACAGCCACATATTGAAAAGTAAATATTCTCATAGTTTCCCATTGTACTGCAGTACTTTGAGGTTGGAAAACTGACCGGGTACTGTGCACTGACAAACGGCACATCTGGGAACAGTTGTAAAAGTCATTGCTTTACAGCTTTTATTTATTCGGAAGATGCAAGATGAAAATGGTCAATACAGACGATGGACTAAACATTAACAGACAGTTAATCGTGATCAAATATTTTAATCAATTGACAGCCCTAGTATATATACATACAGTATATAAAATTGGAGGTATCATCATCACAACTTGTTAATTTCACATCCCCTGGTTTTTATAGTATAAAAATGGCAAGTGTGATTAATCGCGATCAAATATTTTAATCGATTGACAGCCCAAGTGTATACACAAACAGTATATAAAATTGGAGGTTTCATCATCACAACTTGTTCATTTCACATCCCCTGGTTTTTATAGTATAAAAATGTCAAATGTGATTAATCGCGATCAAATATTTTAATCGATTGACAGCCATAGTGTGTATACATACAGTATATAAAAATTACAACTTGTTCATTTCACATCCCCTGGTTTTTATAGTATAAAAATGTCAAATGTGATTAATCGCGATCAAATATTTTAATCGATTGACAACCCTAGTGTATATACATACAATATATAAAATTGGAAGCTTCATCATCACAACTTGTTCATTTCACATCTCCTGGTTTTTATAGTATAAAAATGTCAAATGTGATTAATCGCAATCAAATATTTTAATCAAGTGACAGCCCTAGTGTATATACATACAGTATATAAAATTGGAAGCTTCATCATCAACATTTGTTCATTTCACAGCTCCTGGTTTTTATGGTATAAAAATGTCAAATGTGATTAATCGCGATCAAATATTTTAATCGATTGACAGCCCTAGTGTATATACATACAGTATATCAAATTGGAGGTTTCAACATCACAACTTGTTCATTTCACATCCCCTGGTTTTTATAGTATAAAAATGTCAAATGCTTTGCTATGTGCAGTATGGAGTCGTATTTCAATATTGACTTGAGTTGGTCTTCTTTATCTGTTGTGTCCGCAGGTATGGATTGACGCAGGAACCCAAATTTTCTTCTCATACGCCATTTGCCTGGGTGCCATGACATCACTGGGGAGCTACAACAAATACAAATACAATTGCTACAGGTGAGCGGTACCTCCTCAAGGGGGGAGGGAGAAGGGAGGTCTGTCAGAAGCGGCTGCGGGACAAGAAAATGGGAACTTGTGTTGTTTAACAACCTCCATGACATATGTGTGACATAGGGACTGTTTGCTGCTGGGAGGCCTCAACAGCGGTACCAGCTTTGTGTCTGGCTTCGCAATATTTTCCGTCCTGGGCTTCATGGCACAAGAACAAGGGGTGGACATTGCCGATGTGGCAGAGTCAGGTACGAGGGTCCAAGGTGCTGGCAGCAGTGATGGTGGGTGCTGCTGCCCCCCCCCCCCCCAAAAAAAAAAGAATAGCCAATTGGAGACGTAAAAACAAATGTAAACATTTTACTGAAATGTAGAAGTATCGGCAATTGCACACTCCTTGGGAAAAAAAAAAAAAAAAACGCCCCCAGGCTGATTCCCTTCCGTGCTCGTGTGTCCTCATGTCGCACATCCAAGCTGCTCATATCCTGTTGTAGCTTTTGGACACAGCTAAGAAGATTGGCGATGGGCCGTGCGTGCAATCACTGGCGACGAGCTCCACACTGCCAATGATGCTCCGCCCACTTCTGTTAACAAGCTGTGGATGGCCAGACGTGGATACCAATGGTTCCGTTTTAGATTTTTTGTTTTTTTTTCTCTCATCCCCATTTTTCATGGATTTCGACAGAGACGCATTTTCTTTCAGCACCGTAGATATTAAAATATTGCCTCGATGTGAAGGTCCATGTGCACAAACTGTACTGATAAACAATGCCAAAGGTAATGTTTTACACCTCTTTCACATGACTCATAATTCAGTTCACCATTCACCAATTAGGTCACTCGCTGTGTTTGACCCATAATGTGATACACTTTGGAGCATGAGGGCTCTTTAAAAAAAAAAAAATACTGGGTCCTGGTTTTTCTTTTGCATCTGTATCGCTCACTACATTTATTGTGTGGAAATATGGGCTACTAACTATAAAAGTAATCTTCACTCACTAAATGTACTGCAAAAAAGGCCAGTAAGGATAATTCATAATGCCGCCTACAGAGAACATACTAACTCCTTATTTCTAAAATCACAAATACTTCAACTTGCTGATATAGTTCATCTTCAAACAGCTAAAATAATGCATAAGGCTAAAAATAATCAATTAGCTAAAAATGTCATCCAATACTTCTCTACAAGAGAGGAGAAATATGATCTCAGGGAAGAAGTACATTTGAAACACTTCTATGCTAGGACTACGTTATGCTAGCCATAGCATTTCAGTATGTGGAATCAAACTATGGAATGGATTGAGTTAGGAAATCAAACAATGCACAACGATGAGCCAATTCAAGAAACAATACAAGCAGTTGATGTTTGCTAAATACAAGGATGAAGAGTCTTGAACCAGTCATGATGTGCTATATATATCACTATATTGACACGCACTATGGTACACATTATGGCATTGGATGCTCATATCACCGAGTACTTCGGTATGTGACAAAAAAAATTACAATTAAAAAAACAAAAAAAAATATATATCACTATATTGACACTTACTATGGTACCCATTAAGATTAAGATTAAGATATGCCTTCATTCGTGGCATTGGATGCTCATATCACTTCCTACTTCGGTACGTGACAAAAAAATAAATAAATAAAAAAAACTCAATTTACATTAGGAAAGCAGGAAGTGAACAAATGTAAAATGTACAAAAAAATACGAAAAAATAAAATAAAAGTACAAAAAATCAAAAATATAAAAAATGTATAAAATAAAGTACAAAAAAATACTCACATTATATTGGGAAAGCAGGAAGTGAACAAATGTAAAATGTACAAAAAATGTACAAAAAAATACAAAAAAATAAAATAATATATAAAAATAAAATAATAAATAAAAAAACTCAATTTACATTAGGAAAGCAGGAAGTGAACAAATGTAAAATGTACAAAAAAATACGAAAAAATAAAATAAAAATACAAAAAAATAATAAAATAAAGTACAAACAAATACTTACATTATATTAGGAAAGCAGGAAGTGAACAAATGTAACAGTTACTGATTGTAAAAGTACCAGATGGAGGGGTAGGATTTAATAAGCTTTGCTTCTTCCTACTCCTTTTGGACATGTGGAACTGGGAACTGATTATGGGATGCATTCAATTGGAATCTGATGCATGTTCAAATTAAATAAAACCATTACCATTACATTTTGTTACGGTTTCTAACCCATGCAGAATTACTGTACTGGCTTTTAGTTATTTATTGTTCAGTACCCGTTTTCAGGCTCTGAATATTCACTGTAGGAAACAATAAAATGTTTATCTTATCTTGTGTTCCGGACCAAAGCGGTCTGAATGACGGGAGGCGACTGGTATCATAAGTCAACAATACACTTATGGTACACTTACACACAATGGGAGTGTTGAGTTGACTTCAGTTTGTTGGAAATGGTCTCCAAAGATAATAAGTTATGAAATAACGTGTTAAAATACCAGTAGTGGATAATGGACAACCATATACCTGCAACATTATAGCATAGTTGGGTGTTATTCAAGAGATATCAGTTGTTTACTATGCAAATGGGTGAACTGTACAAACAAAACAGGATTTATCAAAGTGTCTCTTTCAATAAGACTTTGTGTTTGCTTGCATTTATGATTCATGTGTGACTATTTTTTATCCTGCAAGTAAGCACAAGCATCTGTACAATCTCCTTCCTGGTGACACACAACTCCTTGTACTATCTAGATTACGTCACATTTCCTGTAGATTACAGGGGGCGCCAGACCCTGTCCAGCCTCAATAGCTCATCCTTTACGTTATTTTTCCGACCCCCTTACGTATGTCGTCGAAGCTAAAATTAGATTAGAGTTGTTAACGCTGTCTTTTACCCCCCCTCTCTCCACCCCTTCCCCAATCTGTTCTACCCTCCAGGTCCTGGATTGGCCTTCATTGCGTACCCTAAAGCGGTGTCGATGATGCCGCTGCCAACCTTCTGGGCCATCCTCTTCTTTATCATGCTGCTGCTCCTGGGTCTTGACAGCCAGGTCTGTGCTTGACGCTTTGATTGGCGCTCATAACGACACACGGACGCACAAACTTAGTACTTTATATGTCATAGTTAGTCTTTTTAGGCTGAGTCTGCGTGTATAGATATTACATTTCTAACAGAAAACGTCCCAAAATATTTGAATATTGTCAGAATATTGCGAGAAGCGGGGTACACCCTGGACTGGTGGCCAGCCAATCACAGCGGCACATATAGACAAACAACCATTCACACTCACATTCATACCTATGGACAATTTGGAGTCGCTAATTAAACCTAGCATGTTTTTGGAATGTGGGAGGAAACCGGAGTACCCGGAGAAAACCCACGCATGCACGGGAAGAACATGGAAACTCCACACAGAGATGGCCTGAACAGGGAATCGAACCCGGGTCTTCTAGTTGTGTGGCCTGCACGCTAACCACTTTGAATACCGTGCAGCCTGCTACACACTACAAGATGAAATTATGTTTGTGCATGAATGACTCATTCAAGATACTCAACGGTATAAGTAATAATAATTAATAATAATTAATAATAATTAATAATAATAATAATAATAATTAATAATAATAATAATAATAAATAATAATAATAAATAATAATAATAATAATAATAATAAATAATAATTAATAATAATAATAAATAATAATTAATAATAATAATAATAATTAATAATAATAATAATAAATAATAATAATAATTAATAATTATAATAATTAATAATAACCCACGCATGCACGGGGAGAACATGCAAATTCCACACAAAAATGGCCGAATGTGGACTTGAACTCGGGTCTCCTAGCTGTGAGGTCTGCGCGCTAACCACACGACCACCGTGCAGCCCCGCACTTAAGGTTATTTTCACAAAATAAAACACCCCTTTACTTTTCTCATACAGGAAAATATAGTTATAAATCAGTGCTTTTACTTTGAAAACAGGAAGCATCGCCAATTAACCTAGCATTATTGATAAAACCAACTAACAAGTCTTTTGTGTCCACAGTTTGTTGAAGTGGAAGGACAGATCACGTCCATAGTGGATCTGTATCCGGCCCTCCTGAGGAAGGGCTACAGGCGGGAGATCTTTATAGCCATCATGTGTTTCATGAGCTATCTCCTCGGACTCGCCATGGTAACTAAAGTAAGTCAACTCAACAAAGATAACGTCACGCACTTTCCACTGGCTTCCATATTACCCCCAAATATGGCTTCCCGACATTTGGAATTCCCACGTTCCGGCACCAACTTTGAATGCTGGCTTTAGCTGTACGTTAGCTTAACTGTGCTTCATTGAGCACCTGTGGAACTCTGCTCCAGATGGTTAGACGCCAACATTCTTGTGCTTCACATTCAACATCCCGGCCTACCCCCCCCCCCCCCCGTTCTAATGTCCGCCTTGGATGTGTGTATCTTTGTTTTATTGCACCAACACAAGCAAGACAAGGGGAATTAATGACGCTCTTCTTCTTCCCAGGGTGGCATGTACGTGTTTCAGCTCTTTGACTACTATGCAGCCAGCGGTGTGTGCCTTTTGTGGGTTGCATTCTTTGAATGCATTGCTGTAGCCTGGGTTTATGGTAAGTGGAAGCCACTCTTGCTTGCTTTTCTGTGAGCTCCGCACCAAAGTCACCATCCAGAAACAAAAGTGTCCTTGCCGATCTCCAAATCTCCATGTGCGATCAATAGATCATTTATTGTCATTGCACAATAACACAGCCGTGAAATTACCAACGAAATGTCGTTGCCTGGCTCCTGTGTAATAAAAAATAAAAAATAAAAAATAAAAAATAAAAAATAAAAAATAAAAAATAATAAAAAATAATGCGGAGAATAAATAGATGACATCAAATATGAACAACAATGTACAGCGTAAACAGTAATTTGTACAATTAATTTAAATACCTTAGAATAAATAACAATAATTTAAAGTTTTGGTTGTGCGTGTGGGCAGGTAGAGGGACTTATTTGGCACTGAGCAGTCTGACGGCCAGGGGGAAGTAGCTGTCTCTAAACCTGGTGTTTGCTACGTCCTTAATGGGGGGGGAGCGGGTTCCTAATGATCTTCTCCGATTCAGACTAGCGAAAGAATGAAATGAGAGAAAAGAGCAACAAGTGTTGTTTTTGGCAGCCATCTTAGTTTTAGTCTAATGATTCGTCAGTTTAAGTCACTTATCAGTCATTTCTATGTATGTCACTGTAGCTTTAGTGTCACGGTGCGGCATGTCAGCGTTGCGATAAAGTGCAGGTGAAAACGTATTACTTATAAGCAATAAACTTATTAAACTTATTTCCCATAAGGCGAATCGCTGTCATACAGCACATCGAAGGCTCAATGAGCCAACAAAAGGAAGACGCACCCGGCTGAACTAAATACAACAATTAACAAATGACTAACAGGTGCGCGTAGGAGAGAAAGTAAGAGTGACGGAAAACAGGACACACCGACACAGGAAATAATACAAAATAAGAGCGTGAAAGCAGGAACTATAGCTGACAAAGTGAAGTCAACTGAAGCTCAATCCATCGGGGTGGCCAATGTGAGACCATCACTCACATTTAGGGGTGGCCGGGGAGTTACCAAGGGTGGCCACGGCCACCACGTAGCACGGAATGACTCCCACAAAAACAGAGGCGGAAAATCACCTGCTATAATTGACTCCGATCAACAGTTAAAGTCATACACTTCATGCATTTGAATGTTTATTGTTTTGTCTGCACTTTGTCTGCACTGTTTTGTCGCCTTCCACCTTTACACTCAAAGAAATAATTTGTTCGGTGAACGTAATAAAATAATGGAAAGAATGTCCACCCAATTAAAATGCTGTCATTTAATTTAATTAATTTAAATTTTGTTGAGCCAACTAATTGCAAATATGTTGAGTGAACATGTCTGTATTAAGTATTGGCGTCACCATTACAATGTTTAAATCCAACTTTATTTGTATAGGTTGTTTTAACATATTTACTAAAGTAGAAGCTGACTTATTTTCCTTCGGTTCCATGAATTTCCATATGATTATGGGTATCTTATTTTTACTGGGTAGATACAGCTACAATTTTAAAAGGTAAAAATTATCACCAGTTATTTAATCCTGACTTGACAAAACTTAAAGTTCAGTCAACAAAAAGTTAAACTGAGACAAAACTTTTTACAAAAAGGAAAATAAACAAAATAAACAGACTTGATTTCTAAAATGACTGTATTATTCAAAACAGGCAAACAATGACAGACAATATTCGATATCAATATCGATCGATATTTGCTGATTTCCATGAAATCCATATCTCCTAGCTCACCAACAAAGGGTCTAACAATATTTTTGACCCAGCTAGATAAGAGCTTGTAAAGCTAGTCCGTGTATTGCATAAGCTGGTCTTCCATAACAAACATATGCATTAACCTCGTCTTTACTGTCAACTTGTTTACCAGGAGTTGATAATTTCTATGATGGAGTCGAGGATATGATCGGGTACCGGCCAAACCCGTGGATGAAATGGAGCTGGACCATCATCACGCCGGTTCTCTGCATGGTGAGAGTACAACGACGAGCTTTTACTTCATTGCACCACAGGCTTGCCGGTGTTGGCGACCGTAGTACTTTCAAGGTACAACTTCAGCTAAAATCTTATGGCTTCCGTCCCTCAGGGCTGCTTTGTCTTCTCCCTGGTCAAGTACAAACCTCTGACCTACAACAAAGTGTATGAGTACCCTGACTGGGCCATCGGACTGGGCTGGTGTTTGGCCTTGGCCTCCATGATCTGCATCCCCATGGTGATGGTCATCAAGATCTTACAGTCTGAGGGACCCCTCATTGAAGTAAGTGGGAACCAAGTTAAGCACTTGGAAACCAACGTCCAAAAAAAAAAAAAAAAGAAGTCATATTTGTTACCAACGACATGTATGAGACTTCACTTCTCAATGCCAACGACCTGCAAAAAAGCTAAAGAAAAAGCAAAACACAAACATGGTTAGTCTTGCGCAGTGTTTTTCCAGGCATATTTTCCATATTTTTTTATTTTTATTATTAAGAATTCCTATTATTTATTCTTATTTTTTATATATTTTATTATTGAAATAAATTCATTAACAATGAGATACATTATTGCATATTATATTTATCTGCTTTAAGACAGGAAGCAGAACTGGAGATAGCAGAGATGAGGATGCTGAGGTTCTCATTGGGAGTGACCAGGATAGATAGGATCAGGAAGGAGTACATCAGAGGGACATTACATTACAACAATTTAACACAAAGCTAATACTTCATGTTTTGGTTCAGATAGTTGAGCATAAAGCGGTGTGAAAAAGTGTTTGTCCCCTTCCTGATTTCATATTTTTCGCATGTGCGTCACACTTAAATGTATCAGATCATCAAACTAATTTAAATACTAGTCAAATACAAAACAACTGCAGTTTTTAATCAAACATTTTATTACTAAGAAAGAAAAAAAAGTGCTTTCCGCCCCGTTAAAACCCAACTTAATTGAGACGTATAGGACTGGAAAAGGATATAAAGCCATTTATAAAGCTTTGGGACTCCAGCAAACCGCAGTGAGAGTCATTATCGACAAATGACCAGTGGCGAATCTTAACCAAGCGTGGCTGGCAAACCAACCAAAATGACCACAAGAGCGCAGCTACGACTCATCCACCAAGAGGTCACAAAAGACCCCGCAACAACATCCAAAGAACTGCAGGTCTCACTTGCATTGGGCAAAACCAGCCAAATCCACGACAAATACCATTGTCCAACAAAAATACGTTTTTGGAAGGCGTGTGTTGTGTTTTAAACGCAGCATTTAAAAAAAAAAGTGTGGTGGTGGTAGTGGAATGGTCTGGGCCTGTGGGGTTTAGATTTAGGGGGCAATCACTTTTTCACGCTGGTCCGAGATTGTTAGTTTTTTTTGTTTTGTTTTTTTTCTCCCTTATAATTCAATTGATCACAACTGCACTGTTCAGGTTGTCCGATTCTAGTTTTGTTTTAGTTTTAGTTTTTCTAGTTTTAGTTCCGTTTTGCCTCTCCGAGCAGGGTTCATCAGTTCATGCTCAAAGACTAGGCGGGACACTCCCCAGGCAGACTAGATAGGACTGCTCTAGACTGAGAGCTTGGTGCAAGATCCAAACTATTTAACCTCTAAAGGAGGAATCAGGTCCAGACATGGTTAGGATGACGATCGTTAGGATACAATGGAGATAGTCCTTTGAGTGACATCGCCTTCGTGACAGTATACACAGTATAGTCCCAGTATTGTTATATAGAATATGAATATGAATAAAGGTATTATTATTAAACAACTGTCTGTGCCACAACTGGATAGTTTGATGCTCACGCTGTTCGATCTCCTTCACTCAGAGGATCAAAGCCGTGGCGGCCCCGGCCAAGTCAGGCGTGAGCTCTCGGCCCAAAGAGTACATTGCCAAGGACAGCGAGCTGACGCAGCCCCTGGATCCCAACGGGAACAACGGCTTGATCAAGCCCACCCACACCATTGTAGAAACGACCATGTGAACGCTCTCTATGAGAGGAATACGATTGATGTGCTTTGTGTTCTCGCTAACGTTAATAGGTTTACATTGACCTGCATATTCACCTTTAGAGATCCTGTGGTTTCATTTCTATGAGAACAATTATATATTCATGTCATTGATTTTTTTTTTTTTGTTTTTTTTTACCATATCAATATTGTTAATGTTGCAACTGTTGTTGTTGTAGTTGGCACTGATCTTAAGCTGTATTATGACATAGAACATATTATATGTTTACTACCTTTCTTCTTGTTGATTCCGGAGAGATTATGAATTTTGGTTGAACAAAAATGAACGATAAAATTCTTGCTTCTCTTAAATTCAAACATAACTTGTTAAAAAGGTAGCTAACTCGTGAACAATCTGCTATGTTACTGGTTCTAAGTCATCTTCACCTCAAGAGAAAGACTTCCATCTGTTAATGTTGATACTATATATCCATATATATATTTTAATACACAGCATGTAGACTTGCTTGACCTTGCTTTGACATTTAAGGCACTGGCCAAATTGAACAATAAATGCATTTACACGAAGGGTCATCTTCAAGAACAAATATAAATCATCACAATACAGGGAAAGATTGTGCAGTGAAAAGGGAAGCGGCACTTTAGAGTCTTTGTACCCTGCCTGTGTGACTGAAAGTCAGTCTTAGTGCATTTTTTTTGCAGACCTCTCTTTGCACTTTATTGCTGTTTCACTGTTATTGTAGTGTTTGTTTTTATTGTCGCCAGGTGTTGCTTTAGAATCCGCAGCACATTTCAGCAGAAAATATGTGACTTTTTGACATCATTCATCTTAGACGGTGTCTCCAAAGGCACAAAATAAAGACGGAATCTCAATTAATTACACCCTGAGAGCTCTCATGTACTCATTTTGTGCTTGTTTCAAATTGTTAACATTGACTTTATCAAGTTGTACAGTAGAATAGCGGTCGTTGTAAATCACATATGCCTTTTGTAACAATTTTGTACCGTATTTCATTCAAACACCATGACTGGTTTCGTGACAAGTCAGAAATGTTCATTTACATCGTGCAATATTCAATGGAGGAATTGCAACTTTTGAATGTTTATTGTAGATTAATCTGAATTCAATGCAGTAAATTAATGAAATGAAATGCAACAATGTATTCACAAAGGCAACAACTCCAAAACATAATTGCTGGATCCACCACAGCTTCGTCCATTAAAAATCTAAATGTACCAAAGTATATTTGTCACACATTTGTATCTTTTTAGATGTACATGGCATAATTTCCATATAGAGTACAAATAAACCGTTTTTTCTTTGGATTTGCTGAGTTGCTCATTTTTTTTCTATGCATGCATTTTCACAGCAATGTGTATATTTACAAGCGAATACTACAGACTTGATTATGAAACAAAAGTAGATGAAAGAACCGAGATCAGCTTGTAATGATGAAAATAGTATGAAGAAAAAAAGGAATAACTAGCAAGCAAACGACAGAGCATACCACATTATGGTGCGGGCAATGTAATGGCGTGTGCGTGGTAATTATTGATGATGTCATTGGGAACGAGATGAATTGTCAGGTATTTTTTTTGTCTGTGTATAAACTTATATTATTCAACTTATATTATTTTTATATTATGCGTGAGGTTGTGTGTGTGTGTGTGTGAGACAAAAATAAATTCAGGCCTGTGTAACCGGAAAACACCTGACGCTGAGGATACCAACTTCCTGTCTTGAATTTCAAAACAAAATACACTTAAATATGCCAAAACTCTAATTTACCAAACAAGTGAGGTAGTTCGATCTTAGAGATAGTAAATTCACTGAAAATAATGAACAATGAGTCCTTGTCTCTCAAGTGTGAAGTTTTTATAGCATAGCCTATAAAATTTATAATACAGAGAAAATTATTTTGAAGCGGAAAAATCGGAAGTAGCTGAACCATTGGCGGGCTTCCTGTAAAACAAGCAGTTTTAGGTGTTTTACAGTTACAAAGATCTGAGCTTCCGGTCGCACCGAATTTATTTGTGTGCATATTTTTTTATGTGTTTTGCCCTAAACGGCCTGTCATAAGAGTCAAAACTAGTCTGTAAAAGCTTAATGGTTTGCCATTAAGCTAGTCACAGCTTGCCACAGGCTAGTCCAATCGATGCCAGTGTGTTTGATCACTCCCTTATCAAAACTATTGCCGTTTGACTTTTCTTGCATCTTTGTTTACATGCTGTGCCTAGCCGTCACTGGCTGTACCGACATTGGCCAGCTGGCTAGCTAATTAGCTAGCGTTATCCACCTAGCTAGTCTTCACACTCCAAGTGGGACTTTTTACCTCTGTGACATTTTGTGTTTTATTTGTGTGCATATTTTTTACGTGTTTTGCAATAAACGGCCTGTCTTAAGAGTCAAAACTAGTCTGTAAAACCTTAATGGTTTCAGTTTGACAACTTGCCACAGGCTAGTTCAATCGATGCCAGTGTGTTTGATCACTCCCTTATCAAAACTATTGCCGTTTGACTTTTCTTGCATCTTTATTTACATGCTGTGCCTAGCCGTCACTGGCTGTACCGACATTGGCCAGCTGGCTAGCTAATTAGCTAGCGTTATCCACCTAGCTGGTCTTCACACTCCAAGTGGGACTTTTTTTTTTTTTTTACCTCTGTGACATTTTGTTTTTAAAACAAACAAGCAATGCGGATAGTTTGAAATTATTTGATTAATTTATTGGAATTATTTTATTCTGTTCATTTTGTTACCTCGAACTGAAAAATGTACAGCCCTGTGATTGGTATAAATATCAGTATCGGCAGTATAAAGTCCTAATCATAGGATCCCAAGTAAATTTGTATATAAATGTAAAGTACCATATACAGTATGATTCTTTGCCCTACAAGGGACTCCTCTTCATCCTCCTCGGCTATTTTTAGTATGATAAATGCTCAGTCAGTGTAGGGTGACCCCTTTCCCACTAATGCCACACAGATCATTGCATTTCTTGTTGTGGCTCTTTCACACTAGACCTAGAAGTCTCCAAGTATATAATCCATCATAAATCTAACATCAAACTGACTGAATGAATATGTTGTTTACAAAGAAAGGAAGGTGTGAGTCAGTGTGAGTCACACCGACTGCAAATGATCTTTGATCTAGTGCAAACATTGACAAAGTCATTAGGTCAATGGCCACGACGAGAGTCAATTTTAATCAATTGTCAATTGTAATGTCAATATTTTTCCATCTTCTTATTGGTTGATGTCTGAAAGCCTAACACTCATAGCAGTGCGCTTGAACGGATCATCACACGAACAGCGCAACGCTCAATCCTGTTCTGACATGAAGAAAGCAGATTGTCGATTGTAGTTCGCCACTTCCATTGGAAACGTTCCAGACAGAGGGCAGAGAGTTTATATATAAGGAAGTCTGTCCCTCTGTGACATCACAAAGTAACAGTTTTACCGCGCCTTTTGAAACCAAGCGTTTGGAGCCATCCCAAACTTCTTTCAGGGCTAACTTCCAAATGCACAAACCTTATTACCTGAAACTTTGGCATTGTTTAACACGAGAATACAACATTCTAACTACATTTATAGGTCAGAAGTGGAAAAAGCATAATCGGTCCCCTTTAACCCTTAGATGCACGAGTGACTGGACCCTACACTCTTCCATAAGTGGGTCAAAAATGACCCATAGTAGAATCAATGCCTTTTTATGCCAATTTTGCCATTTTGGTTAGGAATAATCACTTGTATGATATTTAGTATTATATTTAGGACCACACAAGAATGATTTCATGTTAGAAACATCTTCATTTTTCACTTTTTTACATCTTTGAAAAAGAAAATGACCCCGTACAACAATAGAAAATGTGAGGATCCATTGTGTGTTGCATAAAGGTAAGTAAAAAATGTGAATGGCATGATATCAAAAATATGTTTTTTGAGGAATATCTGGAATATGAAATGATAATTTTTTCATTACGAAGATATTTCAATAAAACAACCTGACCGGGTCATTTTTGACCCATTTATGTAAGTTGGGGTAGTAACACAAAAACAACAAATTCTTAAAATGTATAAAAGATAAGTTAAACATGTGAACGGCATGATATCAAAAACATGTTTTTTGAGGAATACCTGGAATATGAAATGATTTCATTACGAAGATATTTCAAGAAAACAACCTGACTGGGTCATTTTTGACCCACTTATGCATCTAAGCGTTAAGAATGTACTTGCTGCATGGACAGATAATTTTACTAGTTTACAGCTTAATTAATTAATTTTTCCTAAATAAACAACAATCAGAAGCCATAAGTCTTTTTTTTTATTAAAAAACATCTGACATTTAATATATAAAAATAACATCCAAGTAAATAAATAAAACCTAAATGTAAATAAAACCCCAAAAGTACTCTTCAGTGTAACAGCTCACACCAAACTTTACATGCATGTAGAATAAATGAAGAAGTCACAGCTTCATAGATTCATACGTAAAACTTAAAAAATAAAAAATAGGCCTCTATAGACATTGACTGAGTCGGGGCATGCCAAAAAATAATGTATCAGTCTTTAAGGCTATTACACAACATCAGCCGATAACAGGACATAAAACCATTTACACTTGAAAGGGGTAACTGGGAGGGGGGGTACTTAGGACTGGGCGACACTCTCAACGACCCCACAGAGGTAAACTAGACACGACAGCAGGGTTGCTGTTAATTAGTCACTTACTAAGGCCGTACCAACCATGTGGTCTGGTACTGGTCCAAAAAAACAAAAGGCTACAGTGAAAAAGGAACAAATGAGAAGGATTCAGTGAAGATGAAAAGGCATGGCTTTACTGCCCAACCAAACAAAAGAGAAAAGAAAACAAAAAAAAGTGAGTGACCTTGTCTTACACAAACGTGTGACATGTGCGGTGGTGCCGAGAATAGGAAGTGGAGGAAAAAAAAAATAAAAATAAAGAGTGCAATATTATTAATGCTTTCCACGTACGTCCACCAGAAAGGAAACAGGACATGTCTTTGCAAGCATTCATGAGATTAACACAGAAGCTTTAAGATGCAACATTTTATGATGCTTGGCCAGTGGCGGTGATTTTTCTATTTAGAGCCATCGCTCCTTCTCTACGGTGGAAACATGGGCGGTTAGCCAAAAAAATAACTCCTAACAGTAACTGTGAACACCCTGTGCATGTGTAAAAATGGCCGTTTGTGTGCTCGTGGGGATAATGTCAATGCAGGAAATAATGCATGCAGTGTGTGTGTGTGTGTGTGTGTGTGTGTGTGTGTGTGTGTGCCCAGTCAGGAGCAATGACTCCTCCATTATATAACCTTGGCAAAGGAGTGGAGAGTGGGTGCTGCCTGAAAACCAAAGCCCCCCCCCACTCTGAAAAGCATCATGTGAATATGGTGATTAACACCGGGCGTGTTGCAAGTGAGAGATGTTTTCCCGTGTCTCCGTGGGATGCTGTGAAGGTCCGACAGGTGCAATGTGACCGTCTTGACCGTTCCCGTGTCCGAGTGCCAGCTCGTCCATCTTTGCTCACAGGGCAATGCTTTTGGTGCGCTGCTCAGAGAAGCAGAGCAGTGAGATGGAGGGGTCATTGCGGTCGCTAGGCACCCCCCCGGTGTTGCCCGTTTCTACGGGATTCCTGCTAATGACCAGATCCAGGCTGGCCCCCGCTTCCATAATCAGGGGCACAGTGAGACAGCAGTCCAAGTCTCTGGTGCGTACATGATTCACCTGCGGGAGTCCAGCAAATCAAACCATCATACAATGAAAATACACACTAATTATTATTATTATTTTTCATTCAGGGGTCGCCACAGCTAATCAATCTCCTCCATCCAACCCCGTCTTATGTCTCCGTCTTTCTACCCTCATGTCCTCCTTCACGACATCCATAAACCGCTTTGGTTTTCCTCTACTAAAATATTCACTCTCTCCGCTCTGGACATGTCCCAACCATCTCAGTCTGAACGATAACTGACTTTATCTCCAAGGCCTCTAACATGTAATGTCCCTCTGATGTACTCCTTCCTGATCCTATCCATCCCGGTCACTCCCAATGAGAACCTCAGCATCCTCATCTCTGCTACCTCCAGTTCTGCTTCCTGTCTTTTCCCCAGCGGTACTGTCGCTAGACCAGGAGTCTCAAACACGCGGCCCGCGGGCCAAATGTGGCCCGCAGGACACTAGTTTGAGGCCCCCAGCCTTGATATGAAAGTTTAATGTTAGTTTGATATGGATGCTGTATGGTATCATGTACCCAGAAAAAATGATTACGTTTGATTCATGTTCATGTTAAAGGTTAAATAACTGTTAATAGTTATCCTCCCTGGATAACTAGAACTACTGGATCGATTTAAGAGACCAGAATGGACTTCTCAGACGCTTCTCAGACGCTCTGACCCTCCATTTTTTCTTCATTATTTCTATGACAGAGAGAACATCCGTGGGCCACGCCCTCACGCATCCAAGACACACATATGCATTCGCACTCACATCCCTCCTCTCATCCAACGCCTTCACCGCTATTGTGTTTATGTTGTTTATGTAAACAATGTGTTGACTTATGCAAATGTATGCCAAGGTTTTTTTTTTATTTTTTACCAGTTCCACACTCCTCATTCCTCATTCACCCTCCTTCATTTTAGGAGGTTAGTTTGGAATTGCATATATATCATATATATATATATCACTATATTGACAGTTACTATGGTACCCATTATGTCATTGTATGGTCGTATCACCTCGTACTTTGGTATGTGACAAAAAATAAATAAAAGAACAAATTTTGATGATTGATGACTGATTATATAAAGCGCTCAATTTGATCCTGAATTTGATCGTGGTTTCTTTTAAATGCAATTTAGGCCAAAATAATTAATCTCAATTACTTTTTGTCATGTCAAACATAATATGAAAAGCTAAGAAATACAATATCCTTTTATTGCAATCTACTGGATGTTATTTCACGGATATTGAATGTTTTTTTTAAAGAGGGGTGTGTGGTCTTCTCTTCAGGTAAATACAGTACTTTCCCAGAAATAAGACGTACCTGAAGAATGCGATCGTAGGGTTTGAGGCCCGCTTTGTCAGCCGGGCCTTTGGGGCGGATCATGTTGACAAAAACTCCTTCTTCTAGAAGTCCGTCAGATACGCTGAAGCCAAAGTCGTGGCTCTCGGGGTCCTTTTTGACACTCACCTGGAAGCACATTAGACAAATATTATTAACAATATTATACTAATTATTATCCAGTATAGTAAAACCTATTGAAGTCATTCTTCATTTTCACAGGACGGGGACCAGTAAGAAACAAACGTTCCATCCATTCATCCTCCATACCTTCTGCAGGGCCAAAGTAGCGGAAGACAAATGGGACCATCTGCCACCACGAGATGTCACGTCTTCAGATCCAGTGAACACGTCGTGTTTGCTCCTATTCTTTGGTGCCGCGTGACTTTCCTCATATTTAATGGGACTTAGTTCTGATAGAAACATGGAGTCTTCATTGGTCTTGGTCTCGTCTAGGTACAGACTAAGAGCGCTGCCTGTCATAGATGCCTGCAAAAGCACAACATATGAGAAATATGACTTATTATATTGTGTGTGAAGTTATTGAATATAGCAGCAGGTGTCCCGTCTGCCCTGTTTGTTTAAAAGCAGATCATACACTCAAGAGATTATGATAATGCTTCATATGAAATGATCATATAGTTGGTCTGTGAGTCGGACCGGCCTACCTCAAGCTCCCTGAGGATCTCTGACTGGCCACAGGTCTCCAGGTCCAGCAGAGCCTGGGACCAGAAGCTATCCTCCTGGTTGAGGGTGCCATGGCAATGAGGGGGACTGACGAATCTATGACAACGCAGGAACCACAACGTGAGAGCTTGAGGTCGGTGCTGCGTTCAAAAGCAGCGTGGGAAATGTATTTTTTTTTGGGGTTTGGCTTCACGAAGAAGAGTTCCTTTGAAAGTCTCTTAGAATCACACTGAGGGGGGGGGGGGGGGGGGGTTATCATAAATTCTCTCACATCTCAAAACACTGAGAAGTGCAACACAAAATCATTTACAAAGTTGTTTTTTTTTAACATTCAAAAGTAAATTCACCCTCCAAAAAAAGCAGAACAGTGAACACAACAAAGTGACAATAAATAAAATTTAAAAAAAAGATGTACAAGAAGACACATGGCTGACGTGTCCTGGTGTGTTTTGGTGTGGACATGAAAAAGGCGACACACCAAAAAGCTTGTGGGGGAAATTAGTAAAGCAGATCAGAGAGAGAATACCTAAGAAAGAAGAGAAAAGGACAGTTTGGACAAGCAAACAACATGAAAGCATCATAAGAAAAGCATATTTCTTATCAACAATAAGACTCCCGCGGCGTCTTTGTCAAAGACGTTAAACATGGGAAAAACAACGAAGAGAAGCTGGCAGAAATACACTCCAATGAAAGAACTTACTGAGCACACTGACATAAAAACGAGGCAACGGGAAGGAGACTTGAGCGGAGGAGAAAGCGGAGCTCTTACCCGGGCATCTTGTCCCAGTCATCCTCTGTTAGTCTCGCATCATAGAGCCCCGTTTGCTGCAGCAGTCCTGCAGAGCTGGACCCCACTGGGCTCCTGTACTTTGTTCTCCTCCACTCGTTCGAATTGAGCAACATGTCTTTGTGGAGATATGTTCCTTCCACGAGAACAAGGTGGGAATTATCATTAACAAGATAGATAGAGATAGAGATAGAGAGATAGAGAGATAGAGAGATAGAGAGATAGAGAGATAGAGAGATAGAGAGATAGAGAGATAGAGAGACAGATAGATAGATAGATAGATAGATAGATAGATAGATAGATAGATAGATAGATAGATAGATAGATAGATAGATAGATAGATAGATAGATAGATAGATAGATAGATAGATAGATAGATAGATAGACAGATAGATAGACAGATAGATAGACAGATAGATAGATAGATAGAGATAGCAAGATAGATAGAGATAGCGATAGCGATAGCGATAGCTAGATAGCTAGCTAGATAGCTAGATAGAGATAGCTACCTAGATAGAGATAGCTAGCTAGATAGAGATAGCGAGATAGATAGAGATAGCGAGATTGAGAGATAGTGAGATAGAGAGATAGAGATATCGAGATAGAGATAGCAAGATAGATAGAGCTAGCGAGATAGAGCTAGCGAGATTGAGCTAGCAAGATAGAGCTAGAGCTAGATAGAGATAGCAAGATAGATAGAGATAGAGATAGCGATAGCTAGATAGCTAGCTAGATAGAGATAGCTCGCTAGAGAGATAGCGAGAAAGATAGAGATAGCGAGATTGAGAGATAGAGATAGCGAGATAGAGCGATAGAGATAGATAGAGATAGAGAGATAGCAAGATAGATAGATAGAGATAGCGAGATAGAGCTAGCAAGATAGAGCTAGCAAGATAGAGCTAGATAGAGATAGCGAGATAGATAGAGCTAGATAGAGATAGCGAGATAGAGATAGCGAGATAGAGCTAGCAAGATAGAGCTAGCAAGATAGAGCTAGATAGAGATAGCGAGATAGATAGAGCTAGATAGAGATAGCGAGATAGAGATCGCGAGATAGATAGAGATAGCGAGAGATAGAGCTAGCGATAGCTAGCTAGATAGCTAGAGATAGAGAGATAGATAGACTTTCTTTATTGTCATTGCACAATAAACAGCAGTGAAATTGCTCCCGTATATTAATAAATAATAATGTGGAGAATAAATAGATGACATCAAATATGAACAACAATGTACAGCATAAACAGTAATTTGTACAAATAATTTAAATAATTTAGAATAAATAATAATAATAATTAAAAGTAAAGAAATGGGTATAACATGGAAAGCATTGACTCACCTTGGGTACTGTAGCCGGCGTCGCATCCTGAGCCATCCCAGGAGCTCATGGCAGAGTCAATGCTGGGCACGGTGGCAGAGTAGATCTCCGAGTGTTTACCGAGTCTCTGGGAGTCCATCAGTTCATCGTCGAGGTCGCTCAGGAACCCAGTTTCTCTGTCCAGAACCCGCTTGGCATCATACTCTGGAAGTGAGCATTCAACACGGGAGGGAAATGTTTATTTAGATACTCGGTAATCAGTGGTCAGCAACCTGTGGTCTCGGCCGTGAACCCTTGAAAGACGACATCGACCCTACGCCACCGCCACCCCGGGGTATACAGTATATGGTTCCAAAAAATGGAGGCACTTGTGAAGCCTCTCTGACTTCATCTCCAAGGCCTCTTACATGTAATGTCCTTCTGATGTACTCCTTCCTGATCCTATCCATCCCGGTCACTCCCAAAGAGAACCTCAGCATCCTCATCTCTGCTACCTCCAGTTCTGCTTCCTGTCTTTTCCTCAGTGGTACTGTCTCTAGACCAAACAACATGGCTGACCTCACCACAGTTTTGTATACCTTTCCTTTCATTTTAGCGCAAACTCTTCTATCACTTTTTTCCACCCGTTCCATCCTTCCTGCATACGCTTCTTCACCTCCTTTTTTACAATCTCCATTGTTCTGGATTGTTGACCTCAAGTACTTGAAATTCTCCACCTTCTGTATCTCTTCTCCCTGTAACCTCACTCTTCCATTCAGTCCCTCTCATTCACATACATATACTCCGTCTTGCTGCGACTAATCTTCATTATTCTTATTTATTATTATTTTATTGTTTGTATATTGTTATATTGTATACAGAATGTTTCCTTGCTATGAGAAGAAGGTGAGGCCAACATACGCTCTGCTTGTTTCTTGATCTTGAGGGTGACGGACTCCCCGGCCATCTGCAGGAGGTGGATGGCCTCGCTCAGTGTTTTGCCTTTCAGACTAACCCCATTGATGGCCAGCACACGGTCCCCTATGTGGATGGCACCGGTCCTGCAGTTTGAGGAGAAGAGGAGACAAGAGATACCAGACATTGCCGACAGTCAGCACGGGTCCGGAGGAACTGTCCGGCTGCCAGCGTGCAGGCAGACACGGAGAAAGAGGCTTCTTGTCATAGAAAACAGAAACGAGACGGCCATTGTTTACTGTCTCATTCAAGTGAAAACATCTACACAGCGGTCATTAAAATCGTTTGTGTGCCTAATGTAAACATCACTGTTGTGTTGGACTCCAGGTCTGGCCTCTCACCTCTCAGCCAGGCCCTTCTTGGTGAGACCTGAAATGACGATGGGGTCAAAAGGTTCCTCGGTGCCAGAAATGGTGATGCCCAGTGGCCCGTTATATCTCTTCAGCTCTACTGTGTAGATGATAGATCCTGACATCTCCAGCTCATCTGGAGAATATATGATCACTAAATGTAACGTACTGTAGATTTATTATGAAACATGTTTTATATTCAGCGTGCATGTTTTGTACCAAAGTTGTCCTCGTCCTTCTGGATTCTGAGCTTGACCATGTCCTCCGCCTGCTCCAAGACATGCATGGCATCCTCCATGGTGCAGTTCTCTAGACGCACGCTGTCGATGGCCAGCAGCCTGTCTCCAGGCTCCAGGGTGCCGGTCCTACAAGCAGAAAGGGGACCATACCGTGACCATGTGGGAACAGGGGAGCCGCTCCTGATTGGCATTATGAATCCTATTAGTATCCCATTGGGGTCATTGGGGGTCATTGGGGGTCACCGCAACTTCGCCTCTAATCAACGCTGAGCTCTTGTGAAATGTTAGCGCTCTGCTCTACTGGACTACTTCTCATTGTCAATCCAATTATGCTTGCATAGTCACAGAAATATTTGGTTCACAAATAATCCCTGAACCTCGGCCTGGACAATACAAGTACTATAAGTACTAGTACTACAAGTACTATAGAGTCACGTGTGTGTGTGGTAAAATAGCATACCTGTGTGCTATGCTGCCTTTTCTGATGTCGGAGATGATGAGTGGCTTGCTAGGCTTCTTACTTCCTGGTGAAAAAAGAAAGAAGACATTATTATTATTATTGTAATAATCAAGACAGATAAACTGTGTATTGTGTTTGTTTTACAGTTAATATTAATATATACACATATATACATACATACAATATACACACACAGACATATATCCATATATACATATACATATATCCATATATACATATACATATATGCATGCATATACACATATACGCATACATATACACATATACGCATACATATACACATATACGCATACTTATACACACATATACACACATATATATATATATATATACATACATATATACATATACACACATATACTATATACACATACATATATACACAAAGATACACACACACATATACACACATATACATATACACACAGATACACATATACATATATATGCCGCTTGTTCTCACTAGGGTTGCGAAGGTGCTGGAGCCTATCCCAGCTATCTTTGGGCAAGAGGCGGGGTACACCCTGGACTGGTGGCCAGCCAATCACAGTGCACATATAGACAAACAACCATTCACACTCACATTCATACCTATGGACAATTTGGAGTCACCAATTAAGCTAACATGAATGTTGTTGGAATGTGGCAGGAAGTCGGAGTACCCGGAGAAACATACTTCCCACCAATCCCCATAGACACACAGGGAGAACATGCAAACTCCACACAGAATCAGAATATAAATAATAATAATTTAACAATATTGTTGTATATTGAAGTGGTAAAAAGTTCAACATGTTGAATGTCTAACAAATTAATGTAGATAAAATATAAGGAACTCTTATAATCCATTTGAGTTCTACACAGCTGGTACTGCTACAAAAATCACAATACACATATCAAATACATCTATGATAATGTGATAAAAATATTATCAATTTTTTTTAATTAGATTGTTCATTTTATGAACTGAATCTGTACATTGGTCCTGGAACTAGGATGAACATACCCACAATTGAACAATACCGCCCCCTGCTGGACAACCTGCTGCCAAACTCACCACTGATGGTGATGCCCAGCTCCATTCCTCTTCGCTTGGGTAGTTTCACATGGAAGGTACCACTGCTGGGAACCACAGACTCTAATAATACAAGAATACAAAAAATAATACAAAATACAGTATCAGGCTGCCTAATATGAAGAAACTGAGTCATTCCGATAGTAAATTGTACCGGCAACATCAAACTCGATCTCCACTGTGACCTTATTGGTCAAAGCAGAATCTCTGAGCAGCTGATGGGCTTCCTCCAAAGTGCCATCTTCAGTTGGGATGCCATTGATGGACAGGAGTCTGTCTCCTACCTGCAGCAATCCACACCTGGACACACAAATGCAACACGACACTGGCACTCACTGTAAATTCATTCATTTTCTACCGCTTAACCTCACAAGGGATGCGGGGGTGCTGGAGCCTATCCCGGGGTACACTCTGGACTGGTGGCCAGCCAATCACAAAGCACATATAGACAAACAACCATTCACACTCACATTCATACCTATGGACAATTTGGAGTGGCCAATTAACCTAGCATGTTTTTGGAATGTGGGAGGAAACCGGAGTACCCGGAGAAAACCCACGCATGCACGGGGAGAACATGCAAACTCCACACAGAGATAGCCGAGGGTGGGATTGAACTCTTGTTTCCTAGCTGTGATGTCTGTGCGCTAACCACTCGACCACCGTGCAGCCCCTCGCTGTAAATAAGCAGCTAAAAAGTGAATGAAAATATATTTTAGGAAGTAATATCACAACACTGCTTCCTGGTAATACATTATACTACACACAGAGGCTGTCATCTTATCTAGTGCATTATTTGATTAAAAAAAGCACATTACAAAAGTGAGTACACCCACCACATTTCGGAAAACATCTTCCCATTAATAACCTCTCTGGTCAAATCCATGCCCAAGACATTTAAGGCAGTGTATCAGATGATATCGGTGAAAAACGAAGGTATCGATTATCGATCCGCACCGCCCTCGCTGCAGCGTCCACAACAATGTCTGCCATGTGTGGGACCTGTCTTTGTAATACTGATAGAAGTTTTGCACCCTCAAATATGTCACATGTGTGGCGAGTTTGAGGCCCCGGTCCCAACTCGCTATACTTGGGAGTGTATGCAAAATTTGGGGATGAGTACCGCCTCAGTACGGATTTGGGAGCATGCAGACACTACTTTGCAACGACGCGCAATGAGATGTTGCTAATGTTTTTGCTGACATACTGTAAACACATGTAATCTATGTGAGCTATAAAAAGCATACTAAAATATTGGCGTGTAGGTTTTCTCATTAAAATTAAAAAATGATCTTATCCTCCAAAAACTGCATCACACCTACACCAGGAATAAGTATTATAATCTGTGGATCCTTGTCATGAAATATGACTTCTTACTACACCACCGCTGACACGTGATTAAGTCTGTGATGGCTAAGATGCTGACATCCCAGTGGGAGGTTCCACTCCAGTCACCACTGCCCAACTGCTGCTTGACTTAATGGTGTCACACGGGGGAGATGACCCTGCGCTGCTGGTGCAAATGCCATCATTACCCTCACAGGACAAAGACGCTTCACTCTGGGCCTGGCTAGAAATGCACATTAAATCCATAAGAACACATCAAACAATTGTTGTTGCCTTGCGAGGAGCTCCATATTTACCCTCCTAATGAAAATAACCTTATGTCTTATGAACCGAAATTGGTCAGATGGAGTTCGGTACCAACAACAAGGTGCTAATGGGTGGCATAAAATTGGTCGATGGTTGTCTAATCGCAATATCCGTGACAGGAAAATAATATGGTAATGGTAATGGTAATGGTTTTATTTCATTTGAACATGCATCAGATTACAATTGAATGCATCCCATAATCAGTTCCCAGTTCCACATGTCCAAAAGGAGTAGGAAGAAGCAAAGCTTATTAAATCCTACCCCTCCATCTGGTACTTTTACAATCAGTAACTGTTACATTTGTTCACTTCCTGCTTTCCTAATATAGTTAAAGTTGTTTTTTTTTGTAATTTTAAAATATTTTTTATCACGTAGCGAAGTACTCGGTGATATGAGCATCCAATGCCATAATGTGTACCATAGTGCGTGTCAATATAGTGATATATATAGCACATCATGACTGGTTCAAGACTCTTCATCCTTGTATTTAGCAAACATCAACTGCTTGTATTGTTTCTTGAATTGGCTCATCGTTGTGCATTGTTTGATTCCCTTACTCAATCCATTCCATAGTTTGATTCCACATACTGAAATGCTATGGCTAGCATAACGTAGTCCTAGCATAGAAGTGTTTCAAATGTACTTCTTCCCTGAGATCATATTTCTCCTCTCTTGTAGAGAAGTATTGGATGACATTTTTAGCTAATTGGTTATTTTTAGCCTTATGCATTATTTTAGCTGTTTGAAGATGAACTATATCAGCAAGTTGAAGTATTTGTGATTTTAGAAATAAGGAGTTAGTATGTTCTCTGTAGGCGGCATTATGAATTATCCTTACTGGCCTTTTTTGCAGTACATTTAGCGAGTGAATATGGAGGGTGACACTTCCTTGTTGTCCCAGCTTGGTTAAATACAAGTACGTACCAGTTTTTAAACCGCTATAGTGTTGTAGTTATTGCGATCTGTGCATCTCAACACGTTCATGAACACGCACACAACAATGGACAGGCGGGAACGACAGCAGAGAACATAACGGCAAGTGATTTGTGAGGTCTGATTTTTTTCTACTAGGCATTTTTGTGATGAATATTGTTTTGAGAAGCCAATCTCTTTACTTAACTGTCCTGGAACTACTTTCCTCAGCACCGAAATCCGACCAGAAAGAGAAGAGTGAGTTGTCGGACTTCACTGCTTATAGGGGGTGTCATACAAATTCGAGCTATGCCTTTAAGGGAGCTTGTTCATGTTCATTGATCAAATTAGTTTAACGAACAAAAGATAAAATGCGCATAAGGATTGTTTTCTTGAGTTATTTGTATGCGGGCCTCATTTGTATCAGTATGATGCATCTGGAATGTGACTGCCTTCAAACCAAACACTCATGAGGCTAAACTTAGCCTGCTGGTGTGTCACTGCCTGGCTGAATGATTAGCGCTATAGAACATTCCAAGTTCAAGGTTAGAACATATACTGTATATACATGATTTTCCATTTCCTGTTTTAGGTGTCAATCAAGTTACCTCTCAGCTGGGCTGTCAGGCTCGATGAAGCGGATGACGGGGGGAGCCGAGAGGGTTTCTGTGGCAAAGACACCCCCCTGCAGCTGGATCCCGAAACCTGTGAGCGGATCCCCCCTCAGCATGACTTCAATGGCTTCCACGTGAAAAATTTGACCCCCGGGGCCCACAGAACTGGATGCGAGGGACACTGAGGGAGCGAGAGTGACATATTAGTGCGGACGTGGCAGATGAACAGTAAGAAAGATTGTCTATAAACACACACGTGGAAATAAACGAGTCATTTTGACATCAACCATCACTTTTTATATCAGCAGAGACACACTGACTGGATGAAACTACAAGTCAAAGTATTAACGCTAATTTATACCTTGAGAAATCTATAAATAGCCACAAAAACACCTTTTTCGGAGTGGTTGCATTAGTTTATATCATATATGTCACCATCTCAATTATCATTACCCACAATGCAACAGTCACTCACTAGGGTCGCAGGCATGCTGGAGCCTATCCCAGCTGACTTCAGGCAAGAGGCGGGGTACACCCTAGACTGGTGGCCAGCCAATCACAGGGCACGTATAGACAAACAACCATTCACACTCACATTCATACCTATGGACAATTTGGAGTGGCTAATTAACCTAGCATGTTTTTGGAATGTGGGAGGAAACCAACGCATGCACGGGGAGAACATGCAAACAACACAGAGATACCCAAGAAGGGAATCGAACTCGGGTCTCCTCGCTGTGTGGCCTTTTACAAAACAATCTTTGATTTTTGGCCCACGGTGGTAATAGATAGAAACTATAAACTATATTTACCTGCATTTATTGCTTATAAAAAATCAGCAGTTTTGACCAATATTCATCTCTACATTATTTTTCATTTCCCTCAAATGCAGAATAAGTTTGAAATCTTTTAAACGAGTTTTGTCACACATGAGCTCTTGTAGTCCTTCTTCCTGTTCCTCCTCTTTCCTGTGGAAGTGCGGGGGCTGGTGGGTGCGGCGGGCGCCATTGGGCAAGGCAGCGTGTTGCTCCCCTGGCTGCTGAAGCCTGATGTGGCTGTGGAGGAAGGGGAGAAGCCACCACTCACCAGAGCTGCAGACATAAGACATTGTTCTATACTTATGGAGAGGCCGCTGTACAAAACGTTTCATTCAGTCAGCTTGTTCGTTACGCCGCATAAAAAGGAACGTTGATGTTTTTTGCGGTTGGAAGCAGACAAAGCAAAAAGGCTCCTTGTGACGACGTCTTGCCAGCAGCGGAGCTGTCACAAATGATCACTTACGTTTGCAGTGGTCCTGCTGGTTGTGTGGGTGGCTTTGGGTGCTCCATGTCTTGCTGTGGCTGGCGTGAGGAGGCAGGCAGAAGTTGCTGCTGCTGCTGCTTTGGTCCCAGTGATGATGGCTGCTCTTCTGAACTTTCACTGCAACGGTAAAGAAGCACTTATGATTAAGGCAGACCTGATGTCGTGTTGTGCACGTTTCTAAACCCTACCCGTGAAATCAGAGGTCTAAAATTGGACCAAAACATGCACATTGCCTGGAGGATTATTCAAAGCAGAGTAATTGATATTTAATGTTTTCCGTCACGGTGCGCTAGGATGAAATGCTTTGTTTTAATGTGTTCTCTTCACAATGTTCCATACGCACACAATAATATGAGATGTGGTGAAATGTGTAAAAATGGAACCTTACTTTTACTAGCAAACTTCCAAAAAACTGCGTTGATGTTAGAGATTATATTTAGGATGTCATTTTCTAGAGGGGTGATAAGGTGCTCAGCGAGTTGACTCTTAGGCATGATGCTGATGTCCCGCAGCAGAAAAAACATACATTGGCTGCTGGAACGCATGTGGCTGCTGGACCTTAATGGGCACAGCTGAATGCTTAGTGTCTAATGAGGTGCCATGTTTGATTGCCTGCATCTGATTGGGCAAGTGAACTGAACACTTGATGAGAACAACTCAACTAATGCTGAGAAGTAGGAAATATCCCACTTGGATCTTCAGAAGGTTTACAGTTGAAGGTAAACAAAAAACATGGCTGACAATGTCAAAAAGAATTTAAACAAACTAGTAAAATGTAAATAAAAAGTACAAATTTACTTCAATGAAAAACTAAAAGTATAAAAAATAAAAATAAAAACAAAGACATTTAAAACAGTAAAATATTAAAACAACAAGTAAAAGACGAAAAGCAATAAATACACATAAGTAAAAAAAACAAAAATAAATAAAACCAATAAGAGAAACATTCATTCATTTTCTACTGCTTATCCCCATGAGGGTCACAGGCATGCTGGAGCCTATCCCAGTTGTCTTCGGGCGGGGTACACCCTGGACTGGTGGCCAGCCAATCACAGGGCACATATAGACAAACAACCATTCACACTCACATTCATACCTATGGACAATTTGGAGTCGCTAATTAACCTAGCATGTTTTTGGAATGTGGGAGGAAACCGGAGTACCCGGAGAAAACGGGCACGGGGAGAACATGCAAACTCCACTCCAGGGTAGAATTGAACTCGGGTCTCTTAGCTGTGAAAAATAGTCATAAAAATATTAATTTCCAAAATTGATACATAACATTTACATAAAATGTGATGTTGGTTGTAGTTGCAGATCGTTTACCACAAAGAGATTTCCCCTACTTATTAGAAAAAAAACTGCATCTGTGATTAAATGCGATTAATTGTGAGTTAACTCCAGACAAAAAATTGGATTAATCACAATTAACTGTTTTAGTCGATTGACCGCCCTAATCTGTACTGTGCTCCAAACTGAAACCAGGAAAATGACACACTGCATGTTGTGTACAATAAATGTGTACACGTTGGCAGGTCTGCACTAACATTGAAAGTACTCCCTGCCTCTCGCACCACCCTTGACAGTTCATGCCCCCCCCCCTTTGAGCAGCACTGAGTTAACTGAATGGTTGTTTTCTGTGCCTGGAATGCACGGGAGCCATTTAAAAGAAATCAGCTGATGTTGTGTGTGGGATGCACCTCGCTAGCTAACGAGACAGATTCATTAAGCCATGTCACTGCACACTGACAGTAATCCTTTATCCTTCTTCAGTGGGGGTCTAATATGGGACTTGGAGGATTTGCTGCAAACATGTATGATGGCACGAGTGCATCAGATGCTAGCAGGGCGCACGGACCCGCTTTAATCCAGCCACAATAAATCATCTTGGAGAAACAGCTCCTATCTGATGGAGCTATTTTTAAGCTGGTTCTACCATATCTTACTTATTGTGGAAATATGGACTAATAACTATAGAAGCAATCTTCACTTGCTAAATGTACTGCAAAAAAGGTCAGTAAGGATAATTCATAATGCCGCCTACAGAGAACATACTAACTCCTTATTTCTAAAATCACAAATACTTCAACTTGCTGATATAGTTCATCTTCAAACAGCTAAAATAATGCATAAGGCTAAAAATAAGCAATTAGCTAAAAATGTCATCCAATACTTCTCTACAAGAGAGGAGAAATATGATCTCAGGGAAGAAGTACATTTGAAACACTTCTATGCTAGGACTACGTTATGCTAGCCATAGCATTTCAGTATGTGGAATCAAACTATGGCATGGATTGAGTAAGGAAGTCACCTCGTACTTTGATATGTGACAAAAAAAAACAAACAAAAAAAACTTATACTATATTCGGAAAGCAGGAAGTGAACAAATGTAACAGTTAGTGATGGTAAAAGTACCAGATGGAGGGGTAGGATTTAATAAGCTTTGCTTCTTCCTACTCCTTTTGGACATGTGGAACTGGGAACTGATTATGGGATGCATTCAATTGTAATCTGATGCATGTTCAAATGAAATAAAACCATTACCATTACCATCACCATTACCATTACCATTACCATTACCTAGAGGAGGTTTATTTAAGAAATGGTGTTTTCAAGCTGGACTGGTGTGAAAAATACTATGAATCTCTTTGCGGCTATATCAATTTTATACATACAAACACACTATAATAACACTTCTTGGGGACAAATGAGCTGTCAAAATGCGGTTTTATTTTTCTAACATACGTGTGACTTTGTAGAAATAACACTAACAACCTACAGCTGCGTTGTCACCACATGTGGTTTGTAAAGTAGAAGATGGAAGGCAAAGTGGACAACGTAACCAGGGGATGAAGAAGCACCGCGTGAAGCGCTGGATTCAGCAAGAAATGTCATCTCGCCTCTTTCTGCCCCTCCCCTTTTCTCACATGCTAAGCCCTCGCAGCTGCCGACCCATAAATAAGTCCTCAGAGCATGAACAAGAGTGCATGTACGTGTGAGTGGTATGTTTGAATCCATGAGGAGCCCAGTGTGGAACCTAAGGCGGAGGGATTGTGTTCTGTAGTGCACACACACACACACACACACACACTAAGCGATTCACAGGTTGAGAGATTTAATATGATACAGGTTAGATTGTCGACATAACATACATTCTGCCCATGTTGAATAACCGTTATGGTTATTATTGTGGATGTGATGTGGAAAGGTCAGAATACAACCTTAATAATAAACATATGTTTAAATGAATACCTAGCATTATTAGTTTACGGATGAGACAGAAACAATGGCTGTGTTCGAAACCGCATACTTACCTACTACTCTTTGAGTAGCAAATTATACCAACTTTAAGTCTTTCGTACTTTTACAGATGTCATTGATATACAAGTAGAACAGTTTTGGTCCCAGTATTGACCCCTGGGGTACTCCACACATAACATTTAAACTTGTAGATGTGTGTTTTCCTAGCTTTATTTATTGCTTCCTGTTAGCTATGTAGGCTGCATGGTGGACGAGTGGTTAGCGTGCAGACCTCACAGCTAGGAAACCCGAGTTCAATTCCACCCTCGGCCATCTCTGTGTGGAGTTTGCATGTTCTCCCCGTGCATGCGTGGGTTTTCTCCGGGTACTCCGGTTTCCTCCCACATTCCAAAAACATGCTAGGTTAATTAGCCACTCCAAATTGTCCATAGGTATGAATGTGAGTGTGAATGGTTGTTTGTCTATATGTGCACTGTGATTGGCTGGCCACCAGTCCAGGGTGTACCCCGCCTCTCGCCCGAAGACAGCTGGGATAGGCTCCAGCACCACCCGCGACCCTTGTGAGGATAAGCGGTAGAAAATGAATGAATGAATGAATGAACCTGAAGTGCGTTGCTCACTTTGGCTAGCTTAGATTTTGCAGAATTCGTCTGAACAAAATTGTAAACGGTTGGTATTTGGACAAATAAATGGCACACTTGGGATCTAAACGGCCACTTTTTCACCTGATTTTAAAAAAAAATCTCAATAAAGTGACGTAATTAAAGAGATAAAGTGAAATCAGCTTCAGCCTGTGGATTTGGGCTCGGGTAGGAGCGCAATGGATTGTGGGTTATCATGTAGTACGCTTAGCATACTGTTGGTGGATGAGTATGCAGTATAGAGTGTGGATAACGCCAGGGCGTATATCGACATAAAACCTTCACACTCACATTCACACCTATGGATTTAGAGTTTCCTATTAACCTAACATTAATATTTTTAAGATATGGGAGAATAACCATGTCATCTTGTTACCTGTATTAACAAATCCCTCATATTTATTTCCTATTTTGGTGCCCCCCCCCCAAAAAAATAATAATAATAATTAATAATTACCTGTGTCTTGTGGCCGTACAGGTAGCCTGCTCTGACTGGATGGTAGAATCTCCAGTTTAACGACATCAGTGGTGTTGCCCAGAAGCTGCAAAGCCTCTATCAGAGAGCAATGTTCTGTGCTGGTTCCATCTATAGTCAGCAGAACATCGCCTGCGTTCAACGCTCCACACCTGACAGGAAAGGATAACGCATGAGAAATATTTTTTCACGACTGAACCGTCAGAGGTTATATAAGAGGTGGCCTTACCTTTCAGCCACGCTGGCTGCCTTTATCTTGTCGATAATGATGACTTGTTTGTTCCTATATATAGATGTGGTGAGGCTGAGGCCCAGGCTGGAGGAGGCACCTTTTACTATTTCCACCAGCAAAGGACCCGAGGCTTGTTGTACAGCCTCTGAAAGAGATAACACACACTTAACTAATTCCCACAAGAAATCCACATTGCTTTATCTGGTCATAGTATGCATCCGGGTCTCACTGTGGTGTCAAATCCTTCCAGTACTCACACCCCCCTGCTGAACTCCAGGTCACTTCATTGCACTACTGTACATATTACTGTTATTATATCTTGTCACATTCATACTGTTTATAATCTGTATAATCTGCAATAGCCATACTATAGTCATTTATATCCTTGTATATATCCACACTGTATCATAGTCATAGCTTGTTATAGTTTGTACATATAACTATACATTTACATATTCT
This sequence comes from Doryrhamphus excisus, assembly GCF_030265055.1. Classification (NCBI taxonomy): domain Eukaryota; kingdom Metazoa; phylum Chordata; class Actinopteri; order Syngnathiformes; family Syngnathidae; genus Doryrhamphus; species Doryrhamphus excisus. The sequence continues at coordinate 1,177,355 of NC_080481.1, read as the reverse complement.
ATTTCTTTTTATTTACTAATAAGGTATTTATAAATTTGCACTTCTGGTTGGATGCTAACTGCATTTTGTTGCCCTGTACCAGGAGCAATAACTATAAAGTTGAATCGAATCTAATCTAATCTAATCTCATCTCATCTCATCTCATCTCATCTCATCTCATCTAACTATCCTAACCGAACCGAACCGAATCTAATCTAATCTAATCTAATCTAATCTAATCTAATCTAATCTAATCTCATCTCATCTCATCTCATCTCATCTCATCTCATCTCATCTCATCTCATCTCATCTCATCTAACTATCCTAACCGAACCGAATCTAATCTAATCTAATCTAATCTAATCTAATCTAATCTACTCTAATCTAATCGAACCGAATCTAATCTAATCTAATCTAATCTAATCTAATCGAACCGAATCTAATCTAATTGAATCTAACCGAACCGAATCTAATCTAATCTAATCTAATCTAATCTAATCTAATCGAACCGAATCGAATCAAATCAAATCAAATCAAATCAAATCAAATCAAATCAAATCAAATCTAATCTAATCTAATCTAATCTAATCTAATCTAATCTAAAAAAATATAGTGGAGGTGAAAGTGGGAGTTTGGCTATTTTGACATGAATTAAACATCGTAACTAAAGGCATGACATGTCAAGGCATGAGGGTAAGGCTCCTGATATGACTTGTTATATAGATATTAAGTCACAATATTGTGACCTCTATTCATTTTTCCCATTATTTTCCTCTATTCTTTTCCATAAATCTGCCAGGAGTGCGGTTCAGCTTGTCATCTTGTCGCTGTACTCTCACTGGAGCTCCGAGGGACACAATGCCAAATGTTTGTCAACTGCTCACATCCAGCATTTTTATATAGGTCATGTTGAAAAAAAAAAAAGTGCTTGTTAACAAAGCAAAGTCCTGCCCAGAGAGGTTGTACACTGTGATGATACAGGGGAGAGAGAGAGGGGACCACACATCACGGTAACTCATCCACACTTTCCCTGTTGCTCTCGGGCCCAAGTGACTCCCCTGGTGGCATCTCCAGCACTGACACTCAACCTCGTCCACGCAGCCAAACGGCCACGTTATTTACCCTCAGAGCAACGCTGCCCTACCATGCCTCCGCATATTCTGCGTGTGTGTGTGCTCACCCATGACAGAGATGTCATACTCAATCAGGAACAAAGCTTCCTGGCCGCTCTGCATCAGCATGGTCAACGCGTCAGCATGCTTCTCTCTGTTTAAAGGCATGCCGTCTATGCTCAATACTCTGTCGCCAGCCTTTAACGTGCCCTCCCTTGAGAAACATGGTGGAAAAAGACAGGAGAGGGACGGCGTTAGCAGGCAGTGGAAAATGCACCAGACAATCGTTAAACGTTCCACATGAGCGTTCCCTCACAGGTGAGCTAAAGGCAAAACCAGATAAAAAGTCTCTGATGGCGCCTCAAGTTTGTTCAAGTGTTTTGGTGCTGACAGTTTTTTTTTAGTAAAAGGAGCACAACGTTGCATTCACAAGGGGAGGAACCATGGACGTTTTGCTTTGGAGGTAACATTATTAACATTATCATTATTACCATTATTTCATAGTTGGATACGCCAATAATGATGATAGGAATGAGGAAGTTGATGTGACAATAAAATAAATCATTTTTATTGTCGTTTGTCTATATGTGCCCTGTGATTGGCTGGCCACCAGTCCAGGGTGTACCCCGCCTCTCGCCCGAAGACAGCTGGGATAGGCTCCAGCACCCCCGCGACCCTCGTGAGGAAAAGCGGTAGAAAATGAATGAATGAATGAATTAATGATTGTCAGTAATTGTCAAAACATCAACTGGTTGTAATGGAATCAAAAATGGAAATTATAAAAATGGTAATCAATGAGACCGCTGACGTACATTATTAATTTATTATTTTACACTGGAAAATAATTCATTTATTTATTCATTCATTCATTTTCTATCCTCACAAGGGTCGCAGAGGGTGCTGGAGCCTATCCCAGCTGTCTTCGGACAGAGAGAGGCGGGGTACACCCTGGACTGGTGGCCCAGCCAATCCCAGGGCACATATAGACAAACAACCATTCACACTCACATTCATACCTATGGACAATTTGAAGTCGCCAATTAACCTAGCATGTTTTTGGAATGTGGGAGGAAACCGGAGTACCCGGAGAAAACCCACGCATGCACGGGGAGAACATGCAAACTCCACACAGAGATGGCCCAGGTTGGAATTGAACCCTGGTCTCCTAGCTGTGAGGTCTGCACGCTAACCACCTGTCCACCATGCAGCCTACATAGCTAACAGGAAGCAATAAATAAAGCTAGGAAAACACACATCTACAAGTTTAAATATTATGTGTGGAGTACCCCAGGGGTCAATACTGGAACCCAAACTGTTCTACTTGTATATCAATGACATCTGTAAAAGTACGAAAGACTTAAAGTTGGTATAATTTGCGGATGATAGCACTGCCTTTTATTCCGGAGATAATTAAAAAGCTCAGATATTAAATAGTTTTATTAAAACTATGGTTTGATAATAACAGATTATACTTCAAACAAAGTAAAACTAAAGTCTGTTTGGTAATAACAGAAAAGATACGTACAGTACGAGCAAATACAAATAGACGGTGTAGACATTGAATGGATGAAAATACATTTCTAGGGATCAGCATCGATGAAAAAATTAGCAGGAATGAGCCCACAAGACTGTTTGGTTTATTAATAAATGTATTGCAATAGAAGCAGATGGGGGATAGGATTTTGATATGCTCATTCCTACTCCTTTTGGACATGCGGAACTGTGAATTGAATTATGTTATGTATTGCATTGTAACTTGATGCATGTTCAAATAAAATGAAACCATTACCATTACCATTACCATTACCATTACCATTACCATTACCATTACAGGGATGAGCAAAGCCAAGCCCCTCCCCCATTCTCCAGTTCTGTACCAATCATCACATACCACCCCATTCATGTCCGTACCTGTCAGCCGGACCTCCCGGTCTGACATGGGTCACCACCAGAGGACGGGACCTGCGCCAGTCTTCATGGTAGCCCCCTTGGTAATAGACACACTGTAAATGATTTCAACACGGGATGATAAACAATAACAAAAGACTGTCATCGACTTACCTCTCATGACAAACCCAAAACTGTTTCCCTCTTTGAGCAGACACACCTCTGTGGTCTTGGTTGTGACTCCTGATGGAGTCTGGACTGCTAGAAGAAAAGTGTATTTTATATACTGTAATATATATCTAAAATAAATGTGAGAAGAAAAAAAAACATACCAAATGGAGGCAGCTCGTACTCCACCTCCAGCACAACTCGTTCTCCGATGTTCTTCAGCAGGCTGATAATTTCATCATGACGAAGCTTGGACAGGTTGATGCCGTTGACTGACTTAATGTGGTCCCCTACATTCAGCTGGTCACTCCTGGAATACGGGGGGGGGGGTACTTTATTAAGTCACGGAACACACTTTCACGCTCCAAATGCCACCAATGATGAACTTGCTACCTATTACTACTACTTACTGTACTAGAAATCATTACTGCTTGCAATAATTAGCGTGTGCAGCCCTAAAATATACATGCCATCTCACATGTGACAGCCCGTCATCTTGTAACTCATAGCAAAGCTAATTAATTGAACGCTTCTGACCCCATTTCTTTTGTCACCTTCTAGCTCCTGCCAATTGATGCCACGGGCGAGACGTGCAGACATGTTAAGAAGCAGCGTTGATTGGCCTGTCATCCGGTCTGCTCGCATCACACAATGTCACCGCTCGTCTCTCTCCTGTCTTCCTGCATGACTCTCCGCTCACTAAATTAGCTAACGCATCCGCACAAGCATGTCACACGCAGCTTAGTCATCGCAAAACGTGACTTTTCCCACATTTTGTCCACACATGGCTGATGTTTTAATCAATGCTCAGTTACAAAAAAAAAATGTAACCTTTATTTAACTTTTAGCCTCATTGAGGTTGACATTTTCTGTAATTTCAAGTCCTTCTGGGGATTATTCCACGCCATAGGGGCTGCAAACTCAAACGCTTTTTTTCCCTACCCTAAAGGATTCCCTAAGGATTTACTATTAATCCTATAACTTCTTATGGGAACATGCTTGTTTGCAATTTTTAGGAAATTATCTCTAAAAAAAAGGTCCAAGTCAATTCAACATCAGGAATAAGTCTGATCCTGCTGCAGTCATGATGCATCATATATAAAATGAGAAATGCTTACACTGTTTCTTTATAAAACAGGACTTATTCTTAGCGACCTGAGGAGAGTCTGCATATGAGCATTGTTGCTTGGTCTGTATGTGCAGCACTGAAGATTAGGTGTTCAATATTGCACCCCAATTATATACGTCATGTGCTCTCATGATGTTCTCAAGATGTTTGAATTTTGCCTTTTATTTACACCCGTAATGGTTTTCAGCATGTGATCGAAATGTACGCTTCCTTACTTACTGTAATTAAGAGTTCATTCATTCATTCATTTTCTACCGCTTTTTCCTCACGAGGGTCGCGGGCATGCTGGAGCCTATCCCAGCTGTCTTCGGGCGTAAGGCGGGGTACACCATGGACTGGTCGCCAGCCAATCACAGGGCACATATAGACAAACAACCATTCACACTCACATTCATACCTATGGACAATTTGGAGTGGCTAATTAACCTAGCATGTTTTTGGAATGTGGGAGAAAACCGGAGTACCCGGAGAAAACCCACGCATGCACGGGGAGAACATGCAAACTCCACACAGAGGGTGCCCAAGGGTGGGATTGAACCCTGGTCTCCTAGCTGTGAGGTCTGCGGGCTAACCCCTAGACCACCGTGCCGCCGTAATTAAGAGTTTTCACAGAAATATGTCATTTATACGTCCGATATGGGGCAAAGACACAGCAATAATCCAAACTCCATACACAAACTCCATAAAACAAATGCATGTATACACTGCAAGATCAAAAACATACGCACACAAACCCCCAAAACTATTGCATGAGATGAAAATGCTGCAGGTTCACTGAACAAAGCAGAAGTTAGCCAGGCTGCCAGGGGAGACCTGAGGAATGTTCATCTTTGACACGAGCAGGATGCCCAGGAAAAACCTGGATGACTTTATTAGAGAGTCAGAATGAACACGTTCATTTTTCCTTATGTCTTTGTAAACATTCATTCATTCATTCATTTTCTATACCGCTTATCCTCACAAGGGTTGCAAGGGTGCTGGAGCCTATCCCAGCTGTCTTCGGGCAAGAGGCGTTGTACACCCTGGACTGGTCGGCCAGCCAATCACAGGGCACATATAGACAAACAACCATTCATACTCATATTCATACCTAGCTATGAGGCCTGCGTGCTAACCACTTAGTCGCCATGCAGCCCCTCACTGTTTTGTCTTATGTAAATAGAAACACAGAAATATATTTGTGCATGAGTAAGTGAATGGAATGCACGCGTGCTCGGTTTAAGGGAGGGGGAAGGTTACTTTGTTGAATAAGCTGGTAGAAAACGGACCATTAGGTTTTTCTGCATCTTTGCATGAACAACCAAACCCCTTGGAGAGAAATCTCAGTTGGCATCAAGCTGACTTAATGCAAGCATGAAAAGTCCTGCAGGTGAACCGGTGTAACTTTGCAGATTGCGCATGTTTGTGCGAGCAGATCTAAGTGGTGCAGACAGCCTGGCGTGGCTACAAGCTTTCAGCTGCATCACCAAGTTCATGCAGATCTCACCTGGCAGCCAGCCCACCTGGCCGTAGGTTGGACACTCTGGGCTTGCCGTCCTTATCGGAGCCTCCGGAGATGGTGAGGCCGAGGTTGCTGCCTTCCCTTTTCATCAGGTCTACTGTGGTCACTCCTCGGTACTCTTCTGTGGAGAGATGAAGACAGACACACAGACATAGTATTAATGTTTGCTTGAAGCATACAGTAGGCTAACACATCCACATGTATACATGTATGCAGTATGTCTATCTGACATACTGACTGATGCACAGACATGGTATTATTGTTTGCTTGAAGCATACAGTATGCTAACACATCTACATGTATTCATGTATACAGTATGTATATTTGACATACTGACTCATGCACAGACATGGTATTAATGTTTGCTTGAAGCATACAGTAAGCTAACACATCCACGTGTATACATGTATACAGTATGTCTATCTGACATACTGACTGATGCACAGACATGGTATTAATGTTTGCTTGAAGCATACAGTAGGCTATCACATCCACATGTATACATGTATACATGTATACAGTATGTCTATCTGACATACTGACTCATGCACAGACATGGTATTAATGTTTGCTTGAAGCATACAGTAGGCTAACACATCCACATGTATACATGTATACAGTATGTCTATCTGACATACTGACTGATGCACAGACATGGTATTAATGTTTGCTTGAAGCATACAGTAAGCTAACACATCCACATGTATACATGTATACAGTGTGTCTATCTGACATACTGACTCATGCACAGACATGGTATTAATGTTTGCTTGAAGCATACAGTAAGCTAACACATCCACGTGTATACATGTATACAGTATGTCTATCTGACATACTGACTGATGCACAGACATGGTATTAATGTTTGCTTGAAGCATACAGTAAGCTAACAGATCTACATGTATACATGTATACAGTATGTCTATCTGACATACTGACTCATGCACAGGCATGGTATTAATGTTTGCTTGAAGCATACAGTAGGCTAACACATCCACATGTATACATGTATACAATATGTCTATCTGACATACTGACTGATGCACAGACATGGTATTAATTTTTGCTTGAAGCATACAGTAAGCTAACAGATCTACATGTATACATGTATACAGTATGTCTATCTGACATACTGATTGATGCACAGGCATGGTATTAATGTTTGCTTGAAGCATACAGTAAGCTAACACATCCACATGTATACATGTATGCAGTATGTCTATCTGACATACTGACTGATGCACAGACATGGTATTAATGTTTGCTTGAAGCATACAGTAGGCTAACACATCCACCTATATACGTACATGTATACAGTATGTCTATCTGACGTACTGACTGATGCACAGACATGGTATTATTGTTTGCTTGAAGCATACAGTAGGCTAACACATCCACATATATACGTACATGTATACAGTATGTCTATCTGACATACAGACTGATGCAGGTGACTGCAGATGCATGCATCAAGCAACAGAGTGCTGCACAGTCATGTTTGACTAAATTATACCTGAAAGGCTGCGCCTCTGGGAGAAATGTGATTGGTCAGATGCCCCGGACTGCTTGTTTCCCTTTGAGTATGGTCCCTCATCTGAGGAGACAGCAAGGAGGTAGGTATGTCAGGAGGCAGCGTGGTTCTATGAAGAAAGAATCTCTGCGATGGCCTCTGAATCTCTCAGATGGCCAAATGAGCAAACCATTATGCACCTCATGACAGATGCCTACGCTTTTATTACCCTGATCGGCACCTTGGGTGATGCCGGGGCTGCAGGAAAGAGATAGCAACAAGCCAGCATCCTAATTTGTCAGAATACTTCCTCAACCAGAATGATCACCCCAACTCAAGCACCTGAGACCACTGCACGTTCTACGACAACCCCTTATGAAAGAGTCACAAGGCTTGAATTGCTTGCACAGAAAAGACTCGTGAGTGCGCCACAAGGATGCCTTTTCAGCAAGAGGATGCTATGCGACGACTTAAAGCCGACTACTGTGTTGAAGTAACAGCATGACGTTAATGGACCGTTGCATGGGGAGAACATCATCATTTCCATGTCATTTCCAGCTGTTTCCACAATGAGTGTTTAATTTACTCTGCAGAGATAAAGTGCTTTTCTTCTTCTGTTGCAGGACCCATTTCTGATGTACTTTAGAGTAGTCGTGGTACAGCTTGCAATATTCTCTCTTGTTTCCAACATGGTAAAGAGCCAAAACACACTTCCACAGCTGAGATGACAGCTGGGGAAGCTGAAGGTGTTGTGGCCGAGCATGTCTCCAGACCTGGATCCCATTGAGTAACTTTGGGGCATCCTGGAAGTGGAGGAGCAAAGTGTCACAACCATGCCAACTCTGGGAAGTTTGGGGAATGCTCAAGAGGATTAAGGCAGCGCTAAATAACAATGTTGACACAGTTTGAATATGTTATTTAAATAAAATTGGCTGTGTATTGACTGTAAGCTGTACACCGACTACTCTCACATGTGTACGTTTTGTTGTTTTAATTGCTACTTCACTGTAGCAGAGCCGCCATTGCGAGCATGTCAACATTCAACTCAACAATATGTGTATTATTAAGGTTATAGTTTGCAGTAACATTTCTAACATTGTAAATATAAAGTGAGTATCTGAGTATTGGATCCCACAGCTCCACGTGCATCCATTGTGGAGATGACTAAGAAGCATAAATGCTCTGTCAAAACATCTCTGTACTATCTCAAAAGAATCAGGAGTTTTTGTTTTGTACACAGCAACATGTGTCAGACCTACCCCCCCACCTCCCCGCCCACAAATATCTTTGGTTATTTCCCCATGATGTAAACAAGATGATGTATATTTGCATAACATGGTATTTTACACGCATCCTTGCACAAATACTCGGCGTGGTAGCTCAAGGGCACAAAAGCCCACGCAAAGTGAACGACACATCACAGACTCACAGACAAAAGCCTTAATACCACGCCGACTCCCGGGGGCCTTGACAGTCCAGCAGCTGTCACCGAAGTCAAAAGGCAACATTAGCCGTGGGTGACACCGAGCCAACGTGCCGCACGTGACGGGGACCCCACTGCACCATCGAGCTTCCCTCCTTAAGGCTTGAAAAAAAAGCATCACTTACCCTCAAGATGTTATGCTGAAGCTGATTAATAAACAGCCCTGACAGTGACTCCAGCATGAGTTTGCCCCAAGAGCTGCATGCCATTAAAACACAATTGTGGACTCTGTCGAGAATATAAGAAGGCTTAATTAGCTCCAGATTTAAATCAGAGCACTTCATCACAGCCTCGTCGGGATGTAGGTTAAATATGTGGCTGGTAGGCGGGGGTGCAGCAGAAATGGTCACGATGAATTAATGGTGCTATTTTCAGACGTCAAACTTGATTCACAACCCAGGCCCGGTTGACGCGTCTATATCCGTCCACATTGCACATGGAAGTATGGCAGCAGGCGCCGGCTGGACAAGCGTGGTGACGCTCAAATATCCTACAACCTGATCAACCACACCTGACACGTGTGACCCAGAAAACGACAGAGCGGGGGGGGGGGGGGGGGGGGGGGGTCTTACCACAGCTGTTCTTGGGGTCTCTTCTGAGACCACACAGCATGTCTGCAGCTCCGCTTTGCAGTTTGATATCTACAGCTGGGCTTCCACCTGAGGAGTAAGTTGGTGACCCGGAAGTTTCACCTGCTTAGGAAGTCCATCATTTGGTCCTTGACCTCGCTCGATTGCAGCCTTGTCCTTGTGGAATGTTGGAAGGAAGGGAAGACCTGATCCTGAAATGGTCTCAGTCGCTATTTCTGTGTCCGAAAGATGTCTCTAATAGTTTGGGGTTTTCCATGACATCCGAAGCTGAGAAATAAATGCATCATTTTCTTGGCATCCTCTTGGAAAATGTTCGTTTGCTCTTTCTACTGGATTTATCATCCCTCGTTCCTGTGCTCATACAGACTCACACATAACCCTGCTCTCTCTTACACACACAGGAACAGAGAGAGGGAGAGAGGGGGTGAGGGCTCTATCTCAGCTCAGTGAGGCGGGAGCTTCACTGTCAACTGTTCCCTCCCACTTGCACACACACACACACACACACACACACACACACACTTTATCCATTTTGCACCAAGTCAAACACCCTTCATTTCATGTGCACACCCACTTACCGGAACAATATACATCCAAAATGCACACTGCTCCCTGCACAATTAGCACCACCTGCCCACTCAGTACCCCCCCACCATTTCAATATTATTCATACCTGCCAAAATGTATGAATTCAGCATGTAATTTGCCTCTCAAATACGCATTTACTTCAGTGTGTACAGTACATAAACATAAATAGCATCAGTTTCTTAGTATTTCAAATCAAGGTAGCGCAGAAACATTTCTGTGCCCCAGGACATGACAGAAAATTACTGAAAACCACTGGAGTGGAGTGACTTGTATCAATATTGCATCAGTTTTTTAAGAAATCAACTTTATTGCCACTGTCAAAAGGGTATGACCTCCATTTTAGTCACAACTCTAAAAGTTGAACACAATTTAAACTGATTATACCGCCATCTTATGGTGATCTGGTGAAACTACAAGCAAGGAAGCTAAAATCAAGGTGACGTCATGCAGCAACTGTTGTAATATGCCGATTTTTTGTCACTTCAACACTGTTAATAATAGTTATTTCACTGCAGCAGGAGTTTTTAAAAGCACAAAATATAAAATCTTAAATGTTCACCTGTAGAGATCGCATTCAAAACAAACGTGTTGCTCAATGTGATATTGGTTTAAAAAAAAAAAAGTATTGTGTGTACTATGTTAGCCATTAGCTAAGCGTGATAGCTGCCACCACAATAAAAACTGCATTATATGTTATTGTATTGTACAGATGTTTAGGCTTTTACCTTTTGTCCTCCCTCGAATGATACCCAGTCGACATCTGACAGAAAAAGAGAACATGCCCCTTTTTACCCCAAAATGGGGGCTTCTCTTCAGATCAGGCTGGCGGGAACCAAAGGACACTTGCCTTCGTGTGAGGTGGGCCTTTCCAAATATTATCCTTGCTGACATGCTTACCGTGTTGAAACGCGACAAAAATAAAAGATTGTGTCCAGTTCTTAACTTAAATAGCATATATTATCCTGCTGCCTCCATGGAGAACTTGGATTTCTCAAGTGAATCCAGACAAATGCAGATTAAAGATCCTGAAGTCCAATGAAGATGGCTTCTCACCCAAACCACTTCAAGGTGCTGATGAAATGATAGTGTGCAACCATAGCAGTTTTGGGGGAACAGATGGCAAAGGGCTGAGGGACACAGCCTGGCCGCCAGGCCGTAATGGAAACATTCCCAGCAGGTAGTCCAGTCAGCATTGCAGACAATATGCAATATGAACACATTTCACAAAAGCACCGTGTATGCTACAATGTCAAATATGCAGACATGGAGCCTTGTGAGGCAAAACATGCCAATGTACATCAGTCTACAAATTATTTCCCTTTTTCTACTGTTAGTCTGTTGCATATATGACTTGTTTCAGCATGTTAAAATCTCATTTTATGTTGACAAATCTGCATCAAATTTACTTCCTGTGTAACAAGTCGGTGTGTCAATGCCAATTTAAAATAGTCTTCACAAGAGTTACTTGAGATGTTTTTCTCTTCCATAAATGTCAAATTGATATAAAACATAACGAGATAAATCACTCCGTGCATAAAGTTCCTTTTTAAAGTATTTATTATGAACAGCCACTTTATTCATTCTCTTCGCTCCTGAGCCTGGCGTTGGGGTTGGTGACCTTGATGGCCAGCTGTGCTGCCCTCTCCACGATGATCTTCCTGTTCTTGGAGGAGACATTGTGGGCGATCTCAGCGCAGTATGTCCTATATGGGCAGATGGGGGGGGGGGTGGAACAAAAAGCTCAGTTGATATTGGCTGAATTTGCATTGTAACACCAACAAGTCTGTTTCAGTTAGAGTTGGGCGATATTTAATATAGTATAGTCCTCCAATGATAAGAAAATGATCTATACAGGTATAAATGATAACGGACAAGCAGAGCTGCACGCCTTGGCGTACTTTGATACACAAGATGAATAAAACGCTGTCATCGTGAGGAGAAGCAACGTTGGTGTGGGAAAGTATGTACTCGGCAGACCGTTCTCACTATCAAGACTAAACTACCTCCCACAAAACTAAACGGGGTGAAAAGGCGATAAACACCGGTGACTGTTGGCTGCACCTCAGAGAGTGAATGGAAGCTAGCATGGTTAGCTTAGTTTAGCATCTGACCAGGTGAGTACGTATATCTTCCCCGCTCTACTGTAAGGGGCGTTTCACAATTCGGGCAGGTCGAGTGAAGGCGGGCAGCACGGTGTACGGTGTATCCAACTACTCGTACACACATAGGACATACCAGCCTAAGACTACCAGCCTTCAAAATAAAAGCGCAGTTTGCGGTCTGTGTGAACAAGAGTCACACGGTTAAGGGGGAACTACACTTTTTGAGAGGACTTTTACCCATCATTCACAATCCTGATGTGAAACATGAACACATTTCTTTCCCTACTCTGTGCATTATAACACAAGTTTTAGCTAGTTTACAATGCTGTCATTGGAATATGAATCCCTGTTAAAAAAAACGTTGCATCGTTTGATATACATGATGTGCTCATGCATCAACACGTACACCGATGATATGTAATAGTTGCAGTATCTTGCCCTATATTGATTATTTAAAACACTACCAAAATCGGCGTATTGATACTAGCTAAATAACACCTCGCTAATCGCATCATTCACAGATGGAAGAGTGAATACCCAGCTCTCGATTTCACTACACAGACTCAACAAGATGCTTGTTTTCCGTTTTTTTTTTTACAGGAAGCCTGGAGCACATGTCTTGTGCAGGAAGACACAGCCATCCCAATGTGAGCGGAGATCCTACTCCAAGTGTTGTAGCCGCGGTTGTTGTTGACAGGCATAACTACCAATGTGCCAAGAAAATAATTTTTGGTGGCGTTTTAAAATCATCAAAATATGGAAAGATACTGCAACTATTACATGTTATCAACAATGATCAGAGTGTGTACATGAAATGATGCAACGATTCATAGTCGAAATAAGATATGCCTTTATTCGTCCCTCAGTGGGGAAATTTGTAAGTACATCCCAGTTACCACATTGTAAGCTAGTTCAAACTTGTTTTCTCACGTTATAATGCAAACATAGGGGAAAGAAATGTGTTGTGTATGTGCTCAATGCCCAACCCAATATGTGTTGACATACGGATTGTGAACGATGAGCAAAATTTTGTTTTCCACAGCTCTGTGCAGAAGGTAGATTTGGTCCAATTATTAAAAAAAACTTACATTTCAGAGTTCAGAGCGTGTTTAACCTTGAAGATGAAAGTGTCCCTGCATTAACTGTCACTGAATAAATAGCTGGTACACAGCTCATTGGAAGAATTAAGTACAAACACGGCTCTCGGCATGAAAGAAAAAGAATGAAAAAATCTTTACTGAAAAATTAATCAGTATGTGTCATTTTGAAGACCAAACACTCATAAGAGCTTGCAGTTATGACAACAACAATAACTAACTGTTGCTCACTGAATTTTGGGGGGTAAAGCTGGTTTCAGCATAGGACTATTGGAATATAATTTTGTGACATTACATAGCAGTTGCAATGAAATAAGTGTGCATGCATAACCTACTTGTTACTCATCATCAGGACCTCCAGCTCCTTGACATTGCGCACCAGGAACTTCTTGAAGCCAGTTGGCAGCATGTACTTCGTCTTCTTGTTGCTACCATAACCGATGTTGGGCATCAACATCTGGCCCTTGAACCGCCTGCGGACCCTATTGTCAATGCCTCTGGGCTTGCGCCAGTTTTTCTGTTTGGGAAAGGGAAATGGTTCACAATTACGTTGTATGAACTATAGGTTGACATCAAGTTCTGTAAACTTGCAGAACTGTAAACTCACAGCGATCTTGACATATCTGTCGGACTGGTGGCGAATGAACTTCTTGGTTCTCTTTTTGACGATTTTGGGCTTTGTGAGTGGTCGGAGGGCTGCCATGGTGCCTGTGAATGGGGGGACAAAAATAAAGCACATCTTTAAATGGTCAACGGAGACAGATATACAATCTCAGTGACAACCACTACACCCCTGGGACAGGTTAGACTAATCGAGATTTACTTTGGAAACGAAGGATTCACAAACTTAAATTACATTCACGTCTTGCAGGAAGGTTGACTTGTCCACCGGCTAACGTTTAGCTACATTAATGTAAAGCACTATACCGCTCTAAGCATTACACGTCGAGGTCTAAATACACGTCTGAAAGACTAAACATATTGTAAATACTTTCAACAACCACGTAGAACAAGAATACTATTTAGCGGACCTTTTCTTAATTTGACAAGCAGGCATGACTGGTATGGAGCTAGCAGCCAGTCAGTAGCTTTAGCAGACACGTCGCGTTAAACTACATGAATTAGATTAGCTTTTTACAGTCTAATTCCCCACTAGCTAAAAACTATATACATACATCGACACCAATAAGTGACAAAATCGTGAAGTATTGAAACAAAACGAGCAGATTATCACAGATTGTAAACACTCACCGGCCGATGTAAATCCAAAAGGAACCTCGCCGACAGCGGAAGAAAAGAAAAGGACTTCCGGGAGTGTCGCAAATGCTGCTGGGAAGTGTAGTCCGCCGCAACAACCGTTACTTGAACCGTATACGGTTTTGTACATTACATTGAAAACCAACACCACAATCCAAACATTAGAATACAATATAGTGGCTTTGCGTTGCTGTTCGTTTTAACCAGCCTATAGACTCAAACATTAACAACTACCTTCCCACTTTCACTTCTGTTTACTGCGCTGCCAGATGTTTGCGCACTTCCTGAACACCCATTTTTTTTATAGGAGGGGGTCCTTTTTGGGAAAATTGACGACAAATCTTGCCCTGTGAATTCCTTAGATGTTGTCCTTAGGTGACTCTTAGAACAACCGTGGACGTTTTAGCTGACATTGGAGTGCCATAAAAGGTAAATGATTAGTTTATTGTCACATGATGATATCGATGACATGTAAAACTCAGGTGGACTCAATTTATTTGCCTGTTCTTGTTTTGTTTCCGAGCAAGATGGACTATCGGCCTTTCAGAAAGTGAGTCTTTTAAAACGTATTAGTAAATATGTTGTTGTGATGTGAATATGTTATGGTGGATCGTCCGTATATTGTTCCTCTCTTTAACTTTCGTTTCTCCTTATTTCCAGCGATGTGGGAGGAAGTCACGGCATCGCTAATCCGGGTTACTTCACAGCAGCCGAGGGCCCTCCTGGTATGTGTTATTGTGTTCCTTTCACCGTTGCTTCACACTTTAAGAAAGGACGTGGTTACACACTGCACACTTCCGCGCTGCAGCGATGCAAGACATCTGGTGACGTCACCAATGTCTTCATGCTGTGGATTTGGAGAGGTGTAAAAAAGAGCCAGGTGTTTTGTTCTGAAGGACTACACCCCACCAGTCAGTATTTAGTGTTGTTCATAAAGCTTTCTGGATGGATCCCAACGCTGAGGGACAAGGTAAGTCATCTAGTACACGTACTTATACACACTGTATGTACACTCACATATGAAAAACACATGTGGCCCTCCAAAGTCTTGAATTTCACATTTGTGAGGGATTTAAAACAAGATTAAAATGTTATCTATGATGCTGTTTTGTGTGTTGTATGGAAACCTTGTACGTTTTTACACATGTAGACAGACTTAGTTGGATTGAACTGGTTTGTCTGGTTTGTTTCAGCAATGTTCGCCCCACCCATGGCTGACGCTTCTGGTCCTAGTGCTCCACCAGCCGGCATGTTCGACAGCATGCCGGGATACGAAGGCACTGTGGCTGGGGGAGGAGGTACAGTATGGAGCCCTGGATGGTCCTCTTGTAGATATTTAACTTCCTCTTCATGAAACCATGAACTTCTCACATGTCATGTCGCCGTTCTATGAACACAGAAAGTAAACAATGGGAAATATGGATCATTCCGGACATTCTTTTATATATTGTCACCACCGGCTAGCGTATGTTACAAATAGTGGTTTAAGCAAAAAAAATTTTTTTTTATTATTATTATTATTTTTGCTTTAGCAGACACGTCGCGTTAAACTACATGAATTAGATTAGCTTTTTATCTGTAAAGATGTGATATTTTATTAATTAATAATTTAATAATTAATAATAAATTAATAATTTTGGTTCGCTTATATATATATATATATACACCTGTGCCTGCCTGGTATTCACGTACATATCCATAGCACGTGCACACACACTCACAATTTGCGATCATGATATTGTTACAATAGACTTCAATGATAGCGGATGTTAGTAGCTAAACTTTGTCAAATCACCATCATTTGTTGTTACGTAGGGCACTGTTTTCTGAATGGAAGTCATGTACCCCCTACTCCTGCCTGCACATTTAAAAACAAAAACAACCCGCAAAATGAAACATCTTTGATCTTTCATTAATTTATTTATATTAGCAATGATGAGTATTAATTAAATGTCACATTATATTAAATGGTGAGAAGTTGGGGTAAAAATTGAACCAAGCATGTAATTTGCACAAGGGATTAGGGGGTTCATGACTAGGGTTGGACATCGTTTTAATTTCAGCAATTCCGGTTCCGATTCCTATTTTTGATTCTGGTTCCTAATGATTCTCGATTCTGATTCTTTTCAGAGAGAGGTTCATAAAAAGTTTGCATGGTTAAAATGAGGGCGCTAACCAAAGTTCTTGGATGAAATGTCTGTCTCCATGTTTTTTTTAAAATAATGTTACCTTTTTATGAATGACTTAATAATTACCATGAATTCCTCAAAGGCGTTTTAATAAGCAGTATGTATGTATAAAACTATTGAGAACATAAATATTTTGAAGGCTCTTTATATAGGAGTACACATTCACAAATCAAGTGTAACTTAACCATGTTAGTTCCAACTAAACTTCGTAGAGCAAGTCAATGGTTTGATATAGAATATATGTATATATATATATATATATGTATGAGTGGGTGGGACCTACAGTACATAGCAACAGCTATCACTGTTGCTAGGGAGCCATATGTCCAACTATCAACTTGAAATTAACAGCAACGGAGAGGAATATCCAACGGCCAACGTGAAAAACTAACTTCACCGTGGTAAACAAGTAAGGTGAATAGAGTGACGCAACTTCCTGGCTAAAGTTAGCATTAATGTCAGGCAAAGGGTAAAGTACACATCGCTGGTTATTTGAATTAGCCTCCGTATTCACAGTATAAAGTTTCATCCACCTCATTTATTGTTTTGCTTACCTGATTGGTTGAAAGAAGTGTGGCGTAGCCCATCAAAAACGAGGGTGGGGGAAGTCCGGTGTAGTGTGTCATAGACGGGGCAGTAAACCGTGAATCCGGGGGTGTTTAATCCTGATTGCCCGTCCTTCTTTGCGCAATCCTCATTTTTTGCATAACCTCAGCAAAACTAGGAAGTACCATCACATTTTATTAGGCGAATACAGCAGAAGAGATGCACCATCTCGCCATACAGCCATGCGTGAAAATTGAAATGAACTTTCCACCTCTTTGCAGGATTTCTGCCTCCTCCGATGCCTGCGCATCCTACTCCCCAACCTCAACCTGGACCTGAGCAACCGCAGTGGAAGTAAGGCTGAAACCTCTTATACCCTCAAGTAGAGTACTCTTGCAGTAAAGACGATGCAGATATTCATTGCATTCCTTTGCAGTATTCCATCCATAAGTGAGAGTACAGCGCGGGAAGCTTTTGCTCTGTGGGCCTCCAGCAAGTGTTGTTACAGTTCAGCACCAGCAAAAGATGGCGTGATCACCGGCATGGAGGCTTTTAATACCTACAGGGTAAAGAGAAGATATGTTTGTATGTCAGTACTGGGGCTTTCAATGTTAGTGCAGACCTGCCAACATGTACAAATTTATAGTAACATGCAATTTGACTCTTGAATGTGCTTGCATACAACAAAATGCTCTCCGTTTTGTTGCATTTTCCTGGTTTCAGTTGAATAGATATTATCAGATTTCTAGATGTCTCTATTTCACTAGTACAGGGGTCTCAAACTCAATTTACTTGGGGGCCACTGGAGCTCGGGTCGGGTTTCCCCCCCCAAAAAACGCATTTATTAAAAACAAATTTTTTTAAATTATTTTTCTACACAAAATAAGATGAAAAATAAATAAACAAGAATCAAGAATAAAGAAAATCAATCAATCAGTAATAAATAAATACATATAATAATTAATAATAAAACGGCAAATAATAAAAACTTAAGAAAGCACATATAGTTGGTGGGTAGACAAATGATTTTTTTCAGATTAAAATGAACAAAGTATTATTAGAGCCCTGTAGACATGACAAAAAACGACTATAGTCACATTTATACTCTTTTTATTTACAACATATTGCGCAACTGCAGGGTCTTGAGACACATGCTAACTCGCAAACTAGAGAGCTAGCGACCTAAACGGTAGCCTTCAAGTTATTTCCTTTCAACTTAAATAGCCAAAAACGTACCACTTCCACACGGATAGGGAGGATAACTATTAACAGTTATTTAACATGAACATGAATCAAATGTAATAATTTTTTCTGGGTACATGATCCCATACAGCATCCATATCAAACTTGGCGGGTCGCACTAACATTAAACTTTCATATCAAGGCGGGGGCCTCAAACTAGTGCCCTGCGGGCCACATTTGGCCCACGGGCCGCGTGTTTGAGACCCCTGCTGTAGTATTTCAAAATCATGGGGGCACGACCGCTGGCGTGTGCAATGGTACATAACAAACAAAACGGTGCAATTAGACCAATGCAATTTTAAATGTTTTCCCAGTATCGCTTGGAAACCTTCACTGAGTCGAGATCTACTGAGTGGAGTCACGAGCCATACAATGGTATGTCACTGTTATCTTGTGTATGTTTTACTTTGCAACTGATTAGCATTGTTGTTTGCATCACTTTACTCATTTTGTCTTCACCAATGTCATAAAATGTCAGTCAGAGACAAGACATTTTGACAAGAAAAGTGTTTACAGAAACTCTGTTCCCGGTCAGCTCTTTTAAGATGGAAAGCATGTTTTGTTTTGTTTTTTTGGACCAGGACAACCAGTGGATGCATACGCCCAACCCCCTCCAGGGCCGTGGGATATTGCTGCTGCATCACCCAGTTATTTTGTGAATGGCAAACAAATCATCAAAGTTCCCAACACTTCATCTATGAAGGTTCTTAATCGTTTCTCGTCAATTCTAACATGTTCAGACAAGAATCTTTCTCTTCTCCTAATGACGATCATTTGATCAACAGAGCTGCCATGTTTGTGTTGGAATGGGGAGAAAACCTTGCAAAGACTGTGCTGGGGCTGGCAATGTAAGTCATTTCCATTGGTCACCATGGCACCTCCAGTAGTATCATTCAATTATTATTATTATTTTTTTTTGCCTGCAGAAAGTTTGTTGGGTGTGCAATGGAGCTGGCTTCCGTCATGGAGATGAGCGATGCAATCACTGCTTCGGCAGAGGAAGGGAAAAGTAAATAAAACATTTCACCTCTGATCATTTATTTCATTTCTCAAATGTCTGCAATGATGTATGTGTGTAAAAAATATTTTCCCTTAATTGTTTAATGAAATAAGTGTCATTTATACACTATTGCCACAGCTGCCACCACTGCCAGGGGCAAGGATCCACGCAATGTCCCACATGTCAGGGAAAACAGCAGCTTTTGGTCTACATCAACCTGACTATAAAATGGTGCTGTTTAAGTTATTGTCAAGACAACATGATGGATTTCCCACTTTTTTATTATTTCAAATTGTAACAATTATCAAAACTATTATTTTAGGACAAACAACAGTGATGACTATGTTGTGGAGCAGTCCAGTGGCCTAAAGGTGGATAACCTCAGCGAAGTGTCTGGGAAGGAGCTTTTCAGGGATGCTCAGTACTTGGTAAGATGTTTTTATAGCTCATTTTCTCACAGTAGTAATTTAAACATTGTGGACAAATATTTTCAGACACCCCCTTTTGCAATATATTTTATTTGTTTGTCCAGGTGTACCCAGTGATGGGCTTCCCGGACCCTGCCGTGGTAAATGCTGCACAGCGTTTAGTCAGTGAACACCAGGGCAGGTTCTCCCGCACTTCTCGCATTCTGCAACAGGTTGGCATTCTATGCACACTGAACACTTTTAGCTTAGTGTAATATTTAAAAACATAATTTTATCATTGGTAATGTATTAAAAGTTCTAACGTTACTTTCAGTAACATATCCATGGTTCTTCTTTGTCTCCAGCGTCAAACCATTGAGCTGATTCCTGTGACCAAGGTTACCTACTCATGGAAAGGGAAAACCAACCTTTACTTTGTTTACGGCAATGAATTCAAAGTCAGTGCTGAGAACTACCCTGCGACCTGTTGCTGTACTGTGATGTAACCGCAGTTGCTGCAATGTAATTCATTCCGTGTGCCTTCTTTAAGCGCAGGAGCAACTCGTAACATCCTTTAATTTGACATTCTATGCAGTTAATATACGCCACTTATGTGTCTTCTGTAAATTCACGACCGTCCTGACAATTTTTGTTTACCTAATGCATGCTGCCCAACACAATAATTGCCTGGAAAATGATGAAATGTAAACTTATTCATTGTACTGTATATTGAAATTTCTTTGCTCGTTCATTTTTCTAAAATGTTTTTCTAAAACACTGCAACACGTGTTTGATTTCTGTTTTGATAATCTTTCCAAAAGAATGTTTTGTAACATGATATGGCACATGTTTTGTATACTTGTTTAAGACGTATATGCTTTTGCATGAAATACAAAAAAATAATAATCTGCATTCATTGAATAATTCGAATAAAGTGTTTCGTAATGTTTTGCTTTGAGTGATTTCGTCATAATAAGTGGACTGTCGCAGCTGCGATGACGTACAGAACGTGTTCGCCATAATGACAGTAAACCAACAACAAAAAGCCAAATTAAAATACATAAAGGTCTGGCTGTGAAACATTTCCGATACTACCAACGTTCGCTTGCAGCAGTAAGGTTGGGTCCGTGTCGACACATTGAAGCCTTGTTAATCTGGCCAAACTGAAGAACAACTGAGCGCAACAACGAGGTAAAGTTAGCATGCTAGCTAACTAGACAGGTTTACCTGTAGTGCCGCTAGCTAATGGCTAATATCTTAACACTTGTTTTTAAGTACAGGTCGCTCATCGTGGTTCGGAAATTGATGCTGTGTGGTACAATGCAATGTGTATGTTTGGATAAAACGTGTAAAGTAAATATAGTACTGGGTTTGGTAGTGACCACGTTAGCAGGCTAATAAATTAGCATCCACGTTTAACCACGGTGCGGCGACCTACTACTACAAAGGTGGATTTACGTCTGTGGATAGTTCTAATAAGCTAATATGAGAAAATGCACAATGTGTTGCTTCAATCGGAAGAAGCGCTTCCGCATGCACGCTTGCTATTTTCCTGTTTTGAAGTGGCCTATAATTTTGACAGCTGCAGCTCCAGAAGACTGGTGCACCTGTGAACAGTCAATCTGTGTGCTTCTTTTGCTAAATGTATCATTCTGTTTTGGCCGACTAAATATATGTCATGCTTCCTTGCAATGTATCTCTAGAGTTTTACCTTGTTTGCTGATTGTAAGCCACAAGATATTTACTGATATGGACCTCTTTCGTGAGTTGGCTATATTGAAGAGTGCGGTGCACTGACATTTTAGTACTAGTTTACTGGTTTTCCCATTGGCAGAGTTATGGCGTCGGCATCTGCCAGTGTGGACGCCAAGGCAGAGCTGACTACTCTACTGGAACAGTGGGAAAGGGAACAACAAGGCAGCACACAGGAGCTTGTCAACATCCTCACCAAGTAAATGAATCTGTCTCATCTATCAACCATAGTTCCACTGACTTGCCAGTGTTTAACAAATTGAAATTACAGAATCTCAGAGCTTGTGGAGAAAGAGACAGAAGAGTACCACAAAGCCGACCCGGACCCTTTTGATGATCGTCATCCTGGTATGATAAAGAAACCGGATGAAAAGATCGATGTTTTGGTACTGTATAGATTTTTACACATTGTTTTCCACTAGGGAGAGCTGATCCTGAATGTGTGTTGGGGCATTTGCTCAAGATCCTGTTCAAGAACGATGACTTCATGAACACTGTAAGGATAGATTGAGTGGGTATATTTGATACTTACTAAAGTGAACCTGCAAGTGCTTGATAACATTTCTTCTTCCATGTAGTTGGTGAATAGTTATGTCATGGCCAGCAGAGAATTTTCGCTCAATGCCGCAGCCTGTCGCTTGCTTCAGAACATCATGCCTGGCCTGGAGACAGCGGTGGTATTTCAGGAAAAGGTAAATTGTTGCCCTTGAAATGACGTGATGGTAATTTTTTTCTTGTGTCAGATTCGGTCTCATTATTACAATAAGTGTTTTAAGTTAATGTGGTCCCTGCAATTTAATTTCTGTAATTATTCTAATGTGTAGTTTACTTACACGGCTGCTGCGTTAAGATATGTTAATTATGACGACAATTATAACAACTATAACTTCTGTCAGTAATTCAACATCTAAAACAGACAGAAACACATGGGTAAACTAAGGTCATGAAGATAACTTTTTGAGAGGTGGATAACGCCACACAGTCAATAGTGGCCACCAATCAGTTGTTGTCCACAGACTAGAGTCAGAGTCCAGTCTGCAAGCAAGTTCCATTTGTTTTTCTACTATTAACCACAACAAATCTTAAATGGGACCTATTATGCTCATTTTTCGGGCCTTTGTGTTGAGTTGTGGACTTCTATAGAGCAGCTACACACAATAACCAGCACGCCAAGCTTTATAGTTCTTCCCGGATCCGCACCTTTTCAGCAGTATTTCTTTGGATTTAGTGGTTCCCACAAAAACGGTTGTTTTAAATTTATTCTATCCACGCCACTCGCTGTGAACGGTATAGGAACTGATAAACGGCGATGTATCTTTTTCAAATGTTGTCTTTTTAACATACAGCCGTATGTGTTGGATTCCGAATACGATCCGGAAGTAGAGACTGGACAGTCCGAGGTTTTTCAACATAAGAGGTTACTTCAAGATGTCTCTCAATGGTCAGTAGTTGTAGCAGTTTAGCGTTAGGTTTTCTACGCCATCGGTAACGTCTAATCTAGCCACTAATTGTGGTGGGAAATGACTATTAGCAACCCCGCTCTCTGTATGCAAGCGCTTTTGCTTTTATTATGACTTCCGCAAAATAAACACAGTTAGAACACTGATAAATTGTTACTTCCTGCTTGCCCTTCTGACTCTTCCACACGACCAAGTAACGTTGGAAAGTTTGTTCCATGTTCACAAAACAGTCCAGTGTGAAATGCCGTTGACAGATTAAAATTGATTTCCTTTGCTGGTAGGTAATCAGCTTGGGGGAGGGCAGAGAGCGCCAATGGTTTACTGCCACGTCCATATAAGGAAGTCCGCCCCTCTGTGATGTCACAAACGGGCAGTTTTACCACGCCTTTTGAAACTGAGCGTTTTGAGCCATTCCAAACTTTTTTTTTTCTTATTTTTAGGGCTCACTTCCAAATGCGCTAACCTCATTATCTGAAACTTTGGCATCATTTAACACGACAATACAACATTGTAACTACATTTATAGGTCAGAAAAGTGGAAAAAGCATAATCGGTGCCCTTTAAATAATAATTAAATAATAACTCTGTACCCTGGATCATTTAAGCCAGTGCCACACATATTCAGTTACAAGCTAAGGCTTGTTCTTAATTATGTGTTTCTTTGGTTTGTTCTTTTCAGGAGGGAATCGTTGAAAGGTTGTTCAAGTGGGCTCGGGAGGCCGAGCAGCCCCTCAGAATCTATGCCACGGGCTTGCTGGCAGGCGCCATGGAGAACCAGGACATTGCAGCCAACTACAGAGAAGAGAACTCTATTGTGGTCAGTAGGGGATGCTGTTGTCGCGTATGGCTTGTCTCTTGTGAATGAAACGTGATAAAGTGCACACACTAGCGTCATTTCCTCATCCCAGTCCATCAGCTTGTTTTAATACTTTGCTTTAACAGGTGCCATTGATGCTGCATCGCTTACGTGAGCTTCAAGATAAAGATGCAGAGACTAAAAGAGAAATCAAACGACCCAACCCCAGAAAAACCCTTAGTGGGCCTTTACTACCTTTGGATGAAGAGACTGTTGATGCAGGCTTTAAGGTGAAGCCTTTCTCACTAGGCCATAATGGGGCTGAAAGGGAAGGACCCGAGCAAGAAGATGATGGGGATATGACGCTCTCCTCTGTCTTGGAGCCCGAAAATGAGCTTTCATTCCGTCTCAACACCCCTCACAAGACAAGCAGCCATGCCAACTCAGCTGTTAAAACCATGATGAAGCCCATGTCAGCCCCAGGCTCGGTGCTCCACCAAGGCCTGTCTGACAGTAGTACTTACCTAAAAAGAAAAGCCGAGAGGGATAGTGGCAGGACCGCAAAGCACAAGTTGAATTTTTCTCTACCGGAACCAGAGAGGAATTTCAGTGAGCTTTCCAACAGCAGCTGGTCTGAGATGAGCCCCTGGGTGATTGGCAACAACTACCATTTATACCCTCTGACACCAGAGATTGAGCAGAGACTCATTCTGCAATATCTCACTCCTTTGGGAGAATACCAGGAGGTTAGTTTGTTTTCTTCAGCATTGACAGTGTATTTTACAAATGTCAGGGCTGTTGATTTTCATCTTTTGCATTGTCAATTTTAATGTTATGAACTAGGGATGTATTTAAAATTGGGATTTAATTGATTAAATACATTGCCAATATTGAGTATTAGGTTGGGTTGTAAAGCAAAATGTCAAATTTCTGTTATTGTTCCAGTCATCTTCAGAATTTCTTTCTCCTGTCTTCAGCTTTTGGCAGTATTCATGCAAATGGGTGCACGTGAGCTCCTCATGCATTACATGGATCTAAAGCAGACCAACGATGTGCAGCTCACATTTGAGGCACTGAAGGTAAAAAAATCCCCACTGCTGATAAAACCTCCGAAACGTCTTCTGAAGTCCCATGCACATAATTTAAATTTTCTTACTTTCTTTTTCCTCTGACAGTACTTAGCTTCTCTGCTGCTTCACAAAAAGTTTGCTGCCGAGTTTGTGGCGCATGGAGGGGTCCAGAAGTTGCTGGAAATCCCGAGGCCCTCTATGGCCGCCACTGGAGTATCACTGTGCCTCTACTACCTTGCCTATAACCAGGATGCAATGGAAAGGGTAAATAAAAAATAAAAAAACATGACACATAATGTGCTTATGTATGTGTGTACATATGGTATTTATATGCTTGATCAAAATTTTAAGACCAGTTTGAAAATTGTTATCTATGATCTTCTCTAAGGAGGTTCTTAATAGATCTTAAAAACAAATGGGAGTGAGAAAAAAAAACGTAACTATTTATTTTGAACAACCTCTATATATGGCATTAAGGATTATCCTTTTTTGCAGTACATTTAGCGAGTGAAGTATATTTTTATACTTATTACCCCATATCTCCACACCGCGAGTTAGATAAAGTAATACCAAAAAGCAATAGAGAGTATGGAGTGATTTTTTGTTCAAGGACAAATTTTGCTTTATTCAATATTAAGGTATTTCTTGTCACTTTAGGTTTTATATTTTTAGTGTTTTAGTGATTTCCAGCTCATAAATGTATTTTCATTCACCCTTTCAATGTCTTAACTGTCAATTTGTATTTGGGCGTATGTATTCTTTCTGCTATTACCAAGCAGCATTATTTGAGTTCTACTTAAGTTCAAGGATAATCAATTTATTTTTATCAAACCATTTCCCTTTTGGGACTTTTTAAATTAGCTTTCCCCCGGAACAAAAAACAGTAGGATTGTCTGCAAATGATACTTCCTTTAGGTCTTTCATAACTTTAGAGATGTTGTTAATATATAAGTTGAACAGTTGTGGTCACATTTTGCATTTGGTGAACATTTTGTGGGCGAGTTCAAGAGCTAATATGCTCACAATAAAAGAAAATAATAAAAAATAGGCTTTCTGACTGCATATTAGTTTTATTATTATTTATTATTATTGCCCATATTTCCAAAATTGATATCCCTTTACACAAAATATGTGGTTATTGTTGTAGGTGTGCATCAAATCGTTTACCACAAAGAGATTTCCCCGACTTATAAAACTAATTTCTATCTGTGATTAATTCTGAGTTTTTTTCCATTAATGTGTAAAAAGCAAGCACGAGTTAGACCTTATTTGTATTTATGTTATGACCTCTCCTTCCAAGGTGTGCATGCTTCCTCCCTCCGTCCTGTCAGATGTGGTTGGTTACACACTGTGGCTGCTGGAGTGTTCGCATGCATCCGGCTGCTGTCACGCCACCATGTTCTTCTCCATTTCCTTCTCTTTCCGTGCTGTGCTGGAGCTCTTTGACAAGCAGGACGGCCTGCGACGCCTCGTTAATCTGGTAGGACAAACCAGCAACTCGCCTCATGTGTTCCCGTCTCTCATATGCACATGCAACCATCTGCATTTTATTTCAAAGCACATGTTGATTGTAATCTGTTGTATCATATGACATTTTCTAGATTAGCACATTGGAGATCCTGAATCCAGACGACCAGGGAGCATTGCTGAGCGATGATGAGATTTTCTCGAGCAGGCAGACAGCCAAACACACTTGCATGGCGCTGCGCCGGTACTTTGAAGCTCATCTGGCCATCAAGGTGGAACAGGTGAAGCAGTCCCTGCAGCGCACCGAGGGAGGCGCTCCCATTCACTCCCAGCCCTACTACAAGGTATATGAAGCACAATATTCCAATGACTTGACAATGTAAAGTGAAAGTGGCTCCTGTCAGATGCATTTTAGTTCTGTCGTCATCAATTTGCATCTTTTTGTGTCGCAGGCGCTCAGCTACAGCCGTGAACAGGTAGTGGAAATGATGGAGTTTCTTATCGAGTATGGCCCCCTTCGTCTATATTGGGAACCGGCTGAGGTTTTCCACAAACTCTCCTGCGTCCAGCTGCTCCTGCAACTTATCTCCATCGCCTGTGACTGGAGAACCTATTACGGCAGGTGTGGAGGATCCGCTTTTTTCATGATTTTTTTTAGCCGTGTTGACTGCATTGAGTGGTTTTATAGTTAAGACGTGTCTTTCCATACAGGAGTGACACTGTGCGCTATGCCCTTGACATCCTGAGTATCCTTACCGTTGTACCAAAGACTCAGATATTGTTGTCTGAGACAGTTGCTGTTGTCGATGAAGGCGGGTCCACTGTTTCTAGTGCTGGTATGTATGCAGCTATTAGCTAAAAGTTATTTTTGGTCAGATGTCAAATGAATATTTCAAAGGAAAAGCCACATGTGTGCTATTGTTCAGCATTAAGTATTTATATTTACCAGTATCAACATAATCTCAAACGTCCCACCACAATTCCTATAAACTCTTTTGTTTGTCAGTGTCAAAACCACCCATCTTAAGAGATGGTAATAATCTTTAAGAGTGTGTTTTCATTATTAATGTACATTTCTGTCTGAGACCGAACTGAATTCTTTTTGTTCTTGCAGGTATGAACATTGTTCTGGCTGTGGCAGAGGGAGAGGTGTTTGTGAATGATGCTGAGATCCAAAAGTCTGCCCTGCAGGTTGTCATTAACTGCGTCTGCGCACCTGACAAACGCATTTCCAGCATTGGCAAGTTCATTTCGGGTACTCCCCGTCGTCGCCTTCCTCACCTGACCAAAGCCAGTGAAAATGTGCTCACTAAAATGTGGAACGTGGTGCAGTCCAACAACGGAATTAAGGTAATTAAGGAAAACCGTGTATTTTTTTTCATATTGTATTACATGTTATATTACAAATGAAGTTGCCAAGCAGTTTTACACATGCAAACTGCAGTTTCCCAAATTTTGACCCCATCATTTACATACAGAAGACAACAGAGCCTCTTCACATCCAATTTTGTTATTTAAATGTTTAATTTCTCCGCAGGTTCTGCTGTCTTTGCTGACGGTGAAGATGCCCATTACAGATGCGGATCAGATCCGAGCTCTGGCCTGTAAGGCTCTGGTTGGTTTGTCTCGGTCCACTTCTGTCAGGCAGATCATCAGCAAGTTGCCTTTGTTCAGCAGCGGACATATTCAGCAGCTCATGAAGGAGCCCGTGCTTCAGGACAAACGCAGCGAACATGTCAAATTCTGCAAGTTTGCTGCTGAGCTCATTGAAAGAATCTCAGGGAAACCCTTGCTGATTGGCACTGATGTATCCCTGGCATGGCTACAGAGAGCGAGTGTGGTTGCTCAGTCGAGGATCACCTTTCCAGAGAAAGAGCTGCTTCTGCTTATTAGGAACCACCTTGTCGCCAAAGGCCTTCATGACACAGCCACCACCCTCACCAAGGAAGCAGATCTACCGATGGCATGTCTGTCACATCCGTCTCTCTCTGCGTCTACTTTTGTTCCTGTCACTCCTCCTCCCCCTACTGCTACTGTCGGTACTCTACCGCGCACCCCGCGGCTGGCCAATGGTGTTGGGTCAAGATTGGGCAACCATCCCGCTCATTCAGCCACTCCAACACCCAGCCATTTACAAGCACGCCCCTCTACATCACAACCTGCTGGACCCTCTAATACCACTTTCCCCTCGACGTCTGTACCCAGCTGTAACAACGGCTCGCCCCTGATTGGCCGGATCGTTTTCTCCCGAGAGAGGCACACGGGGTGCAACGCGATGAACTGCAAGAAACCTCGAGTGCTGAGGCAGAAGTCAGACCACGGCGCCTTCAGCCAGACACCGGCGATGAAAAAGCAGTTTGACAGACACATGCCATCCCCCCCCGCATTGGACAGTATCATCACAGAGTACCTGCGGGAACAGCACGCGCGCTGCAAGAACCCAGTTGCAACGTGCCCGCCTTTCTCTCTCTTCACCCAACATCAATGTCCTGAGCCCAAACAGAGACGGCAAGCGCCAATCAACTTCACGTCTCGACACACCAGAAGGGTCATATATCCTAAATACGGTGGAGTCGATGGAGGGTGCTTTGACAGACACCTCATCTTCAGCAGGTTCGTGCCTGAAATCCCCTTGCAGTTATTCAGTGTGCATGTTTATCTCCTGGATCTGGAAAATAGAGGTCCGTTGACATAAGCCGCTTGTCATTTATTTAAACTCCATTCGGTTTTAAAGCCCTTTGAGACTGTTTTGTGATTAATTGCGATATAAATAAAGTTGACTAGACTTCTGTGTATTTTTCCAGGTTCCGGCCAATTTCTGTATTCAGGGAAGCTGACGAAGATGAAAGCGGGTTCATGTGTTGTGCCTTCTCGGCTCGTGAGCGGTTCCTGATGCTTGGGACCTGCACGGGCCAACTGAAACTCTACAATGTGTTTACAGGCCAGGAGGAGGCCAGCTACAGCTGTCACAGTTCGGCCATCACTCATCTGGAGCCCTCACGGGTAAGCACAGGAAGCTCTCACTATGTACAACCATGTTATGGGTCGGATGCTAAGGCAGTGATTTTCACGGCACGTTTTTTACATTGGAAAAATCTTGTGGCACACCACTAACCAAAATTTTCACGTCACCACGACCTCACACGTGCATCAATAAGTCTATCGGACCACACGGACCAATATTACATTGCTCTGCCAGTCTTTACACCACAGACACTCCACAGTAGCCACGTTTTTACATCACCACTTTTTCTCTTTCCGAATGACCTTTCGGGAAACAGTGGTATCCATGGAAAGGAATATTCCAATCTCTTGTCTACATGCGTCGTGAAAATCAACCAGAATAGTCAATAGGGCATGCCCAGTAAAACGTAAACATCAACATCACGTGATACCGGCTTCCCCAAGTTTTTCTTTCACTTGTTGGAATAACTCCGTATTGCCAGTTTTTTGTCTGTCCAGTCTTGAAATTTAGTTTGAATCCAAAACAAACTTTGCTTAGTCCAGTGCCGATTGCTGGCCTCCATTTTTAAAAGTGAAGAACGTCTGGATCTGAGCGTGCGCTGAAAGAACGCACCCGGGATAAATTTAAACAGGAAAAGATCAAATTCAATCTTGCTAATATTTTATAATTAAACTCAGGACATGTTTTATATGAATATATATTTTCTTTTTTAATAAAACTGCACTTGTGAATAAAGTATAGTTTCACAGATGGCGGTAATGCATACAATAGCTGCTTGCCAACCGCCAATAAACAACAGAAGAAGAAAAACACCACGAAGACGAAGGCACCCTGACAACTTTCCGTTTGAATGGGTACAAGATACCTCAATCGGATTGGTTAAAGGAATATTCAATCCCTGTTCAATTCTTTCCGTTTGAGCAAATAAACCAAATGCAATTGGAATATTTGGGTATATTATTGACATAATGGCTATTGACATAATATTTGCATATGATGATTAATAAATGTTAATGATAAAAAGTGATATTGGATAATTCCTGACGGTTTCTCAAGGTAGACTAGTGTGCCGCGGCACAGTGGTTGAAAATCACTGTACTAAGGTGTGGACAGTTGAATCTTAGCTGTGCTAAATTTCTCTTTTTATCTGTTTAGGATGGTTCCCTGCTTTTAACATCAGCCTCCTGGAGCTACCCGATGTCCGCACTGTGGGGAATGAAGTCTGTGTTCATCATGAAGTAAGTCATTCATTTCAAAAGCTTGTAGTCGTATAAATGTGTAAAAAACGGTAAAAAATGAAATCCGGTGCAAAAGCCAGTCCTTGACTTTATGAAGATGACACAAGTTAGCTAAAATCAGTATCATACGATATGTTTTCTATCCTTCTGCCCCCACCTCAGCGGTGCTTTCGGCCCAATGCTACAGCCGCTTAATGCTGTCAAAACAGGGCACGTTCAAAAGATGATGTGCTGTTTAATTATGCTGGTCAACAGCCCGAGGCCCGCAGACGTCTCTTCGCTGCACAAACTATTTATTCACTCAGTGCGACCCAGGCAATACTCTTTTAATTGATCCTATGCTACGCAACAAGCTATGACAATGATTTGATTTCTTGATAGTCACACAGATGATCCAATTTCTAAATGAAATGTTACACCCCTTTTTGTCTGCAGGCACTCTTTTCTAGGTGACCATTACGTGGAGTTCAGTAAGCTCTCACAGGATCGCGTCATCGGAACAAAGGAGCACGTTGCACATGTACGTATACCCGTGTTGTAAACGTGACAAACATGAAATACAGAATCAAACTGACCTTCATGGCTGGCTACTCACGTCGAGCCTTCCTCTGTAGATTTATGACATCCAGACGGGTCAGGTGACGCTGACACTAAACAACCCCGACCTGGCCAACAACTACAAGAGGAACTGCGCCACCTTCAACCCCACAGACGACTTGGTACTGAACGACGGCGTGCTGTGGGATGTGCGCTCGGCGCAGGCCATCCACAAGTTCGACAAGTTCAACATGAACATCAGTGGCGTCTTCCACCCCAATGGCCTGGAGGTCATCATTAACACGGAGATCGTATCCTTGATCCAAAAAAGTGAAATGTACAGTTGGTTTGATACTTCATAAGATTCCAAGCATCTAGTTTGCTTCCAGTAGAACAGAAGTTAGATTTCCTTAGTCTGAATTCTTAGTGGGATCTAAGAACCTTTCACCTCCTTCACACGGTTCCTGCTCTGGACCAGTGTAGAACAGTCTTCAACAACAATGGCACCGTCATCTATGGAGGTAAATAGTGAATTGCCAGTGTGAAAAAGGGTCTCTGTGTGAAAGGAGCCTGCAGAGATGTGTTCAAACTCATTAATGTTGTTTTTTTCCCGCAGCAATGTTGCAGGCTGATGATGAAGATGACATGATGGAGATGCAAATGAAAAGTCCATTTGGTTCGTCGTTTAGAACTTTCAACGCCACAGACTATAAACCCATTGGTAAGGCCGTCCTTTGGTTGGAGACTGTGCTTCTACTCCGTATACGTTATGCTATAGTACTATAATACTTGGAAAGTATTTGATTTGTGACGTGTGATTGTGTTTCCCGCAGCCACCATTGATGTCAAGAGGAATATTTTTGACCTGTGCACAGATTCTAAAGACTGCTACCTTGCTGTGATCGAGGTAACCTGCGTTGCCCTCCAACAGTTGGGGGTTTCTTTATGCATACGCAATATTTTTCATTTCTTTATACATTTATTCCATAGAACCAAGACTCGATAAACACGGACACGGTTTGCCGGCTTTATGAAGTTGGTCGACAAAGACTAGCAGAAGAGGAAGAGGAGGATGAAGAGGATCAGGTATTATATGTTGTTTGATTTTGATTTCAGTGATTTATTGTAGGCTGCACGGTGGATGAGTGGTTAACGCGCAGGCTTCACAGCTCTGAGATCCGGGTTCAATTCCCCCCTCGGCCATCTCTGTGTGGAGTTTGCATGTTCTCCCTGTGCATGCGTGGGTTGAATGAATGAATGAAAGGTATTATGGTTATGGTTTTATGGAGGAAAAAACTACGGCTGTCAAAAGATGTAAAATTTTATCAGATTAATCACAGTTTTTAAATTAACTAATCATGATTAATCACCTTTGAGACTCCAAATTGTCCATAGGTATGAATGTGAGTGTGAATGGTTGTTTGTCTATATGTGCCCTGGGATTGGCTGGCCACCAGTCCAGGGTGTACCCCGCCTCTCGCCCGGAGACAGCTGGGATAGGCTCCAGCACCCCCGCGACCTTCGTTAGGCTAAGCGGTAGAAAAAGAATGAATGATTTATTATACGTTGTCACATCTTGTGTCCTTTTGTACTCAGGAGGATGACGATCAGGAGGAAGATGACGATGACGACGATTCTGACGATGACGTCGATACAGACCCTCTTATCGCCGAGCTTGAGAATGAGAATGGTGGCGTCGACGACGACGATGACGATGACGATGGAAATGCCGAATTCTCTCCCTCTGATGAAGAGGTGGCTCACCTTCTCGAGGAGGACTTAGATGTAGGGGACGACGACGACGATGACGACGACGATGATGACGATGACGACGATGATGATGACTCTGACAATGATGATCCTGACCTGTATGGAGACAATGGTGAGTACTGTTTCAAGACTGAGGCTGCAGGGCATCAAAGTCTGCAGTCTTTCCTCGTTGGCAACAATATCGTTGTTAAGATATGTAGTTATGTAAACACTCTTGGTGTTTTTTGTGAGGGCTTTAGCGTCAAAATAGCTATTTTCCCACCTGTTGCTAGCAAACTGATGAGATTCTAATCTTTGTTTTCCTATGTATCATGGTTATTTAGCCATAAATCACAATATTTTATATGCCTTGCAAAATCAGTCATAAAGTCATCCAAAATGCTAATGGTTTTATTTCATTTGAACATGCATCAGATTACAATTGAATGCATCCCATAATCAGTTCCTAGTTCCACATGTCCAAAAGGAGTAGGAAGAAGCAAAGCTTATTAGATCCTACCCCTCCATCTGGTACTTTTACAATCAGTAACTGTTACATTTGTTCACTTCCTGCTTTCCGTAATACAGTTTAAGTTTTTTTTTTTTTTTTTTTTAATAATGTACCTCATACTGAAGTACAAGGTTATATGAGCATACAATGACGTAATGGGTACCATAGTAACTGTCATGACCGGTACTGATATGGATGGCTTTAGATAAATAGCTGGAATTTAATGAGTTAATAATAAAAATGTTTTTTTTTTGTTTGTTTGTTTTTTTTTCGTCATTCACTAATAATTAAATTTTGTTTTATGATCTGAAACATTTAAGTGTACCAAACATGCAAAAAAAAAAAAATATATATATATACCGTTTTTGCCGACTAGGAGTTGCACTTTTTTCATAGGTTGGCCGTTCCTGCGACTTATAAATGAATAACTATTATATTAGCATATCTTACATCTATTCAGCCTGTTCTCTATTCTTTTATTAATAGAACTTGCCTTCCGAGAGGACGTAATGTCTGTTTTGGTCAAGTAGTTTGTAAGATAAATTATCTGCAAAAATGCGACTTATACTCCAGTGTGAATTATGTATGTTTTTTTTCTACCCTATGATGCATTTTTGGCCTTGTGCGACTTATAGTCCAGAAAATACGGTCAGTAAAATGTATTTATATATAGTACCTTTCACAATCAAATTATAAACCATTACATTTTTGTGCAGATCCCAGATACATTTTATTGAAATTAATTTTTGAGAAAAAAATACGGTAATTAAATTTTTTGACACTACACGACTACATTGTGGTGGGAAGATAATGATTAGGAGATACGGCAAATATAATTGGGATGCTCCTACATTGTGGCTTCAAATCCTTTGCAGCAATAAAAAAAGTGTGCAATTTTGTGTTTGTGTCTTTTTAGTGCATTTAAGAAATGTCAGAGAAATGTGCTGACGCTGCGATTTTTTTTTGTCATTTTGGCAGTTTGATTCTTCACCCTCTGACAGATGCCTTTTTCTCTATTTCACCCTCAGACAGCTCCGACAACTCTGACCTTGAGGATCACATCATTCTATCCCTGAACGAGTGAGGGGCAATCGGCAATCGGGTCTGAGCAACTGGACTTCACGTCAAGACATCGGCCTCGTAGTCATCTCAGCTGCAGAGGAGGAGACGAGAAGAAGAAGAGGAGGAGGAGGAGAGCAGCAGATGCGGTGGGAAATAACTTGGAGCTCTGCCAGTTTGAATAAGTTGACGTCTGTGTACAAATGGACTCTTACGTGATAGGACCAAGGAAGACGGAGAGAAACAAAAATACACTTGTAAATCATATAGTTTTATAAGCAGGCCTGACGTGAGGAGAAATTGCATTTGGAATTTTATATTTTATTCAACTGTTGGATATTTTGTAAGCGACGATTTGGTGTGAAATTAGTCTTTGGAGGGAACAAGACCTACCTTGTAAGAGCGGGTTTGCGTAGCTATGAATGCAATGCATTCATTAGCATAGACTTTTGTTTTGTTTTGTTTTTTTTTCCCAGAACTCCTGGAATATTCATCAAACGTGTACTTAAGTTTTGGATTTAGGCTGCAACTTGATTTCCCAAGGATTTCCCATCAGCCGCCACATTCAAGCTTCACACAGCAGTGCCATTCTTCTTGTCTCTTCTTTTACATCAGACGAGTTAAATCTGCTCAGTGCTCTTGACTCTTGCTCCTGGACACCCCCGCGCCCCCCCCACGGCTAACACCCAAGCGGCTCTCTGTCATCTCCCGCCCGGCAAAGGTTCGTCTCCAGTGAATGGATGCCAGCCTTTTGCTTTTTGATGATACAACTCATTTCATTTTGCCAATTTTCTGCGCTGAAGGCTCTAAAAATAAGATATAAAAATCTATTTTCAATTTAAAATTATTGTTTCAGAGTCGATTTCAGACATGGAGGAGAAATATTCGATGTGGCTCAAATTTATAAAGAGTTATTTCTCGTTTATTTCTCATATCTATAATTTTACAAGGTTTCTTTTCACAAGACTGGACTTGAGATTCCTGAGACATTTTATGTACAGCTTGTATGTACCTAAAGTATTTTTCTTATAAATAAAACTGTAGAAAATTTGATTTGTGGGCTTCTTCACTGATGATGATCATTTTTGACACCCCTGACCCTTAATAATGGACCTTCCAACTGTTGCAGGCCTTCGTCACTGTGTTGAGGGCATTCACACTCTGATTCCACTCTTCCACCGTGCCGCCTAAATATTTCAGATGATCAAACAAATTTAATTATTAGTGAATGACAAAACAAAAAACGGAAAAAAATAACGTTTTTATTATTAATTCATTCAATTCCAGCCATTTATCTAAAGCCATCCATATCAGTACCAGCCATTTTGGATGACTTTATGCCTGATTTTGCACGGGGAGAACATGCAAACTCCATACACAGATGGGCGAGGGTGGAATTGAACTCAGGTCTCCTAGATGTGAGGCCTGTGTGCTAACCACTTGTCCACCGTGCAGCACACTTAATGTATTTAAAAGAAAAAGTGGAGAAAGTATGCATGGTAGGAAACTCATGTGAAGAACTAAACCTTTCCAGAGAAAAAAAATGATACCGTATTTTCTGGACTAGTATTAAGTCGCACAAGGCCAAAAATGCATAATTAGGTAGAAAAAAACATACATAAGTCGCACTGGAGTATAAGTCGCATTTTTGGGGGGTAATTTATGATACAAACTACTTGACCAATATAGACATTACGTCATAAAAGAATAGAGAACAGGCTGAATAGGTGTAAGATATGCTAACACAATGCTAATTCACCTACACTAAAAATAAACATGAACAGAAAAGGTGTCCAGTGTTTATGTAACATAAACACTTTTTTCATTTATAAGTCGCTCTGGAGTATAAGTCGCAGGAACAGCCAACCTATGAAAAAAATGCGACTTATAGTCCGGAAAATACGGTAATGATAAAAAATAAAAACAGAACCGGGCTGCACGGCGGGCGAGCGGTTAGCGTGCAGACCTCACAGCTAGGAGACCCGAGTTCAATTCCACTCTCGGCCATCTCTGTGTGGAGTTTGCATGTTCTTCCCGTGTATGAATGTGAGTGTGAATGGTTGTTTGTCTATACGTATGTGCCCTGTGATTGGCTGGCCACCAGTCCAGGGTGTACCCCGCCTTACGCCCGAAGACAGCTGGGATAGGCTCCAGCACCCCCCGCGACCCTCGTGAGGAAAAAGCGGTAGAAAATGAATGAATGAATGAATGAAAAACAGAACCGGGCTGCACGGTGGTTGAGTGGTTAGCGCGCAGACCTCACAGCTAGGAGACCCGAGTTCAATTCCACTCTCGGCCATCTCTATGTGGAGTTTGCATGTTCTCCCCGTGTATGAATGTGAGTGTGAATGGTTGTTTGTCTATATGTGCCCTGTGATTGGCTGGCCACCAGTCCAGGGTGTACCCCGCCTCTAACCGAAGACAGCTTGGATAGGCTCCAGCACCCTCGTGAGGATAAGCGGTAGAAAATGAATGAATGAAAAACAGAACCAGGTCTTCCAAACACATACATAACCTCATAAAAGGGGATTTGCAATCTATGCATTAACTTATGTACATGCCTCAGATTTCTCATGCACCATTGCTCCACTCATTTATTGTTTAATTAATTTTTTTTTAAATATTCATACTTGTGCTGTTTTACAGGCAAATGGGATACGGCAGTAGAAACGTTCCGAATGGTGTGTGCAACCAGGTGATAGATGAGCTGGTAAGATGTGTGTTGGCATTGGGGGTGTTAGAACACATCTCTCACTGCATCTTCATGTTTGCTGAGCATCTCCTCGTCACAGCGTAGCAGCAGTCATCTCTGCACCGTTTCACACGCTGTCCTTTGTCCTTTCCTCTACCGCGGCCGTGTCACCACAACACATGCACATGCTTGGATTGGATTTCTCTTTAATATCTAAAAATAGCTGATAAAAGCTAATAAAAAAACGCCTTGCAAAAAGTCCGGTTTTATGCGTGTAAGGCTGCCCACGGTGTTCCACTCGCTGTAGTATTACAGATGGGAGTCAGTCACAGCCGCAAATTAGCCCGCCAAACGTTGCCCTCCCACCCACACTGCATCAACTCTCCGGACGCCGTATACTCACTGAATCACTTGCTTTTCAAGTCACGATGCACGGAATTGAACAGAAACGGTGCTTTGCGGTCCCAGAATGTTTTGTATTTCAGGACAGATTAGCAGAATAAAAACTGTCAAAAATAAAAGTATTGCTTTGGAGGTGTTGAGTATATGCTAGAGTAGAGGTTCCCAGTAGCAAGGTTCTTCATTACAGCCTTTTTGTTTTGGGTGAATCCATTCTAGAACCAAAGTGTTGTATTATAAAACATCATATTTATTAACATCACGTTATGATATTCTTATACCAGTCTATGGTGTCTTCCTTGGGTAGGTACTGCATGGAGGGTGTTTACTTCCGAATGTATTTATCCCGCCCTCTTCCAGCTCTGACATTGCCAGCCACACATACACGTAGGTTAGTTGTTTGTTGTCAGTTAATTATAGTGATTTGGCAAAGTTTAGCTACTAATCTTAGCTGCAGTGTCATTGACCGTATAGCCAATCACAGGCATCTCCAAATGGTGGACCTAGGTCCGGATGCGGACCCAGTAACAGAGTGGTTAGCACGCAGGCCACACAGCTAGGAGATCTGAGTTCGATTCCCCGCTCGGCTATCCCTGTGTGTGAGTGGGTTTTCTCCGGGACTGGTGGCCAGCCAATCCCAGGGCACATATAGACAAACAACCATTCACACTCACATTCATACCTATGGACAATTTGGAGTGGCTAATTAACCTAGCATGTTTTTGGAATGTGGGAGGAAACCGGAGTACCCGGAGAAAACCCACGCATGCACGGGGAAAACATGCAAACTCCACACAGAGATGGCCGAGGGTGGAATTGAACCCCGGTCTCCTAGCTGTGAGGTCTGCGCTAAATAAAAACAAACCAATTCAAATAAAGTAGCTTTCCAGGATGAAATTGTAGCACAAAAAATAGCCTACTTTTTAAAAAGTAAATGATTCAATAAATAAACAAACACACAAAGATTTGAACCCCCCAATGCTAGACCCAAAGTTAGACTCTTTGGGTATACTTGAACCAGTCATGATTGACACTTACTATGGTACCCATCATGTACGTGACAAAAATAAAACCAAAAAACTCTTAAAGCAGGGGTCTTAAACACGCGGCCTACGGGCCAAATGTGGCCCGCAGGACACTAGTTTGAGGCCCCCGCCTTGATATGAAAGTTTAATGTAAAGTTTGATATGGATACTGTATGGTATCATGTACCCAGAAAAAATTATTACGTTTGATTCATGTTCATGTTAAAGGTTAAATAACTGTTAATAGTTATCCTCCCTATCCGTGTGGAAGTGGTAAGTTTTGGGCTATTTAAGTTGAAAGGAAATAACTCGAAGGCTACCGTTTAGGTCGCTAGCTCTCTAGTTTGCGAGTTAGCATGTGTCTCAAGACCCTGCAGTTGCGCAATATGTTGTAAATAAAAAGAGTATAAATGTGACTATAGTCGTGTTTTGTCATGTCTACAGGGCTCTAATAATGCTTTGTTCATTTTAATCTGACAAAAAATCATTTGTCTACCCACCAACTATATGTGCTTTCTTAAGTTTTTATTATTTGCCGTTTTATTATTATTATTATATTTATTTATTACTGATTGATTGATTTTCTTAATTCTTGATTTGTTTATTTATTTTTCATCTTATTTTGTGCAGAAAAATTAAGATATTTGAGAACAGTGGAATGTTTTATCAGAGCTTTTCTTGTAGAAAATTGGAACCAGAGCGAAATTTTTTTGTTTTTAATAAATGCGTTTTTTTTTTTTTTGAAAACCTGATGCAGCCCAGTCTCACCCAAACCCGAGCTCCAGTGGCCCCCAAGTAAATTGAGTTTGAGACCCCTGCCTTAAACTATATTAGGAAAGCAGGAAGTGAACAAATGTAAGAGTTAGTGATTGTAAAAGTACCAGATGGAGGGGTAGGATTTAATAAGCTTTGCTTCTTCCTACTCCTTTTGGACATGTGGAACTGGGAACTGATTATGTGATGCGTTCAATTGCAATCTGATGCATGTTCATATGAAATAAAACCATTACCATACTTTTGTATGGCGGTTAGATGCCATGTAGCACCCAAGGGGGGGGTATGGGGGGGGTTGCTGGCGGACCCCCGAAGCAGCACATTAGAAGGAGGAGGGAGGAGCTGCAGTTTGTGAAGAGAGAGGGTGAGAGAGAGCATATTCGCAAGGGCTTGACACATCAGTGTTGACAAAAGTCGTCATGTGACCAGCAGGAAGATGGCGCACCGTACGCTCCAATGCAGCTTCCTCTCTATTTGCGGCAAGTCGGACGTGAATGTTGCCACCTAGCCACGCATCGGCGTCTCATCCGTGGATCTTCGCGAATCAACTGTTGACGAAGTGATTTAAAAAAAAAAAAAAAAAAAAAAAGAGACTATTTTGAAGGCTAGCTGTGCTATACAGGAAATTGAGATGCAATAACACATTTTGAGGAGAGCGGGAAGCGCGTGCGTGTGCACGAGGCGGAAAGGATACCGCATCCGACCGGAGACACGCCGGGACATCATCATAATAAAAAAAGCCGAGACATTTGATGCTCCTTCATCCTTCATCCTTCATCCCCCGCCACCATCATCACTGCGCACACCGACGTCAGGATTCCAGCGGAGACATGTAGAAGGAACACCATCACCGTCCTCTTCCTTCTCCTCGCAGTTTTTCAGCCAACATCTCCCGTCGACAAAATGTGGCAAAAATAACCAAAATGTGGATCCCTACGGAAGAGGAGAAAATCGGAGTCGGTGAGTCAATTGCGCCGTTTATTGCTAATTAGCGACATTTCTTGTTTTCTTTTGTTCTTTACGTTTAAAATGAGCTTCGCTAATCGACACAAAAAAAACCTAACTTGGTTTTATATATCTCTTATGAAGCACATAACGCTCAATAAAAAAAACATATCACATATAATGGCTGCATTGATCGGGGTGGGGGGTGGAATTGCGTGGGATGATGCAGCCTCCAGTTCGAGCCCACTACCACGGAGTGATGTGATGTGATGTGATGGCGGTCTGCTGACATGTTGATTCAATGAATCGCACTCCTAATCTTTTCAAAGAGCTTGGTGCAACATGCGTACGTTTAGCGTTTTTGATGTTCTGCTCATGAGCAAACGTAAAGGGGTGGAGGGGAGGGGGGGGGGGTGTTAAAGAAAAGGGATGTAGTTTGTCTTGTCACCACCAGGGGGCACCATGACTGTGTCTCTCCAACAGGTGTAAACCGGCATCCAATACTTTTGGACTTCCTCTCTGTGTTGTGCCCTTTGACCCCGAATGAGTGACATAAAAAGAATAAAATGCAATAAACGCACACCCCCACACATATATTGTTTGGACATAATTGAAAAAAATGTGCAGTGTAAGCATAAAAACATCATTCTGGTGTGTCTTATCGCATCGAATCATCTGTCATCATTTAATGCAAAACGACAGCAGTTCTTTTGCAAGCACAGCTATAGTGCGATATATGCAATCATAAATAAAACTGAAAAAAATGGAATTTAGTGTTTAATGTAACAGGCGCTCTGGTGTTGGCGACCTTTCGTTGTACGCTGGTATAGACTTCCTGTGACCCTAAATAGGATGAATCGTATGGAAAATGGGTGGCCTGGTGGTTAGCATGTTGACCTCACAGTCTCTGTAGGAACATCTCTGTGTGGAATTTGCTAGGTGAATGCCGTTTTGTGGAAATAATAATAATAATAATAATAATAATAATACATTTTATTTGTATAGCGCTTTTAAAAATACTCAAAGACACTTTACAGAAGAATGGAGTTGAATAAAAGCAAGTAAACAGAGTAGAAGATACATTCATTTTATTTTATTTTTATCCTCACAAGGGTCGCATGGGTGCTGGAGCCTATCCCAGCTGTCTTCGGGCGAGAGGCGGGGTACACTCTGGACTGGTGGCCAGTCAGCCAATCACAGGGCACATATAGACAAACAACCATTCACACTCACATTCATACCTATGGACAATTTGGAGTGGCTAATTAACCTAGCATGTTTTTGGAATGTGGGAGGAAACCGGAGTACCCGGAGAAAACCCACGCATGCACGGGGAGAACATGCAAACTCCACACAGAGATGGCCGAGGGTGGAATTGAACGCTGGTCTCCTAGCTGTGAGGTCTGCGCGCTAACCACTAGACCGCCGTGCCGCCCAGTAAAAGATACATTAAAATAAAAATTAAAAAAATATATATATCGGTGTGGTTTGATATGTTTTTGTTACAGTTCAATTTGAATTTCATTGAAATAGCCAAGTTTGGTACGGTGGGCAAGTGGTTAGCTCGCTGACCTCACAGCTAGGAGACCAGGGTTCAATTCCACCCTCAGTTTGCATGTTCTCCCCGTGCATGTGTGGGTTTTCTCCGGGTACTCCGGTTTCCTCCCACATTCCAAAAACATGCTAGGTTAATTAGCCACTCCAAATTGTCCATAGGTATGAATGTGAGTGTGAATGGTTGTTTGTCTATATGTGCCCTGTGATTGACTGACCAGTCCAGGGTGTACCCCGCCTCTTGCCTGAAGACAGCTGGGATAGGCTCCAGCACCCTCCGCGACCCTCTTAAGGATAAGCGGTAGAAAATGAATGAATGAATGAACAATTCATAGTACATTTTGTACAGAATTATCAATATGATGTACCATATGTACCAGTGTAATTCAATAAACATTGAGGTCACCACAGTACATGATGAAATAAGTACTAAATATGCACATTTGAAAGGCATATGTATAATACTGTATAGATAATATACAGTATATGCACCTGAACCACTTATAGAAGCAGTATCATCCGTAGTACGATACTTTCCACAATATCTGTGGTACTGTACAGCCAAATGATCTCCCATAGGTACAATTGATATGAAAGCCATAGAATATCCACGAGCCGGCCAAAAAAGGTCACCACCTGCATTTAACGAAGCTGGAATGCTTATGTTCAGTCGTAATGTGCCTCCATGTAACCTTTACATTGAACTTTTCAGACAATGAATCAGATGGCTGCATGTAGTTTGCGGCTATGTGTACTTGCCTCACACACAAGCCACTGTCACAGTACATTAAATAATCAAGCCAAGTAGGTCACTGCTATTTGTAATGGACACTGCTCGGATCATATGCATTCATGACATCAAGTATCTGATTTGGAATTTTCATGTTTTCCACGTGTGTTTTTGTCGTTTTAAAGCTTTGTCAGTGATGCTAACGTTGTGAAGGATGCACATGAAACACAGGGCAG
The DNA here is from genome assembly GCF_030265055.1 of Doryrhamphus excisus. Classification (NCBI taxonomy): domain Eukaryota; kingdom Metazoa; phylum Chordata; class Actinopteri; order Syngnathiformes; family Syngnathidae; genus Doryrhamphus; species Doryrhamphus excisus. Next base: position 1,134,609 of record NC_080481.1, on the reverse strand, counting down.
ATTTTACAGTATGTGTACGGCCACGTAGGCGTACTTTAAGGTCATTGAAGGTCACACTACAAGCCGACACACGACTGCAATTGGATGGCAGTTCTTGATTTCTGTGATGTTGATTGTGTAGCAGATATTGAGACATTTGTTGCTTAGAAATACGGCAGCACGGTGATACTGAGTCATGGTGGACAACATGACTCAAAGTAGGGATGGGCACTTCATCTTCGTGGTTGACCACTGGGAACACGACTGTTCATGTAATTAAGTCTAAGTTCTTTAAAGATAGTAAAATCGCTTTTGGAATGTTCTGAACTCCTGTTTCCATACCACTGTTGTCCAGAAGCAGAGTTGTCCGGAGCAGTTGTACTATAGGGCAACTTTCTACAGCTGGACACAATGGTACAGGTATCCCACGGTACGTTCCGAACCTCTGCATTTGGGCTACAGTTTTGTTAAGGTGCGCCGGATGAATGTACCACTGCGCAAGGTGCGCCACGAAATTTGAGCCCTTAAAGTTTTTTTTCTGTATACAAAAGGTTTCTAAATAAAGTTAATTTCCTTCAACCCCATTAACCTCACACATCATCCGGAGTCCCACGCAGCCTTGCACACAACAAAAGTTCCTCCTGCACTAAATTTGCATCCCCAGTACTCATAGGTCCTGAATGCCACACCAATGTAAAGCTTTTTAAGGCATTTTTGAGGCACGTTTTGCAGGGTGCAATACTAATAAATATATATAATATATCACTTTCACAAAGACATGCTAGTTCTGGATGCTGCAGAGGGGGCAAAGCGTTTTAAAGGAAAAATCAGCTGATGTCGATACTGTCCTTTTTCACTGATATCGGAGATCGGTAGCTGATTGATCAGAGCACCCCTAATTTAGATGTGTGAAATGTTATAAATATTATAATCTAGCATACCCATATATATCTTGTGCATATTTAAGTAGAAACTATCTTCATTTATTTGTTCTTATATTCTTATATTCTTAACACACTTACTTATATTCAGATGTGAAACTCCAAATCAACATTTTGCATATTTTGCATATATTTCCTTGTACAAGTGTCTTATTCACTGAATGTCACCACCCGCTGTGGGGCTTCTATTTTATTATGCATAATCTTGTTGCTGACAAAAGAGAAAGCTGAAAATTCATATGTAGTATCAATATAACAATGCAATACTGAATCTCAAACTGGAGCTCAGATTACGCCTTCAGAACGCAAATCTTTTATTCATTGAAATACAAATATTAAAATTCACTCATCTACTACATTTTACATTTATAACAGTAAAATCATATGTGAAGCAAACAACCTGTTCCTCGATAATGGTTCAACAATGTTTGAGGAGAGAGGAAATTATGACCTGATACATGAAATGAAAATACAATGAAAACATTTGGATGCTAGCACAAAACTAAAAGCTTTTAGCATATCCGTACATGATTAGTTAAAGGGGACCTATAACGCTTTTTACACTTTTCTGACCTATAAATGTCGTTAGAATGTTGTATTCTCGTGTTAAACGTTGCCAAAGTTTCAGATAATGAGGCGGGGTACACCCTGGACTGGTTGCCAGCCAATCACAGGGCACATATAGACAAACAACCATTCACACTCACATTTGGAGTCACCAATTAATCTAGCATGTTTTTGGAATGTGGGAGGAAACCGGAGTACCCGGAGAAAACCCACGCATGCACGGGGAGAACATGCAAACTCCACACAGAGATGGCCGAGGGTGGAATCGAACTCGGGTCTCCGAGCTGTGTGGCCTGCACGCTAACCACTCGTCCGCCATGCAGCCCTTCGTGTTCTTTATATTCTTAATATCCATCCATTTTTTTCTATGCCGCTTATGCTGGAGCCTATCCCAGCTGTCTTTGGGCGAGAGGCGCGGTACACCCTGGACTGGTCACCAGCCAATCGCAGGGCACAAATGGTCAAACAACCATTCACACTCACATTCAAACAAAATTGCGTTCTAAAAAAACGAAAAGCCCATCGGCGCCCTCTAGCCTCAAGCATTCGGGAACCTTTCCAGACTCCGGGGCCCCATCAGTGTACTTTTAATCCATGACACAGGTTGACTTCAACACTCCGGTGCCACCCGGCATCTACGAGCGTGCCATTTTCAAATGCCCTCATCCCTGAAGCAGTTACAGTGAAAAGAGCCCTGCAGTTTGTAGCTGGTCTGTTGCCATGGTTATCCTAGCTGAGGAGCCAAGCGAGGGCCCCTCCTTTTCTTCCTCCCCCTCACTGGGTCCCATGGCTAGTTCATTAGCATAATGATTCACAGCAAGCGCTCCTTGAAGGGCCACTGTTTGTGGGTTTTAACGCCATGGACGCAGCGGTGACGTTATTAATACAGTATGTGTTATGCCTCATTTTGCCGATTCACTGTAGCATTTATTCCCTTAAGAAAAACCATGCCCTTAATTTGGATTTAAAGGGGAACTGCTCTTTTTTGGGAATTTTGCCCATCATTTATAATCCGTATGTGAAACATGAACACATATTTCTTTCCCTTTTCTGTGCTTTATAGTGCAAGAAAACAAGTTAATACGAGCTAGCTAACAATGCACGTCATTGGGAAACTTTGACACTTAAGCTCTCCCTGCTACCGGCATGACCGGCATAGACCAGCATACGTTGTGTTTTCATGCTGGTATTCTGCCCTGGTGGACCAGTAGCTTGTCTACCAGTATGTATGCACAACGTATCCTGGTCTATGCTTTTAATGGGGCGTTCTTGCTAACTTGTGGTTTTCAGCCTACCAGCATGGGATGCTAGCAAGACAAGCATAGACATAGTATGCTGGTAAGACCAGTAAGACCAACATACTGTATACTGTTTGGATGCTAGCATGCTGGCGATTGGATGCTGGCGGCTAACCTGCGAAACTGTAATAGTTGCCTGATCACCAGGATGGGATGATGGTCTGATGATAAAAATATTGCAATGTTTTCCTTGTATCATGTAAGATACCAACTATTCGAATGAAGAAAACAAAGCTTTAAGTTTTAATAGTGATCATGCTGGTGGACCAGTATCATGATTGAGACCTTACTGGTCCACCAGCATGGAAATGATGCTGGTCTATGCTGTTTTTTCAGCAGGGCTAAGAAAAAACCTTTGTTCCATTTCCAGAACTGACCTGCATGTTAACCCAACTTTAGCGATACTGTTATTGTAGCAGCTAACATCAAGTACGATATTTATGGCGCAGTATCACAGCACTGTAACGTGTTATCGTGGTTTGGTCCCCAAGAAAGTAGAACAAGAACTGGCTGGACGGCTAGGAAGTGCTGGGATAACCCAGCAGGAGACACCAAAGACTAACTCTGGTAAAAGTTTGCAGAAGGCCAAGGACTAATCCAAGCGTCGAGTGACTAGCAGGCGTCTGAGACCAAGAACCAGCACGTATGGCTGCAAGCCGTCATCTTAAATGGCAAGACAAGTAACAAGCCTCAGGTGTGCCCAGTCTTTCCGCCTCCAGACCGCTCAAGGACATCTGCAAAAAAGGGAAAGACAACGCAGGCCAGGAGAAGGCAGGGAATTAAACAAAACAAGGAGGCAGCAGCCCAAATGTGACATGTTCCTCACTATAGGCGCTGAGACGTCACTCAATGCCTCTAGCTACTTCCTGGTAACACTACCGAATGGTGCTGGGACCGTGCTAGGTTATAAATCATTCCTCCACGTGTATTGTTGAAGGTTGTGGCAATAAGCCAAATAATGGTAATAGTAATGGTTTTATTTCATTTGAACATGCATCAGATTCCAATTGAGTGCATCCCATAATCAGTTCCCAGTTCCACATGTCCAAAAGGAGTAGGAAGAAGCAAAGCTTATTAAATCCTACCCCTCCATCTGGTACTTTTACAATCACTAACTGTTACATTTGTTCACTTCCTGCTTTCCATAATACAGTTTAAGGTTTTTTTTTGTTTTTTTTTTTAAATAATGTACCTCGTACCGAAGTACGAGGTGATATGACCATACAATGACATAATGGGTACCATAGTAACTGGAGGTAGAAATATTAGCTAAGTATCCATACTGACTTTCTGATAGTAATTCGTTCGCATTAATAAATTTATCCAGCCTGTTGTTGAATAGCTTCTCAATAATTTTGGAGAATTCTACGATCTCGTTAACTACCGTTTTTATAGTGTCCATTACGATTCCATTACAATCAGTTGATGTTTTTGCTTTACAATTTTTGACAATGTCGATGATTTCCTTTTTTTTTTACATCTGTCAGAAACATAGAATTAGGATTCCTTTCTATTGTTTCATTCCTTTCCTCGCTTGTCCTTTGTTTCGGAATCCCTTCTTCTAGTTTGGGACCAATATTGACAAAGTAGTTATTGAACTTTTCAACTGTCTCATCCATATCATCATTATAGGTGTTTCCCACCGTGAAATAATTAAGGTAGTCTTCTTGTTACTTTTCCTGATAGTACTATTTAGTATGCCCCAGGTTGCTCCAATATTGTTTTTGTGCTTGTCTAGTAGTTGGTTAACTTTGAGATTCAACATGCTACCAACCAAAACAACAGGACAGACTCAAGGATACCAGCTCTCAACTTAGACCCAACAACATGGCGACCAAGACTCAGCAAAATGCTCATTTGTTCTGTTTTTTTTTTTTTAAACCTGAGGATTATTATTCTTACCAGCTCTACAGAGAACACACATCAGTTTGTTTTGTGCCCCCCCCCTTCTTCCCTTTCTGCTTGACATGTGATTAGCAAACACTTCAGTACTCCATTCCCTTACTGTGTACTGTCTGGTATGAAGGAGCCCACTCCAGTAGGCTTTGAGCAAAAGGCGAGCTACACTATGGACAGCATTCTGTTATTGTTTGGAATGTCGTGGTGTGTCTTTGTAATCCAAAATCAAAGTTTTTATCACAGCCGGTTCCCGGCGTACACATACTGGGGGGCAGTCATAAATGTTAAGGGGGTTTTAAACATTCATACTCATAATGCGGCAGCACATTTGCGTTTGGTTTTCTGCACTGGTTGTTAGCTGTGTGTCCAGCCCTAAGTGGATTGCACTTAGTCAGGCTTCTACCGTCACACCCAGTGGCGGTTCTAGCTGTGGGCCATATAGGCGATTGCCCAGGGCAGCATTCTCCAGGGGGTGCCGCGGAGGGGGAAAAGGAAAAAAAATCGATTTGCTAATGCTCAACACTCACCAAATCCTCATCGAGTCGGCACATGGAAAATGGGAAACCTCTACAGGTGGGAAACTCACGGCTCCAAACATGATGGACATGTGGATGAAACCAAACAAGTTTCAAGTAAGGATTGTGAATGATGGGCAAAATTGGGCAAAATGTGCAAAAAAAGTAATCATTCAAACTGAATTATTTGTTGATATGATGCGCACAGAGCAAGGAACAACTTTCCTCTGTCTGAGGTCTCCTCGCACTGTGAGGCATTCAGGCGCACTCTTAACTTTGAGTGTATTATTTTTCCATTCTTATTAACATACCCCCTATGGCAATTGACGTAAACCTGGGGGTACGCGTACCCCACTTTGGGAGCCACCGGCTTTGTGCATTTACATTTAGATTAAAAAAACCTCATTTGTCAGAACTTGTAGGGTGGGCGGCGGTCGATCCGCCCAGGGCGTCATTCAAGTCAGAAGCCACTTCGGGGTGGGAGGTATTTATACAGTAGTAAGCTCTTTAAAAGGGGACCTATTACTTAGTCATGTTGAAGAGTCAGAAGCACAAGCTGGAAGTAACAATTCATAAGTGTCCTAACTGTGGTTATTTTGTATGCGGTTGTCTATGTAGCATTATAGAGTGTGCATACAGGGAGCGGGGTGCAAATTACAAGCTCAACGGTGTCTGGAGTTGCTAATAGTCTTTTCACACTACCAGTCAGTCGTCTAACAATTTTTAAAACTGTTATTGTCAAACATTCTTGTTTTATCGTGTTTATTTTTTTCTCTCTATTTTTTGCACAGTCATCTGTAACTTCAGATCACCAATATGTCAGGCCCTGGTCCTGGAGATTGGGGAGACGGTACAGATTCTGGAGAAGAGCGAAGGTAAAAATATGATAAACAGACTAAAGGCATCATTTTGACAGTATTTCAATGTTTTTCTTTTCATTAACTGTACATCCACAATGTGTAGTCAGACAATTAACTGATATTTGTATCACAAATAATACAGCGCCATAATCAAAGCCAACTTCAGCCAGTGAAATACTGAATTATTGTAAATAATAATGTACATACATTTCCCCCTTGACTTTATATGTAGATGCAATTGGGCTTATCATACAATGGAGGACAAATGTGTCTATTACTGACATGTTTCATCATTTCCATAATTTGTATCTCACCCTTTAGGTTGGTACAGAGGCTTTTCCACCAAGAAGCCTTCGATCAAGGTAACGATCACACCCACAATGCAGATTTTTTGAATGCAGGTTCAAAATGCCATCAGTAAAATCCACCTGTGTTCGTTGTCGATAACGTTTCCTCCCCTCCATGGGTGACAATCCACAACGTTGACATCAGTAAACCTCTCACCCACACGACGCCATACACGCTGTTTACCATCTGCCACGTACAGTGAAATTTGGGATTCATCCATTCAACCTTTCCAACGTGACAGACGCCATCGATTGTGAGCATTTGCCCACTCAAGTCGGTTACGACAAAGAACTGCAGTCAGGTGGAGACCCGATGCAGATGAGCTTCCCTGACTTTGTTTCTGTTTGTGCAAAAATTCTATAGTGATGCAAACCAATGACTGTTGAAGCAGCCGCCCGGGCGGCTGGTCTCAGATGATTTTGGATGTGAAGGTTCTGGGCTGTGGTTGTTAGGATGGTTCTATGTTCTGCCAATTTCTCTGAAAGGCCTTTGGAGATGGCGTATGGTAAAGAAATGAACATTCAATTCACAGGTCACACATCTGTGGCATTATGCTGTGTGATAAAACGGCATAATTTTGGATTGGCCTTTTATTGTAGCCAGCCGAAAGGCCCCCTGTCCAATAATCATGCTGTCTAATCAGCATCTTGATATGCCACAACTGTGAGGCTGATAGATTATCTCAGCAAGAAAAGCGCGCTGCACATTTTTTGGAGTGGCCTTTTATTGTAGCCAGCCGAAAGCCCCCCTGTCCAATAATCATGCTGTCTAATCAGCATCTTGATATGCCACAACTGTGAGGCTGATAGATTATCTCTGCAAGAAAAAGCGCTCTGCATATTTTGGAGTGGCCTTTTGTTGTAGCCAGCCGAAAGCCTCCCTGTCCAATAATCATGCTGTCTAATCAGCTGTGAGGCTGATAGATTATCTCAGCAAGAAAAAGTGATCTGCCCATTTTGGAGTAGCCTTTTATTGTAGCCAGCCAAAAGGTCCCCTGTCCAATAATCACGCAGTCTTATCAGCATCTTGATATGCCACAACTGTAAGGCCGATAGATTATCTAAGCAAGAAAAAGTGCTCTGCACATTTTGGAGTGGCCTTTTATTGTAGCCAGCCAAAAGGCCCCCTGTCCAATAATCATGCTGTCTAATCAGCATCTTGATATGCCACAACTGTGAGGCTGATAGATTGTCTCAGCAAGAAAAAGTGCTCTCTCACATAGCAAAAGTGTTAGATCTTTGAGCTCATGAAGAGCATTAATGAAGACCAAGTCAAACAGACACGGTTCATATGATGAACTAGATGGATTTCCCTGCAGAAGGTCTTTTTATGCAACCTCTTTATTAAAGCAGAGAAACACAGAAATTGCCTCATATACTGTAACACTATCACTGCTGACAGGAATCAATAATACTGCACTGTAGAAAATTGCCATATACTTATGTATGTGTTTTCAATACGTCACATACTCCTGCGTATTGTTGCGTTACAAACACTGTCACAATTACAAAGCCAAGTTCACGTAATTCCTAGAAACAGAGAGAGGGAATATTGTGGGAAAGAAAGCGCCAAAGCTGTCCTTTTTCATGGGAATGTACGTAGGTGTTAGTAGCTGCATGTTGTCCTTCTCTGTTCCCATCAGCTATTTACAGTTTTTTAACGCCCCTCCATTTTGTTATACGCTCTGCTGCCCACACTCCTTCGCCCCCATAGTCTCTCTGTGCTCACGGAGTGCTCACAGACTTAGTTTCACTAATTGTTCACATCTGCCAGACTGGACAGACAAAATGCAAGCGAGACATTCAGCATCCGAGAATGTCACATACGGTACAGGATAATACTGTATTGTGCAGAATTACCTTTCAAAATGTAATTTATGCATTTATAACACTGTTATTAACACATTTTTAAGACATGTATACACTATTACCCAGTTTATGAAGTGGTACCACTTTGCTTGGTGTAATAACGACCAACACAGTCAGTAACGGGAGGTTTACCAGAAAATAAGAGCGTTGACAGGTTACTGTCACAGTAGCTGTGTATACATAGACCCAAATATTCCAATTCCATTCGGGTTATTTGATCAAACAGAAAGAATCTAACCTTTGTATACACCTCATTCCGAAAGAAAAGTGCCAATCACAGATTCCCAGGGGTGGAATATTCCTTTCCCCAATCCGATTGAGGTATCTTGTACCCGCTCAATCGGAAAGTTGTCATGGTGCGTTCTTTCAGCGCCACTTGACTACAGCGGGAAGTTGGTTTTTGATACAAACTTTATAAGAACTGAACGTTCAAGTTGCTGCTTTAAAAATAAGCGTAGCAACTGTCCCAACAACCGTGGTAATCACACTCTCGTCCGCCATCTTCCATGAATCACGTGATGTTGTTTACGTTTTACTGCGCATGCCCCATTGACTATTCCGTTTGATTATCGCGGTGCATGTAGACAGGAGATTGGAATATTCCACTTTTTTTTGGTACGTCATTCGGAAAGAGGAAAATCTCATGTAAACATGGCTATTGTGTAACATTTGTGTTCATCTGTCCACAGGGGATCTTCCCAGTCAGCTATGTCCACTTGAAGAAATCCACAGTTACCAACAGAGGGTAAGTTGGATGACGATCGTGTTTATTTGCAGCGTCATAACAACATTCAAGGTTCCACAAACAGGCCGTGTATTGCAAAGAAATCATTGTTTTGTTCAGGGTCAGCAGCTCAGACCTGACCTCTCCATATCCGCAGGTGCCTCAGTGGACAAAATATGGCGTTTGATACTGACATTTTTACTGTCATAAACAACAGGACTACACTAAACCTCGGATATATCGGATTCAATTGTTCCCACTGGTTTTGTCCGATATAAGTGAAATCCGTTATACGTGTATACCGGAAAATGTCCGTTTTACGCATATATCGGATTTATATCCGGTATATGCGTAAATGGGATTTTATCCGTTATAAAAAGGCACTTCCTTGACTATGTTTCCAATGTACCTGGACGCGCAGGCAACGCTGCAAACGCTGCAAACGCTGCAAATGACGTCGTATAGCGGCCTGTCACGATTCGGCGAATCGGAGCGCCATGATGCGGCCATCCGATATATGCCAGGGAAATTTCATGGAAATGCATTGGAACGGGACTGGAGATTTTGTCCGAAATAGGCGAAATCCGTTATAAAAAATCCGATATATGCAATGAATTTTTATTGGAAATGCATTACAGAAAAATTGGTTCTTTTTTATCTGTCCGTTGTGAGCCAATTTCCGATATATCCGAGGTTTACTGTATAATTCTAGACTCCCAAATATGCAGAACCAGTAGTCATTTTTGCGACGGTTGAACCCACTCACATGGCAGAATGGAAGTTGGACTACTTCAAGTTCTCAGGTTTTGGACAAGTGTGATACTAAAGTGTGCACATCTGATGGACCCTCACAGTGGTTTGTATGTATGCTCAAAAACTTGGAAAAAACGAGGGGGAACATTGCAGACGAGTACACCAGGAACGCTGGAGGAGTGACAAACAGCAACACCAATACGCCATTTTGACGTATGTTTCTGTACAATAACTTAACCGGTTGTATCAAATACTTAGAAGATAACTCAGCAGACCGGCTTCTATGGCTCCATGTGGACCAGGAAAGCACTGTAGTGTCACCACCCTCCAGCTGAGTTACCTCATATGGGGAAGACTTCTGTTGGCGTTTAAACAATTAAAAAGTAACAACTTCTAAATCACCAGGATTCAACTTCCTCACTCCGGAAGCAGCAATTTGGGAACTCTTGTTTTGCTTTCATGTGGAGTTAATGATGTGATGCATCTATTGCCTTTTCCCAAAGTGTTCCCTACGCTGACAATCGCTCAAATTCATGGAGCGAGCGGCTTCCCTCGTGTTACAGATGCATAAGCTAGGTCTTTGCATGCAAATGAAGAAATGTCTAACATCTATTTGGGTTTTTGGGATTTCATATTTGGACCTCTGACTTTCTGTTTGATGTTTACATGTTCTGACTATACTTGTGTGGGTTCTCTCCAGGAACTGAGACTCCCTCCCACAGTCCCTAAACATGCACTGTGTGTTAGCATCATTGAGTGTCCATTTCAGTGTCTAAAAAGTATCAATGTTGTGGTTGTCAGGTGATGGGTTCATTCGACCGGGATAGGCTCCATCTTCCCAATGGCACGACAATTGGATCAAAATAACGTGTTACCTGCCATGTCTAATCTTCATGCACAACTTGTGTTTTCTGTTGCGATCATTCATGCAAATGTTTGTGTCTGCAGGCTGTGTGAGACGGTGGTGCCCCTCGAGGACCCCATTATCACAGAGACCACTTCAACACTGCAGGAGTGGGGTGTCTTGTGGAAGCAGCTTTACGTGGCAAGTAGCACTCTATTATAGCACACAATATCACAAATATGACAACAAAATCCCCGAGCAATACATGTGAGACCAGCTTTAACATTCACGACGTTCTCCAAGGTGATTTGCTTTTGCATGAAAACATTTCATCCCACGTCGTTCCATTTGCATCCCCCAGAGAGGAATAACGGAATGTACTTTTCCATGACATGTTTCCAGCAGTTAGCAAAAGTTGAAATATCGTATAGCCTAAATGTACAGTACGCCTCATTTATAGTTACCACAAGCACGTCTTGATTGTTACCCTACATTTTCATGCCCTATCTATGTGGGAGCAGGAATGGGTGCAGGATCCAGATAATTGCCCACAGACCTGTCATCCCCAATTTCATGCTCTTGATTGATCTTGGCCTATTTCACTTACGGTAGTTGCTGTATCATCTTCACGAGCCGGGCAAACGTGATTACTGGAAACCTAAAAATCCTTAATCCAGCTCCAGGGCAGGCAGAAAGGGTTGAGAGGCTGGGCATCAAGCGGAGTCTGTGTGATTATTATTTATTTATTTATTTTACATAACCTCTCGCTGAGGACTGTTCGTGCTCTGAGCCAAGATTACCGCGGTGATGTAACTTCTTCAGAAGCTCGACTAATGCGAAGCGTTCATTTCATGCCGCTTGTTTCGGCGCTCGCCCCCCTGTGTGATCCAGGCCGTGCCGCCACACGGTTGGCTAGATCATAATAGGACGTATCACGGACAAGACAACAATGGACTTTATCTTATTGTTGCCAGTTTGAATTCATTGTATTGTCTCCAGAAGCGATGGTCTAAACCAGGGGTCGGCAACCTTTACTATGAAAAGAGCCATTTCACCCACTTGCCCACTAAAGAAAAATAGCCTGGAGCCGCAAAACGTTGTATGTTTAAAACAACATTGGAGGGAAAAAAAAGACGAGTTGGAGTACTCTTGCTAGTACTGGAGATAAACTTTTGTTTTTAAATGAGCTCTAATTTATTTTTTAGAATCGTCAAATAACTCATTAATAATAATTAATAACTCAAATAACTCAAAGTATTACTCATTTCCCTTCATGTTAACCTGTCAGAGAGAACTGGATAGCATCCTGTCTGCTCATTCAGTCACCAGTCAGAACTCAGTCAGGATGCATTCATGGTCTCACACAAAGTTGGATTTTTGTAAACTCATAACAAAGACGTGCATTTTCACCACACGGGTGCTAAAAAATATTCAAGCATTGCAAAGGGAGCCGCAACAAAGAGGCTGGAGAGCCACATGCGGCTCTGGAGCCGCGGGTTGCTGACCCCTGGCCTATAGCTACATGATAATTCAGGTAAAATAAGATAAGATATGCCTTTCTTTGTCCCTCAGTGGGAAAATTTGAGAACAGAACCAGTTAAACAGTAAAAAAATAAACAATATAAAAATAAACAAAATAAACAACCTAAAAGTATTAACAAATTAACAATTTTACCCAGGATTATATACAGATACAGTTTAAAAGTTAATATGAAATATGAAATGAAATGTATACAAGTATAAGTATATACACTATGAGATCTTGCTAGTGAAATAAATATGAAATATGAGACATTATGAATATTGCACTTAGAACTTAATGTATTGCACTCAGAGATTGATACTGCACGTGGAACTTGATCAGATATTGCACAGTGAATGGAGTCTGAAATAAATATACTGAATATAAAAAGTATTGCACAGATGTAGTACAATTGTACAGCATACATGTTCCACCTTTAGAAAAGCACACATATTTTTTTTTTTTACATATTTATGCCTTTATGTTTCACTGAAATTTCACACTTTGTTCGGCGGTCCTTCAATGCACCACGGATGCTGTGATACTCACAGGTGAAACTGTACAACTTCTACACCGTGATTATAATAATAAATAATAATAATAATACATTTTATTTGTATAGCGCTTTTCAAGATACTCAAAGACACTTTACAAAAGAATGAAGTTGAATAGAGCAAGTAAACAGAATAAAAGACACACCAAAATACAACATTCATTGGTTAGTACACAGTTAAAAAAAAAGAAATAAATAAAAAAAATAAATAAAAAAAAAGATATGGAAGGTTAGACATTAAAAACAGATTTAAAGAGGTGGGTTTTTAGTTGATTATGATTCCATCTGTCCATCGATCATCTTACATTAAAACTCATTAGTCGATATATTCTTTAATTTAAAATGAGTAAAAGTATGTGAGTCATATTGAAGAGAGATGGGCGAGGGTTCTGGAGCTGAATATAATCTCTTATTGCAAATGTTAATCCATAATTGGAGGAGAACATCAACACCAAGGTAGAAAGTGGTTTTGGAGGGGAGCGACTTTACTTACATTACGTACTTTTTGACATCTACTGTACTTTGCAGTGGAAGTTTTGTATTTGGGGCAAGTTTGGCCGTCATCCACCAGATGCAGCAGATGGTTCTTTGCTTCCAAAAAGCTGTTGTTTTCGGTCTCATATTGTGTATTTATTAATACTTAATAGAATGTAGATGAAATTGCTGCATTTATGTTACAAATAGAGTTGTCTAAGAGTCTTTATTTTGCCGTGAATAAGGAAGTACTAAGTATGTCGTCTCTTGCTGTCCTTTTGTCGTCGTGCGAGCTGAAGGTGCCAGAAAACAGCATTTTTTTTTTAAGCGAGTATGATTTGTGCCATTCATATATAAAATTGTAGATGATATGAATGAATCAACCGATTCGATCACGTAACCATAAGCTTTATAATTGTGTCCTTACTTTTTGTCTGATTTCACAGAAACACAAAGTAGACCTTTTTCATAAGCTCCGCCATGTGATGAATGAGCTCATCGACCTCCGTCGGCAGCTGATCCAGGGTCACCTCGCCCAAGAGCAGACCCGTGAGATCAAGCGGCACATCACTGTACGCCTTGATTGGGGCAATGAGTGAGTTTCTCCTTTACACCTCTACTACTAAATGCATTGTATGAATACAATATATAAAGTACTATGGATACTACAGTATATCGTCTCAATTGAGGCATTTATTGTAATCTTTAGGCCGGTCACAATAACAAATTGTGCTAGATATTACTTATCGATCATTCATTTTGGTTTGGTCCAGAATTATTGACCGCATGTCGCGTTCGTACTCTCTGATGAAGCACGAGTTATAATAAATGTAAACCAATTTAGCATTTTGTCCAAACATGTTTTCAAGCTGTGGTTGTAGATAAGGGCATGCCAAGCAGATTCTCTGAAGGAACTCTGTCACGCTATATTCTCTCCGCTGCCACTTCTTAAATATAACGGAGCAGCAGTGACAGACATCCATAAGCAAGACAACGAAGGGATGTCTGCATCTTGATTGACGGGCAGCAAGATTTGGCATAGCTGTCTATGAGATTCATTATACACTTTCAACCGCATCTAAGTGTCTTCTTGTCAAAAAAAAGAAAGTAGGCTGCACGGTGGATGAGTGGTTAGCGAGCAGGCCACACAGCTAGGAGATTCCACCCTCGGGCATCTCTGTGTGGAGTTTGCATGTTCTCCCCGTGCATGCGTGGGTTTTCTCCGGGTACTCCGGTTTCCTCCCACATTCCAAAAACATGCTAGGTTAATTGGCCACTCCAAATGTGAGTGTGAATGGTTGTTTGTCTATATGTGCCCTGTGATTGGCTGGCCACCAGTCCAGGATGTACCCCGCCTCTCGCCCCAAAACAGCTGTGATAGGCTCCAGCACCCCCGCGACCCTCGTGAGAATAAGAAAATGAATGAATTAATGGTATTAAATTAAATTAACTAATCATGATTAATCACCTTTGTTAATTAATTAATCACCTTAATCACCTTTGTGACTCCAAATTGTCCATAGGTATGAATGTGAGTGTGAATGGTTGTTTGTCTATATGTGCCCTGGGATTGGCTGGCCACCAGTCCAGGGTGTACCCCGCCTCTCGCCCGAAGACAGCTGGGATAGGCTCCAGCATACAACGACCCTTGTGAGGATAAGCGGCATAGAAAAAAGATGGATGAATATTAACAAGTATATATCAAGAACATGAAGGGCTGCATGGTGAAAGAGTGGTTAGCGCGCTGGCCACACAGCTCCGAGACCCGAGTTCAATTCCACACTCGACTATCTCTGTGTGGAGTTTGCATGTTCTCCCCGTGCATGCGTGGGTTTTCTCCGGGTACTCCGGTTTCCTCCCACATTCCAAAAACATGCTAGGTTAATTGGCCACTCCAAATTGTCCATAGGTATGAATGTGAGTGTGAATGGTTGTTTGTCTATATGTGCCCTGGGATTGGCTGGCCACCAGTCCAGGGTGTACCCCGCCTCTGGCCCGAAGGTCAGTGCTCTGGAGGTCTTACTTAACCTGAGAACTTTCATGGTAGCCATACTTTAATGCTGTACACTATATTCTAAGGGAATAAGGGAATAGTCAGCCAGACAGCAGTACATGTAGAAATGTACCGTACATTATGTAACCCAGAGAGCCTCATCATCCACTCTCAGATCATCTTTATGGATGCCAAATATAATGTACATTCAGTTCTAGCAATATGGCAACACTTTGGATGAAAGACAAATAGCAAAAAAGAACAGTACAATAACAAACAAACTCAAAATAACAAAATTGTACTTGTAGCGAAATATATTTTTTCTGAAGTGACCTTGGGTAACCTTTTCCGCTTTTTACATTGAATCGTTTCTCTCTCACTAGGCACCTTGGCATCGACCTGGTCCCCAGAAAGGAGTTTGAAATGGTGGATCCAGACCAGATCAGCGTATCAGAGCTTTACAAACTGGTATACTGGCGAGAATTATTCTTGAGTCACTGCATTCAGCACAAATCCATCCCGTGAATTATTAAAAGCAATAAATTAAATACTTGAATTAGTTGCCTCTAAATTATAAAGTATGCTGCATGTGTCCCTGCAGAGTCGCTTATGCTACTGTACATCTGCAGGGATGGAAGGTTTCTGCAGACTTGGATCTGTTTCTGTGTGTAAAGCCTGCTTTTTTTTCCCTGAGCAAATACTATATGTGTTGTGTGATGTGTAAATGCACCAATTATCAAATCATCCATGAGAAGGTGACACACGAGCGGGAGCAGATTTAGCTGTCGAAGCAGCCTCACGTGACCTGTTTATTCTCGTTCCCTTGCCATATTGAGTACGTAGCCTTGACTTGCAGGCTCGTGACGCTAACAAGCCGCCAATGCAGACATGATGCAAACTGAAAGGTCCAACCATAGGTGATGGTAAAAGAACACATTTTAGTCAAAGCCAACAACCGGCTTTATGTCAAATATAAATAATACATATAGTGTGGTGTTGTGAACATCTAAAATATGTCACATGAATCTGAAAACAGATTTAACAAATAACTCTCTTCAACACTTGAAATTATTTATCAACTAAGTTTGTCCTTGTAACAAAAAAAAAAAAAAATCCCGGTTTAATGAGCGCAAGCTTGTTTTTGGCAGGGCACAAGGCCCTGGCGCTTCTTCACGTTGGGGGGGGGGGGGGGGGGGGGCTCTTTTGGGCTGCTGTGATGTGTGTGGGCGATACCGGCTTTGTCCTCTCTTCCTTCCCACATGCTGCTTCTTTTAACCGAAATGCACCGTACATAGGTGAAATGCTGTCCCGTTTGAAGCCGATGCAGAGGCATCAGTTTGTGTGTGTCTGAGCTAAATACATTCAAAGCTTCTGAGGGAAGAGACAGAAATGGCATGACTGATTTTTTTTGTTTGACCATCACTTTCTTTGTTTTTTTTTTAGCATGTATCCAGCAGACACTGTGGTCAGCAAAGCACAAACCAGGTATGCTCTTTTAAAAAAAACCCTTGTGCTCTAATTTTATACACTAATCGCAATTTTCGTGAGTAGTGCAGTGCAGTCTGGCGCAGCGTAGCGCACCCACGCCTCCGAAAAAGTGGCTCTTTCCCAAAAGCAACTAGCTTTGGTAGACTAAGTGAAAGCACATATTGGGCTCTAATTTCAACACCAGGCGCCAACGGGGGCGTGGCCAGCGCATCCACGCCTCCACCCCTCCCACCGGTGCAAGTGTTATGTGTAAGTGTTAAGTGTAATCTTAACCAATCAAATGAACGCCTCTCATTGCCTTTTAATGTGCAAGACCGGACTACGCATCAGAGTCCACAATGCACATCATGCACCACATACGCCACCTCGCGGGACATGTCATCTGTTCCTGACAGTTATATTAAACACATGTGAATATTTTTCTCAAATATGAAACAGTAATATTTTATTATAATTTTTAAAAATGAGTGATAGAGTGAAATCACAAAGTTCTAATAGCGAACTTTCTTTGACTGGACTTGCAACCCTATTGGCTCCATCCATCCTTTTGTTTCTAGGCTGACAGTGCGAAACAGCGCCATGGTGACAGTTGCCGTGTTCCAGTGTCACACCATCTCTTCATCAATCTGAAGAGCTTCACCTACAACAGCATCAGTGAGGACGCAGATGTCTTCTTTTCTCTCTATGACACCCGAGAGGCCAAACAGATCAGGTGTGTGGAAACACCTTGCATAACCTTGAAGGGTCACACGATGGATAGTCCGTTCAGCCAATCTGGTTGCTTTGCAGCGAAAAGTTCATGGTGAAACTCAACAAAAATGGAGGCCCAAAGAATCCAGAAAAAGTGGATCGACTTTGTGCTCTCTTCACGGTAAAGTCCTCTTTACACTCGGTGTTACACCAAATTACTATAATAATACTACAATAATAATTTATAACCATGTACCCACATAATTTTGTGAGTTTTCAATGTTTCTTTGCAGGACCTAAGCAGTAAAGACTTGAAGAGAGACCTCTACATTGTTGCACATGTCATGAGAACCGGTACACTCCCCACCTAAGAATTTAACACACCTTTCAGTGTGGTCCACTCATGTATGCTATGTCCAGGCCGCATGCTGCTGAACGACTCAAAGAAAGGCCCGCCGCACGTGCAGTACCGGCGGCCGTACGGCTGCGCCGTTCTGGCCATGAGTGACGTTTTCCACACCATCACAGACCTCAAAGAGGAGAAGGACTTTGTGCTAAAAGTGTATACGTGAGTATTGCATCACAATACAATTTCAAAAAGTGCCATAATAATGAGACCTCTGAAAAACAGATGCTTCAACTGGCTCTCGGACGGGTGTGAATCTTGCTGCCCGCGTTTAGTCCAAAGTAATATTATTTCAAGTTTCCAGAACGACGAGCTGTTTTTGCAGGTCCATCTTCCAAGGCAAAGAGCCCTTCCTTTTCAGAAGCAAGCAGTGATTCAGTAGTGTGCTGCCTCCAAACTGTCGTCTCCTATAAGGCTCCAGTCTGTGCATTTCCCCATGCCTTTCCCAGGGGCCTACAGGCCCACAGTAATGAAAAAGACTGGTAGAGAGCAGGCTGTCAGGTTTGTTTAGTGCTCTGAGCATTTGGGCTGACGTGCTACTTGATAGCAACTCCCCCATGTTTCTACCTTTTCTCCAGGAGGAAATCAGCTTAGGGACGCATGCTGTTCGTGCAGTCCCCATGTGCACAATTCCCGCCCGCCCATCTGTTCCATAAATGACTGTGCTGCTAACTGTCCTACCTACCTTTTTTTTTTTTTTTTTCTCCAGATGTAACAATGAGAACGAATGGTACCAGGTTCATGAAAACATCATTCGCAAGTCCAACACCAAATATTCTGCTCCCAGCACCAATTATGGTAAATTTTCTTGTACTGATGGTCTTTTGAATATGTATTGGCTAAAGGGTTTCATGGGTAAATCTATGCAATGTTATGGAATGCAGGTGTTTTTTCCCATTCCCATTGAACTTCACTATAAACAAATCAAATCATCTTTTAAATACCACTCTGTGCTCCTTTCTTGTTTCTTCAAAAAACAACACAAGATGAAGCAGTCATGATGTGCTATATATATCACTATATTGACACTTACTATGGTACACATTATGGCATTTTATGGTCATATCACCTCGTACTTCGGTACGTGACAAAAATAAAATATATATATTTTTAATTAAAAAATACAAAAAAAAACAAAACTTAAACTATATTAGGAAAGCAGGAAGTGAACAAATGTAAGTTACTGATTGTAAAAGTACCAGATGGAGGGGTAGGATTTAATAAGCAGTATGTGGAATCAAACTATGGAATGGATTGAGTAAGGAAATCAAACAATGCACAACAATGAGCCAATTCAAGAAACAATACAAGCAGTTGATGTTTGCTAAATCCAAGGATGAAGAGTCTTGAACCAGTCATGATGTGCTATATATATCACTATATTGACACGCACTATGGTACACATTATGGCATTGGATGCTCATATCACCGAGTACTTCGGTACGTGACAAAAAATTAAAAAAAAAAACCTTAAACTATATTAGGAAAGCAGGAAGTGAACAAATGTAACAGTTACTGATTGTAAAAGTACCAGGATTTAATAAGCTTTGCTTCTTCCTACTCCTTTTGGACATGTGGAACTGGGAACTGATTATGTGATGCATTCAATTGTAATCTGATGCATGTTCAAATGAAATAAAACCATTACCATTACCATTACCATTACCATTACCATTACCATTCTTCACCCCCTTCTTTCTTCTTCCCTTTCCTCCTTCCTTCACGTCCATTCCCTTCTCACAACCCTCCTCTGCATCCCTTCTGCTTTCAGGCCTCATCATTTCCCTGCAGCTGCTGAGAGGCGAGTTGGAGCAGATCAGACGAGAGAACCAGGCTGTGTTCAATCGAGCCTTGGCACTGACACGCAAACTAGGTTTTCCAGATGTCATCATGCCAGGTAAGGAGGCAAAGAGCAGTGGGCGTAATGGGCCGAGAGACGCAGCGTGGAGAGGGAAGACCAGAGGAGGAGGACAGTGGAAGGTCGAGGATTAGTTTACACAGGATGCCAATTACAGAGGAGAGGGAGGTGAAAAAACCGAGGAGGGAGCAGGAAGCACTGCGAGTGATTGGAAATAGGAGAGGACTGTAGGACTCGTGATTTCAGCATTTATACTGCAGGAGACGGACAACAATGTTAGGACAGACCTTTTAAACCAGGGGTGCTCATTAAGTCGATCGCGAGCTACCGGTCGATCGCGGAGGTGGTACTGGTCGATCGCTGGTCGATCGCGGCGTGACATTAAAAAAATATCATCCCAGCATCAATGCCGTCACTTGATTGATATACAGGGCAGCCATTCAGATGACAACTGAATGTTGCCCTTCGGGCGACCAATCAAATCAAACAACGTCTCTAAGTGCAGCAGAAGTTACGATGTCAGCCTATCATCCGTCCCCGTTACTTGATTGACATACAGGACAACCAATCAGATGACAACTGAATTTTGACCTTTAGGTCACCGCTCATGCGTAAACAACGATGCAAAGTGCTAAGCTAGTCAGCGAATTGCGAGATTTTAAGCCCTCGCTAAAGTTTATGGTCACTAAAATGAGTGAAGGAGCTGGACCAAGTAAAAAGGCAAAAACATATCACTTCCATACGGAATGGGAATATTATACGGATATTATGATACGGATATTATCCATGACTGATAAACATTTGGAAGTGTGCTTGAGGCTGGCTATCAGCAGCTACTGTCCGGACTATGCATCCCTGGCTGGTTCAATTCAGTGCAAGTCATCAAAGTAAACTCGGGTAATTACAAAAAATGTTAATAGTTAATTATGTGTGTTTTGCAATATTGGCTCATTTGGTTATGTAAGGTACATCAACATACATTGTACGTACAAATAATCCTCAATACATTTGAAAATAAATAGATGTTTTGCATTTTTGTAGTGGGTAGATCATTTTGACTCGGTCATTTTAAAAGTAGCTCGCATGCTGAAAAAGTGTGAGCACCCCTGTTTTAAACAATTCATTTGTGAATTGTTTGGTGGGGAAGAACTTGAGAACTCTGACCTTAACCCCATCAAGCGCCTTTAAGCTAAACTACGACAGCAAGCCCTTTGACTTCATACATTTTCTTCAGTAGAAAATAACACAACTGACTCACGTCTCCATGGGAATGACTGATGACTGTTATGTATGATATGTTATGATGATGTGTATTATGTTTAAAAGCTGTTCATCATTGCGTTGCATTGGAGATGTCATCGTTCGCCATGATTGCGTTCTGGTTTAATTCTCCAGGTGACACTCGCAATGACTTGTATTTGACACTGGAACGAGGCGAGTTCGAGAGGGGTGGCAAGAGCGTCCAGAAGAACATTGAAGTGACGCTCTATGTCCTCTATGCCGACGGGGACACTCTCAAAGTATGACACACGTGTTAAATGTGATTCATTCAGCATAATACCATTCCATCAGTCACCATGAGTCAAGTTGTTGGCCCTCAACATCCACTCATTCCTTTATGGCAGGGGTGGCAAACTACGGCCCGGGGGCCACATGCGGCCCACCAAACATTTGAATCCGGCCCGCCAGTTGCTTTTAAGTATGTCAACTTTTAACATACCAGCTGGCAACATGACTTTCAAGTCGGATGTCTTATTCTGTAAAAAAAAAAAAAAAAAAATCATAGTTTGATGTGGTCTGATGTTTAAAGTGCTCCTGAAAAAAAGGAAACAAGAACATATAGCTGATAGTATGACAATTAAAATTAGACAAATAATTCAAGGCGTAAAATTATTTAAAAATATTTAAAAATTATTAAAAATTATTTAAAATATTTAAGAAATATTTAAGAATTATAAAAATTATAAAAATTATAAAAATTATAAAAATTATAAAAATTGTTAAAATTATTAAAATTATTAAAATTATTAAAATTATTAAAATTATTAAAATTATTAAAATTATTAAAATTATTAAAATTATTAAAATTATAAGCGTAAAATCATGTGTGTTAAATATATGTTCTGGCCCCCCGCACAATTTTGTTAACTCAATGCGGCCCATGAGTCAAAAAGTTTGCCCACCCCTGCTTTATGGTATGCCTTTTTAAAAAAAAAAGAATTAATTCTCTTCTTTCGTAGGACTGCATTAGTTTGGGCAGCGGCGAGCCAAACATGACTGAATATCGCTCCTTCGTCCTTTACCACAACAACAGTCCTCGCTGGAGTGAGATGGTCAAACTTCCCATTCCAATCGATCGTTTCCGAGGCTCCCACCTGCGCTTTGAGTTCAGACATTGTTCCAGTGAGTCAATCTTATTGCACAACGGCAGCGATCCCACGTCCCGATGTCACCGTCACGCATGTCGTTTCAGCTAAAGACAAAGGGGAGAAAAAACTTTTCGGCTTTGCTTTCACTCCTCTAATGAGAGAGGATGGGACCACACTGTCGGACGAGAGCCATGAGTTATACGTCTACAAGGTGAGAGACACTTTAACACATAGTACGAAAACTAGCTCAAAAACCACTTTATTTATGGCACTCCAAAATCATTGATTCTATATTCTATGGTTACATTTGGCATGATAGCATAAATACTAGTGCTGTCATATTGGTTAAAAATTCTATGCACCATTTATGTGTGAAATACGTCTTTTTCTGTTGTCATTATGAACAGTGTTATGAGTTTTGTTTTTCCCAACAAGTCTCTTGTTATTTAGTGAGAATAAACTTTGCTATGTGGGATTTTGTGTTTTGGGAAGAATTCATATTCCCCTTGCCACCTTTTAGAACCCAAGACCTCAGGAGGTAAAGCAGGTTGTTCAAAAACTCACTTCATCCATCTCAAAACGCGGGTCTCCTAGCTGTGTGGCCTCCATGCTAACCACTTGGGCACTTTGCAGCCATTTCAATTCATTCATTCACTCATTTTCTATACAACTTGTGTTCACTAGGGTTGCAGGGGTGCTGGAGCCTATCCCAGCGTCTTTTGGTGATTATACATCCTGGACTGGTGGCCAGCCAATCACAGGGCACATATAGACAAACAACCATTCACACTCACATTCATACCTATGGACAATTTGGAGTCACAAAGGTGATTAATCATGATTAGTTCATTTAAAAACTGTGATTAATCTGATAAAATTTTACATCTTTTGACAGCTGTAGTTTTTTCGTCCATAATACCATAACCATAATATCTTTCATTCATTCATTTTCTTATTCTCACAAGGGTTGCGGGGGTGCTGGAGCCTATCCCAGCTGTCTTTAGGCAGGGTACACCCTGGACTGGTGACCAGCCAATCACAGGGCACATATAGACAAACAACCATTCACACTCACATTCATACCTATGGACAATTTGGAGTCGCTAATTAACCTAGCATGTTTTTGGAATGTGGGAGGAAACCGTAGTACCTGGAGAAAACCCACGCATGCACGGGGAGAACATGCAAACTCCACACAGAGATGGCCGAGTGTGGAATCGAACTCTGGTTTTCTTGCTGTGTAGCCTGCGCGCTAACCACTCGACCCGGGCATTGTTTTGTGTTACTTAAATGATGCGGCCGTCATTATTTGACGTCATCATGACTTTCTTGCATTGAATGCGTTTCATTTTTTTTTGGTGCAGTGTGATGAGAACGCCACCTTCAGCAACCAGGGCCTTTACCTCAGCCTGCCCTGCTGCAAGGAGGACTTCAACAGTTGTCCCAACATACCAGCTAACCTGCCTTTCCAGAGAAGCCCTAAGGAAACTTTCTGGGTTTCTACCATACTCTGCTCCACCAAACTCACCCAAAATGGTAAAAAAAACCAAACGATATAATATGTGATCTTCCATTTTAGTTGCCTGATTTGAATATTATTGTGTTGTGTTTTTAGTGGACCTATTAGCCCTTCTGAACTGGAAGACCCATCCGGACAGGGTTCTGGACATCCTCGGTCGACTGCGTCAGATCAGTGGAGAGGAGATCGTCAAGGTCATTGCTGTCAAATATATGAATGACCTACTAAAGTAATGAAGTCATTTAGCCTATGTAAAGCTGTGGCTTCAATTAATTGGGTGTGACACATTGCTTAAGATATTAACCTCGAGGAGCCATGGCATTCCATCGAACTCAGTAGGGCAGTTTGGAAAGTATGACTTCACTAATTGTAGGCTTTATTATTTTTATAAATAACAGAATAACAAACAGTAGATTATTTGGCATCAGTTTATTTAGTTTAGTATTTCGGCATTAATTTAACACATTTATTTATGACACACATACTTACTTTGTCAAAGCAAGTATAAAGACACAAGATGGGTTCCAATGCTGTCATTGTTTTTTCCACTGAAATGTGCGCCACACTGAAAAATCTGCCTGTGTCTGCACTGTGCGCCTGTCAGCCAATTTACCACTGCGCAGGCTGCGCTTCGCCTGCGCCAAGAATAGACCAGGTCGGAACAGAATCGGTGCCAAAGGGCTGCCATGGCGGAGGCCAACGTTCACCGGAAACAGGCTCGACTTTCTGCTGGCAATGCGAACCAAGCCCCTGCTCGACAAGAACCGAATGGCACATAGTAGCGCGCCACCAATCTCGTACTCCCGGAGCACCCCTCACGGGACGCCGAGAGAGGGACACGGTCTAATGCCTTTTCAAAGTCCACAAAGCACATGTAGACTGCTTGGGCAAACTCCTATTTACCCTCCAGCACCCTCACAAGGGTGGAGAGCTGGTCCAGTGTTCCATGACCGGGACGAAAACCATATTGCACCTCTTCTAGGTTCTCTCCGAGGTTTGACTAATGGTCGTACCCGGCTCTCCAGCACCTTGAAATAGACTTTCCCAGGGAGGCTGAGGAGTGTGATCCCCCTATAGTTGGCACACACCCTCCGGTCACCCTTCTTGAAAAGGGGGACCACCACCACCCCGGTCTGCCAATCCAAAGGTACTGTTCAGCTCATGTATCCACAACATGCGGACACAGGTCTGATACTACGACTCCAAAGTTGGTCATAGACCTAAGGGTGTCTTGGTGCCAAGTGCAATTATGGACATCTCTATGTTCGAACATGGGGACACAGTTATGGACAAACTGGTTCATAAGGAAGTCCAATAACATCACGCCACACGGTTTCAGATTGGGGAGGCCGTTCCTCCCACTCCCAATTCCACCCCACCAGGTCACAGTCATTGCCTGCATGGGCGTTGAAGTCCCCCAGTAGAACGACAGCGTCACCAGATGGGGTGTTCTCCAGCACCCCTTTGCTGGACTCAAAGAAGGGCACTCTGAACTGCCGTTTGGTGCACAAACGAAAGTCAGGACCCTTTCCCCAACCTGAAGGTGGAGGGAAATGACCGTCTGGTTCACTGGGGTTGACTCCAACACAGAGGCACCAAGCCTGGGGGATATTAATAAAACAAGGTCCAGCCCCTCTCCAGGAGCTTGGTTCCAGAACCCAAAGTCCGAGTCCAAGTATATCTAGTCAGAAAGTCTCAACCTCTCACACAAGTTTGGGCCACCGTAGACCAGAACATAATAAAACAATAAGTCTTGTCGTAGTGTGTGTTGCTATCAGGAAGTAAGTGAGTGGCTGACAGGAAGTTGAGTTGAGTTTCATCTTGCCGTGGGTTACAGCTGTTACAGTAACTTGGGTTTTTTTCTGGATTTGTATTATGGATTACTGTGTCTGATTTGATTTGATGTATTTGTTATACAAATGATTTCATTACTTCTTACAGTTCCTGCGAGACGTCCTTGATGCACTCTTCTGTCTCTTAGATGACAACACTGACAAATACGGACCGCTGGTTTTCCAGTCTTTGGTAGGACAATTAAAGCAGCAGAAGTAGAATTATGTATTTTTATATATGAACCAAATAACAAATTGAGTTACCTTTATGTTACAGGTATTTTTTATTAACTTGCTCAGGGACAGCCGATTCTACCACTTCCGTCCGGTCATGGACTCTTACATCCAAAACCACTTTGCTGGAGCTTTGGCATACAAGTACAACCACATTTATTACTTTGTTTTTGAAATATTGAGCCGTGAATCTGAACATAGAATACAAGGGAGTCAAAAACATTCTTTCACGCAGGGAGCTTATTCGATGCCTCAAGTGGTACATGGACCGCTCAGCTGAGGTTGTCCGTCAAGACCACATCCAGGAAGCCATGCGGGTAAAGGATTGTCCATTTAGTATTTGGTGTGGTTCATTTTCAGAGAGGAAGAAAGTCTTTTATTGCTTTTATTGTACAAATTGATTAGTATGGCTGTCCAACATCTCATTTTAAAAAAATGATACATTATATTTGGAATTATATTACGCCAAAGATGTTCTTTGTTTTAAATTGACATTGTCCCTTAGGCTCTGGAGTACCTGTTTAAGTTCATTGTCCAGTCCCGTATACTGTACTCCCGGGCTACCTGCGGGATGGAAGAGGAGCAGTTCCGTGCCAGCATCCAAGAACTCTTTCAGTCGATCCGCTTTGTGCTGAGCCTGGACAGTCGCAGCTCGGAGAACCTGGTGTTTACACAGGTCTGATAGCTTATACTGTACCTCATGTTAAATTCCCTCACTGTATACCGGCACCATCGCTTTTGAAAGTCTTTTGTATTTTTGTTTGTATTTTTTTGTTCATTCACAGTCAGTTTGCATTTTTTGGTGTGTTTCATTTTTTATTTCTTTTATGTTTCATTCTATACTTTGCCCCTTCCTTGGCTTGGTCTTGGAGGGGCCTGATCTTCTGCATGTATCTCTGTGGTAATGATCCAGGTCTGTCATCAGTCTCAGTAAGTCACAGCACCATGCGTTGGTCCCAAAACTATCACTCACATGATCTGCAGTTGAGGTTTTGTTCTTCTGTAGTAAATAGTAATGTTTTATTTACATTTTTTGGAATTTCTTACAAAGAAATGTTCATCATACATGTACATGTTTTCTATATTGGTTTCAAACATCCAAATCAAGGCTCCTCTTTGTCCCCCTGTCTCAGGCGGCCCTGTTGAACAGCTTCCCCGATATTTTTGATGAGCTACTGCAGATGTTCACAGTTCAAGAGGTGGCCGAATATGTCCGCGGCACCCTTGGAAGCATGCCCAGCACTGTTGACATTGGTCAGTCCATGGACGTTGTCAAACTGCAGTCCATTGCGCGGACTGTTGAAAGCCGCCTTTTCTTCTTCCCCGGTAAGAATTTGACAGAAAGGTTGTTACTAAGTATTTTCATTAGATTTTTTACATATAAATTATCATACTACATATCTTTTATTCCACTCTGATCTGGAACGCCAATATAAATGAAATCTTCAATGCACAAAGTAATCATTCAAATTTACTAATTTGTTGATATGATGCACACAGAGCAAGGAACAACTTTCTGCTCTGTCTCCTTCATACTGGTTTTATGTACTGTGAGGCGTTCAGGTGCACTCATAATTTTGAGTGTTAGTGCTAATTGTTTTTCATTTTTATTCCTGCACCCCATGACGACTGTTTTAAGAAACCCATATAATATTGTTGCAACATGGTCCATTGTAAATCAATACTACTACTACTACTACTACTACTACTACTACTACTACTACTACTACTACTAATAATAATAATAATAATAATAGGGCTGCAAAGGCGGGAGAGTGGTTAGCTCGCAGGCCACACAGTTAGGAGACCCGAGTTCAATTCCACCCTTGACCATCTCTGTGTGGAGTGTACATGTTCTCCCCGTGCATGCGTGGGTTTTCTCCGGGTACTCCGGTTTCCTCCCACATTCCAAAAACATGCTAGGTTAATTGGCCACTCCAAATTGTCCAAAATGTGAGTGTGAATGGTTGTTTGTCTATATGTGCCCTGTGATTGGCTGGCCACCAGTCCAGGGTGTACCCCGCCTCTCGCCCGAAGACAGCTGGGATAGGCTCCAGCACCCCCGCGACCCTCGTGAGAATAAGCGGTAGAAAATTAATGAATGAATCCCGGCTCGTTACGGGCCACCACGAGCCAGTTGGGAGGCAGTTAGAGCCACTGCACGCCACTAGGCACCTTATTGGCAACACCAGGCACCATAACCCATAGCCCTGTGATTGGCTGGTGACCAGTCCAGGGTGTACCCCGCCTCTCACCCGACGACAGCACACCCGCAACCCTTGTGAGGATAAGCAGTAGAAAATGAATGAATGAATAAAACATTTATTTGTGCTTAAATAGATAAAAACAATATGAAGCTAAATAACAAACAGAGCAGAAAGGTACGATGGCGGGAGGGGGGAAACGATGGAGAAGTATGTCTCCCCAGGTTCCCCAATAATATAATAATATGTTATGTCTCCCATATCGATGTGACTAATTGATCTTAAAGCACTTTTTGAATTCATCCTTCAATTTCTGTTATCTTTACTGCAGAGTCTCGAAGTATTTTACTTCCTGTTGTCCTCCATCATATTCACCTGCACTTGCGCCAGCAGAGGGAGCTGCTCATTTGTTCTGGGATCCTCGGCAGCATCTTTTCAATCATCAAGACCAGTTCTATGGTATAACATCTTTAGCAATGAAATGTAGAATGATGTTAGCGTAGCTTCGGCGTGCATTCAATCCTTCCCTCTGCTCTGCTCAGGAGTCCTCTGTTCAGGAGGAGGTGGAGATGATGGTGGAGAGTCTTTTGGATGTGTTGCTGCAGACCTTGCTTTCCATCATGAGCAAGTCCCACTCTGTGGAAACATCCAGAGGACAACGTTGTCCTCAGTGCACTGCGGAGATTACGGTAAATTCCAAAAACCTCTTTGATGTATGAACAAAATAAAAGTTGCGCGTTGTATACACCTTTCATTTTGTCATTTTCTCTGATTTAGGGGGAGTACGTGTCCTGTCTACTCTCTCTCCTCCGACAGATGACGGAGATCCACTTTCACCATCTACTCAACAATTTCCATAGCAAGGAGGAGTTGAAAGTGAGCAAGCAGACTATTATTATTATTATTATTATTTTTGCTTAGCTAAAACCTGCTCACCTCATACCTATACTGCATAAGCATGTATTTTATTTTTCTTTAGGAATTCCTGTTGAAGATATTCTGTGTATTCCGAAACCTGATGAAACTGACCATCTTCCCTCGAGATTGGAGCGTCATGAGACTTCTAACCAGTCAGTGAGTCTGATATTTCTGTCTTCTGACATGCTGCCATTGTCACACGAATAGTAAGGGAATGGAACCTTCCATTAGAAGCGACTCGGTACAAATGACCTCATTGTGAAGGTGACACTTGTGCTGCGATCCCCTGTCAACTATTTTTGGCGGCTACCTTTTTCACCAGCTGACAGTGACACGCTTGCTCTGCTTTCTGCAGCATCATCGTTGTGACAACGCAGCTTCTTGCCCCGGCGCTGCACAAGAACTTTTCCGAGGCGGATTTTGATTTCAAGGTTCGTGTCTCTCCAGTGGGAGGATATTTTTCCGTGACATCAATTGTTTTGTTCACGTTGTTTTGTGTGCTAGGTATGGAACTCCTTCTTCAGCCTAACCGTGCTGTACATCAATCAGCCCAGTCTGCAGCTGGAGGCGCTCAATCCTGCCAAAAGAAAGAAAGTTCTGGACAAGTAAGGAACCATCAGCATTCCAAAAGAATACACACACTGACTTTTCCGATGTTCTACCATTCTCTCCGTGAAGGTACGGCGATATGAGAGTCCTGATGGCGTATGAGCTGTTTAGCATGTGGCAAAAATTAGGTTCGACTCACACGTGCAAATGACTAGCATGTATCGACATCAATGATACATGACGGCATCTACTGTGACTTATCTAGGTGACAACAAGCCCCACTTCATCCCGGGCATGATAGGCCCCTTTCTGGGAGTCACCCTGGTCCCTCAGACTGAAGTTCGAAACATAATGATTCCAATTTTCCATGACATGATGGACTGGGAGCAGAGGAAAAACGGAAATTTCAAACAGGTCACAATGACATTGTCATTTTATAAATCGCAGGTTGCTGCAGTTGTCTTCGCATGGAGCAAACCCACACAAATTGCCTGATTGTGTTTTTGTGCGTAGGTGGAAGCGGAGCTGATGGATAAGCTGGACAGCATGGTGTCGGACGGGAAAGGCGATGATAATCACAGGGAGCTCTTCAGCCTTTTGTGAGCACGCCGTCGCATGTTCTTGCTGTTAAAATGTCATCTAACACACGTCTGTGTTGTTTTACCTTCACCACCCCAGGACCCAGTTGTTTGGCCCTTACCCAAGGTGAGCTACTGCACCGTCACACTTTTCTTCTTGTGATGAACTGCCTCACTGAGGACATCTGACTCTTTTATTCCATGTAGTCTGCTGGAGAAAATAGAGCAGGAAACATGGAGAGAAACGGGCATCTCATTTGTAACGTCAGTCACAAGACTTGTTGAACGGTTGCTGGACTACAGGTAAGATTCACAGGATAAATGTAAATGTATCACATGCTGGAGCCTATCCCAGCTATCCTCGGGCGAGAGGCGGGGTACACCCTGGACTGGTGGCCAACCAATCACAGGGCACATATAGACAAACAACCATTCACACTCACATTCATACCTATGGACAATTTGGAGTCACAAAAGTGATTAATCATGATTAGTTAATTAGTTAAACTGTGATTAATCTGATAAAATTTTACATCTTTTGACAGCCGTAGTTTTTTCGTCCATAATACCATAACGATAATACCTTTCATTCATTCATTTTCTTATTCTCACGAGGGTCGCGGGGGGTGCTGGAGCCTATCCCAGCTGTCTTTAGGCGGGGTACACCCTGGACTGGTGGCCAGCCAAACACAGGGCACATATAGACAAACAACCATTCACACTCACATTCATACCTATGGACAATTTGGAGTCACAAAGGTGATTAATCATGATTAGTTAATTTAAAAACTGTGATTAATCTGATAAAATTTTACATCTTTTGACAGCCGTAGTTTTTTCATCCATAATACCATAACCATAATACCTTTCATTCATTCATTTTCTTATTCTCACGAGAGTTGTGGGGGGTGCTGGAGCCTATCCCAGCTGTCTTTAGGCGGGGTACACCCTGGACTAGTGGCCAGCCAATCACAGGGAACATATAGACAAACAACCATTCACACTCACATTCATACCTATGGACAATTTGGAGTCACAAAGGTGATTAATCATGATTAGTTAATTTAAAAACTGATTAATCTGATAAAATTTTACATCTTTTGACAGCCGTAGTTTTTTCGTCCATAATACCATAACCATAATACCATTCATTCATTCATTTTCTTATTCTCACAAGGGTCGCGGGGTGCTGGAGCCTATCCCAGCTGTCTTTAAGCGGGGTACACCCTGGACTGGTGGCCAGCCAATCACAGGGCACATATAGACAAACAACCATTCACACTCACATTCATAGCTATGGACAATTTGGAGTCACAAAGGTGATTAATCATGATTAGTTAATTTAAAAACTGTGATTAATCTGATAAAATGTTACATCTTTTGACAGCCGTAGTTTTTTCGTCCATAATACCATAACCATAATACCATTCATTCATTCATTTTCTTATTCTCACAAGGGTCGCGGGGGGTGCTGGAGTCTATCCCAGCTGTCTTTAGGCGGGGTACACCCTGGACTGGTGGCCAGCCAATCACAGGGCACATATAGACAAACAACCATTCACACTCACATTCATACCTATGGACAATTTGGAGTCACAAAAGTGATTAATCATGATTAGTTAATTGAAAAACTGTGATTAATCTGATAAAATTAAAATTAAAATACCTATGGACAATTTGGAGTCACAAAGGTGATTAATCATGATTATTCATTCATTCATTCATTTTCTACCGCTTTTCCTCACGAGGGTCGCAGGGGGGGCTGGAGCCTATCCCAGCTGTCTTCGGGCGTAAGGCGGGGAATTGAACTCAGGTCTCCTAGCTGTGTGCTAACCACTCTGTCGCCGTGCAGCCCTGATGAATTACAATTCTGCCAATTGTATATAGCACTAATGATGTATTTTCTTTGTGTAGGGATTGCATGAAAGGAGATGAAGTAGAGAACAAGAAAATGGGCGGCTCTGTCAACCTTATGGTCAGCCATCATCATTTTATGCCGATCAGAAAGCCCGTTTGGGTTTGCTCCCACGTGAATTAAGAATGAACTTTTTTCTTTACTCAAACCCAGAACTTCTATAAATCAGAGGTAAACAAGGAGGACATGTACATCCGCTACATCCATAAGCTGTGTGACCTGCATCTCCAAGCTGAAGACTTCACAGGTACCAGATGGGCGTACATTTCCTCACTTCAGTGCTGACTAAATAGAAAGCAGAAGTTGTTTTTTTCCGCTTTTCAAGCTGTCTCCGTTTGCTCTTGAATCCTGAAAGTAAATTTGACAAAAGCGAATGGCTGAAGGAAAGCACGTAATGCGTAGCCATGACTCAGAGCTACATTACATAGATTAAAGAAAGAGTTGAGCCCATTTGGTTTCATGTATACTGGATTTTCTTTCAAGCCAACAGGAACTTACAAGAGCTTGTCGGTAAATGTAATCACGCAGTTGACTCAAGGGTGACTCGGCAGCAGTTTGTCAGTAAATATTGCCAAATATGACTCATGCGGAGAGATCTTATTAATTACAGTCACAAAACTAGTGATGGGACTCATGGCTAATATCTGTTCATCGCTATTTTTGCATAGTATCTGCTTGTCGGTAAGATATAGGGCAGGGGTCTCAAACTCAATTTACGTGGGGGCCACTGGAGCTAGGATCTGGGCAAGGCTGGGCCGCATCAGATTTTCCAAAAAAAATAACGCATTTATTAAAAACAGAAAAATATACAAACTTTTTCAGTGCTTTGGTTCCGATTTTCTACAATAAAAGCTCTGATAAAACATTCCACTGTTCTCAAATATCTTACTTTTTATTTTTCTACACAAAATAAGATGATAATAAATAAACAAATCAAGAATAAAGAAAATCAATCAGTAATAAATAAATATAATAATAATAATAAAACGGCAAATAATAAAAACTTAAAAAACCACGTATAGTTGCTGGGTAGACAAATTATTTTTTTCAGATTAAAATGAACAAAGCATTATTAGAGCCCTGTAGACATGACAAAACACGACTATAGTCACATTTATACTCTTTTTATTTACAACATATTGCGCAACTGCAGGGTCTTGAGACACATGCTAACTCGCTAAACTAGAGAGCTAGCGACCTAAACGGTAGCCTTCAAGTTATTTCCTTTCAACTTAAATAGCCAAAAACTTACCACTTCCACACGGATAGGGAGGATAACTATTAACAGTTATTTAACCTTTAACATGAACATTAATCAAACGTAATAATTTTTTCTGGGTACATGATACCATACAGCATCCATATCAAACTTGCGCGGGCCGCACTAACATTAAACTTTCATATCAAGGCGGGGGCCTCAAACTAGTGTCCTGCGGGCCACATTTGGCCCACGGGCCGCATGTTTGGGACCCCTGACATAGGGCTTCAGCTGTGAGGCTGCACTTTGTTCCTTTGGTCATTAATACGACAACCGTTGACGTCTGTTGACAAAAATGTGGACGAAAATGTCCTGAAGGTACCAACATACGCTTTTTGGAGTACTGAGTACTGTACTGTACTGTGTACATTCCCTAACACTCTTTTGCTGACCTTTTGACTTGTGATTCTTCTTGCCAACAGAGGCAGCGTTCACCCTCTTACTGTACTGGGAGCTTCTCCAGTGGGAGGACCGGACCCTGAGGGATTTTCTCCACTATCCCTGCCAAAGCGAGTGGCAACGCAAGGAGAACCTGAGTCGTAAAATTCTTCACTACTTCAACAAGGGCAAGGCAAGGGAAATTTTAGATATATGTACACTACCGGTCAAAAGTTTTAGAATACTCCAATTTATCTGGAGGAAAAAAAACAACATTTTTAAGTGATAAGATGGTCTGTCTCCGTTAATTTCGTTTTTTCTTGACATTTTTGGAGCAACAAATGACTTTGTCATGTTCAATCCTGTTCAAAAGATGTTGACAAAGTTCTAGTTCCACACTGTGTTCCGAACACTGTTTTTTATGGAGACAGAGGAGGTAGTAAGTAGTACTCCAGAACTCGGACCAGGAACTCGGATGTCTGTGGGATTAAGAAGGGCTTCAAAGTATTCTTTGAATACGTCCAACTAGTATATCCTCAGTCCAGGTCAGCAGGTCACTGTCCAAACTGGAAACAAAAACTAACTCCGACCACACCCGAGTTTTTGCCTCCAACACCGTCAAAGTCGCCTGTTGCTTGGCCTGTTAGGTGTTTGTGTGTCAGTTCAAATGTTCTATTTATGAATAAAGAGGCGGAAATTAAAAATGTTTTTTTTTAATCAAAATCACTGATTAATCGAAAAAAATAAATTATCATTGTCTACTTTCCCCGTTTCAAATGATAACTCTTTCAATCGTCTTTGTGGTCCTGCAGTGTTGGGAATATGGCATCTCCCTCTGCCGGGAGCTAGCTTTCCAGTATGAGACCTTATACGATTACCAGAGCCTCAGCTGGATCCGGGTAAGCCAAGTCATCTTGCTATTTATTGCATAACACTCCTCACGTCCTAATTATGAATCTGCGTGATTAAATCATTTTTTATTGTGTGTCAGAAAATGGAGGCAGCGTACTATGACAACATTATTGAGCAGCAGAGGATCGAACCTGAGTTTTTCCGAATGGGCTTCTATGGGAGGAAGTTTCCTTTCTTCCTCAGGGTAAGATGTTACGAGTTGTGGCTGACTGGCTTCTCTGCTCCTCTAAAAAAAAAAAAAAAAAAAAGTGCAAATTATCTTTCAGTAAAAAAAAAAAAAAATCATTTTGTGCAGTTATGGACTTTTCCACTAGAGGGAGACAATTAAAGGTGCTCTAATGAAGTCCACCCGCTTTATCTGCCTGTCGCTTTTTTACAGAACAAAGAGTTTGTGTGTCGTGGCTACGACTATGAACGACTGGAGGATTTCCAGCAAAGGATGCTGGGAGAATTTCCGCAGGCCATCGCCATGCAGCATCCCAACCAACCCGATGACACCATCCTGCAGAGCGACGCTCAGTGTATCCCACTCACTGTGTACTGGAGCCAAGTTTCTGTCAATCATGATGCAACGTTAGCTTCTTCGACTAAAACCGTTGATCATTTTGATTTAGATTATTTTTTTATATTTGTATTTCTCATTTAATAGTTGAGGAAATAAGAAATGATGTATTTTTATCACGTGCCGTCTCTTTCTACACGTCAGTGTGTTCCTTGACACTCGGCTTGTAGACTTGCAGATCTACGCCGTGACTCCGGTGTCAGACATCTCAGACGTGCCTCAATTGGAGCGTGTGCCCGAGAGGATCAAGAGCTTCTACCGCATAAACAACGTCAGCCGCTTCCACTATGACAGGCCTTTCCACAAGGGCCCCAAGGACCGTGAGAATGAGTTCAGGGTACGGTGAGGCAGCCATGACACTGTCGGAATTTTGATGTAGAATTAAACAGGAAGTAGATCATGTTGTGGCGCAAATGACTCAGGTAGGAAGTGCTTTCCTTGTTAGAGCTGATATTTCCTCTGCTGTGTGCAACGCCCCCTTGTGGTCACGATGAACAAAAGGCGTGCTCTAAGTCATAAACAGTTTGATGTGATGTAACAATGCAAAATGTTAGGAATATACCGATAGCAAAAGCAGGAGAGGAGCTATAAATATATTTTTATTATGCTTTTCTGACCTACAAATGTAGTTAGAATGTCGTATTCTAGTGTTAAATAATTTTAAGTGAGCCTTGAAAGAATTTTGGGATGACTGAACACTCGGTGTCAGGGGGCGTTGCAAAACTGTTCCTTTGTGATGTCACAGAGGGGCAGGCTTCCTTATGGGCGTGGCTGTAGGCCGGATACACTCTCTGCCCTCCCCCAAGCTCTGCGTCTTTGTTTACAAGGCAAGCTCAGGTAGAAGTTATTGGAGCAAGAGAAAAAATATTTTCATCTGTCAACGGCATTTCACACAGGACTGTTTTTTTGTGAACATGACTGTGAAATATCCGCCAAACTGTTGCTGAAGCCAGAAGCAGCACGCTCTTGCCGGGAAAGGTGCATTCATGTCTGACAAGCTGTGGTCCACAGAGGTTTGAGAGAACCTCGCAATTCCACTACCGATGTTGTGCCAAGATTGTCTGCAGTTCATAAACGTGGTGCCTTCACGTCCGGCTTCTGAGCAGTGTCTCTGACAATAAGTTCTCCTCATTGCCAGGTTGGAGGAACACCAGCAGATCATGAGCTGCCAGTAGCTCCTAAACACTTTTCAGTTCGCTCTCCAAAGACTTTATTATTTATGATCAACTCCTATACCCACTATATTACAAAGTGGAGTTCATTCGTAGTTGGGTGTGTGACCAATCACAGCGGAGTGGGCGTGCCTGGAGGCGGGAAGCACAAATCCAAGTACAGCTGGAATAGGTGCATAGTCTGGAAGATCTAGAAAGTTTTCTGTGAGGGTTATTGTGTTTGCTGCTCTATAGGAGACCACAACTCAATACAAAGGGTCTATAAATAATCATAATAGAGAAAGATGTTGGATATTGGAGAGATGGGAGGAAGTGTTTAATGGTAAAATGATATGGAAGCAGATAAGGAATATGTGGTGAGTGGAAAGTAACACCCTTTTAATAGATTTAATTTCCTGAGACCATCTGAATGTAAAGATATTTTTGGTATGGACACCCATTTCTAAAATTATTAATCTTTGCATTTACAAAAAAATGTTCCCAAGCACGTTCCCAAACCTGCTAATGTCCCTCCAATTTTGAGATCCTCATTCTGTGGCCAAAGATTGTGGAGAAACAGGTAGAAAAACCACACCCTTTGGTGTGCTTGCCTTGTTGTATCCCTTTGGTGGGACGGCTTGCTTATGGTCACGCTGGTGTGGCTCCATGGGCTGACACGATAGTTTCCTCCATCATAGTAGCCACGTGTACATGAGGAGATTTTACTCTTTCCGAATGACGTACCAGAAAACAGTGTATACATGGAAAGGAATATTCCAATCTGTCTACATGCACCGCGATAATCAAACGGAATAGTCAATGGGGCATGCCCAGTAAAACGTAAACAACATCACGTGATTCATGGAAGATGGCGGACGAGAGTGTGATTACCACGGTTGTTGGGACAGTTGCTACGCTTTTTTTAAAGCGGAAAATGACAGCGAAGAAGAGGCGTAGAGGGGATGGGATTAATTTTTAATAATAGTAAATTAAATAATAATAAATTAAATAATAATAAATTCATAATAAAAAATAATAATATAAATATATAAATAATAATAAAAAATATAAAATATATTTTATATATATACATATATATATTTATAAATAATAATATATATAAATATATAAATAATAATAAAAAATATAAAATATATTTTATATATATACATATATATAAAAATATAAAAAATAAAAAAAAATAGTTTTTTGGCTGTCCAGTCTTGCAATTCCGTTTTTTTAAAGTTTGTATCAAAAACGAACTTTCCACTGTAGTCCAGTGATGACTGCTCGCCGCCATTTTCAAAACCTGAGAGACATCTGCGTGTTACGTCACACCATGACAGAACGCACCATGACAACTTTCCGATTGAGCGGGTACAAGATACCTCAATCGGATTGGGGAAAGGAATATGAATCCAATTATATATTCATACGGATTGGTACGTCCCTTTCAGAATGAGGTGTATACAAATGTTAGATTCTTTCCGTTTGAGCAAATAACCCGAATGGAATTGGAATACAGTAAACCTCGGATATATCGGATTCAATTGTTCCCACTGGTTTTGTCCGATATAAGCGAAATCCGTTATATGCGTATACCGGAAAATGTCCGTTTTACGCATATATCGGATTTATATCCGGTGTATGCGTAAATGGGATTTTATCCGTTATAAAAAGGCACTTCCTTGACTATGTTTCCAATGTACCTGGACGCGCAGGCAACGCTGCAAACGCTGCAAATGACGTCGTATAGCGGCCTGTCACGATTCGGCGAATCGGAGCGCCACGATGCGGCCATCCGATATATGCCAGGGAAATTTCATGGAAATGCATTGCAACGGGACTGGAGATTTTGTCCGAAATAGGCGAAATCCATTATAAAAAATCCGATATATGCAATGAATTTTTATTGGAAATGCATTACAGAAAAATTGGTTCTT
Organism: Doryrhamphus excisus; assembly: GCF_030265055.1. Classification (NCBI taxonomy): domain Eukaryota; kingdom Metazoa; phylum Chordata; class Actinopteri; order Syngnathiformes; family Syngnathidae; genus Doryrhamphus; species Doryrhamphus excisus. The sequence continues at coordinate 1,096,707 of NC_080481.1, read as the reverse complement.
TTTTATCTGTCCGTTGTGAGCGAATTTCCGATATATCCGAGTCCGATATATCCGAGGTTTACTGTACTTGGGTCCATGTAAACGTGGCTATTGACCCAAATAGTCTAAAACTAATATCTTTGCAGTATCTTTGCTTCCCAGCACTGACCAACAAGCCGCCCTGTAGGGATGCTGCCTGTTTCCACACTGACCCCGATTGTGATGTAGATAATGGGAACAAATCTCTTGTCTGCTTGCATCACAGAGCCTGTGGATTGAGAGAACCACCCTCATCCTCTCCCGCCCTCTCCCGGGAATCTCCCGCTGGGCTGAGGTGGAAAGGAGAGAAGTGGTAAGAAATGACTTTGCATTTATTGTGCGCTCTATATCGCCACACTTGGTTTTGAATCTTCTATATCTCTATTCCAGGTGGAGGTAAGCCCTCTTGAAAACGCCATTTATGTGGTGGAGAACAAAACCCAGGAGTTACGGACCTTGATAAGCCAGTACCAACACAGACAGCACCACGGCAACATCAACCCGCTCAGCATGTGCCTCAACGGGGTCATAGACGCCGCGGTGAACGGGGGCATCGCCAGATACCAAGAGGTACGCATGGGGGGGGGGGGGCAGGGCCGGGTTGTTTGAATGATGAATATCAGCATAGAGTACATCTTGATCTCGTAGGCGTTTTTCGATAAGGACTACATCAGCAGTCACCCAGAGGACACGGAGAGGATCACTCACCTCAAGGATCTGATGCAGGAGCAGGTCAGATTCAGATTCTACCCCATAGTTCGCAGCACGCACTCGCACACATAATATTAAGCGGCATGTTGACTTCCTGCTCCAGGTGCACATTCTCGGAGTGGGTCTCGCTGTTCATGAGAAGCTGGTCCACCCAGAGATGCGACCCCTCCACAAAAAGCTAGTGGACCAGTTCCACATGATGAGGACAGGTCTACACCATGTGAGTTTCCCTCTTTTTCAATCAAATATTCTCTGCTCCTTGTACGGCTTGAGCAGTGCAAATATTCAGAGTAGTATATCTTCGGGGCCCAGCAGGGTATGCCCGGCACAGAGCGATTTGGCCCTGCCGGCTGCCCGTCGGTCAACTCTCCCAGAGGACTCCTCTCCTCCCACAGCCACATGAGTCCTGAAAGTTTACGGCTTATGCATCGTCACAGGTCAGTCGCTCGATACGCCGACACATTGTACCCGAAGAGTAAATGCGATACACAACTTTCCATCGGAATACTCTTTAGAATAACGTTCAATACAACTGCTCGTGTCTCCTGCAGCCCTCTGAACCTGCAGGGTTCAATTCGTCACTCATCCTCCTCATTGTCCTCCCACACGTCGAGTGAGGCAGGAAACCTCGCTATAATGACCGACGGTCTCATGGGGGAGCACCCCGAGGAGGCCATACACATGCAGGTTGGGCTCCAAATACAAATACAAATACACATTCACGGGCATTTGAATTGGTCTGAATCAGACCACATCAAACTATGTAATTTAACTTTACAGTTTTTTTTTTTTTTTTTACTAATTAAGACATCCAACTTGCATTTGAATCAGTCTGGAAGTGTATTTTTACTTAGTGGAGATATTAGGAACACAAAGGAATTGGCCTGATTGTATAATACAGTAGAATAGGAGAGTACACTCTATACCAGGGTGGGCAAATATTTTGCCCACAATATTAAAAATAATTGTCCCGGGGGGCCAGAACATATTCCTTGAATTATTTGTCTAATTTTATCTGTAAAAGTATCATACTATCAGCTTTATGTTCTCATGTCCCTTTTTCAGAATCAGACCACATCAAACTATGTCATTTAATTTTACATTTTTGTTGTCTTTTTTTATTTTTTACTAAATAAGACATCCGACTTGCATATGAATCAGTCTGGAAATGTATTTTTACTTAGTGGAGATATTAGGAACACAAAGGAATTGGCCTGATTGTATAATACAGTAGAATAGGAGAGTACACTCTATACCAGGGTGGGCAAATATTTTGCCCACAATATTAAAAAAAATTGTCCGGGGGGCCAGAACATGTATTTAACACACACACACACACTATTTAATACCTATAATTTTCCTTGAATTATTTGTCTAATTTTATCTGTAAAAGTGTTATACTATCAGCTTTATGTTCTCATGTCCCTTTTTCAGAATCAGACCACATCAAACTATGTAATGTAATTTTACAGTTTTGTTGTTTTTTTTTTTTTTTTTTTACTAAATAAGACATCCAACTTGCATTTGAATCTGTCTGGAAGTGTATTTTTACTTAGTGGAGATATTAGGAACACAAAGGAATTGGCCTGATTGTATAATACAGTAGAATAGGAGAGTACACTCTATACCAGGGGTGGGCAAATATTTTGCCCACAATATTTTAAAAAATTGTCCGGGGGGCCAGAACATATATTTAACACAAACACACACTATTTAATACCTATAATTTTCCTTGAATTATTTGTCTAATTTTATCTTTAAAAGTGTTATACTATAAGCTTTATGTTCTCATGTCCCTTTTTCAGAATCAGACCACATCAAACTATGTAATGTAATTTCACATTTTTGTTGTTTTTTTTTAATTTTTTACTAAATAAGACATCTGACTTGCATTTGAATCAGTCTGGAAGTGTATTTTTACTTCGTGGAGATATTAGGAACACAAAGGAATTGGCCTGATTGTATAATACAGTAGAATAGGAGAGTACACTCTATACCAGGGTGGGCAAATATTTTGCCCACAATATTAAAAATAATTGTCCCGGGGGACCAGAACATATATTTAACACACACACACTATTTAATACCTGTAATTTTCCTTGAATTATTTGTCTAATTTTATCTGTAAAAGTGTTATACTATATGTTCTCATGTCCCTATGTAATTTAATTTGACAGTTTTGTTTTTTTTTTGTTTTTTTTTTTACTAAATAAGACATCCGAAGTCATGTTGCCAGTTTGTACGTTAAAATTTGAAATACTTAGAAAGCAACGGGCAGGCTGGATTTGAACGCTTGGTGGGCCGCATGTGGCCCCCGGGCCGTAGTTTGCCCACCCTTGCTCTGTACAGTTGGACAGTAATAGAAGATGGTTGAGTTTGGTCAACGTTTTGTTTGGTACTGATTTGCCTTATTGCTCACTAGAATCGGTGGTCCTGAGAGAAGTAACTAGTAACTAGTAACTAGTAACTAGTAACTAGTAACTAGTAACTAGTAACTAGTTCCTGAGCAAGTGTCATATTTACGGACTAAAATTTTGGTTTGAATTAATTTTTTGGGAGTGCGTAGAATAGATAATCAGGAAACATTGTAACTGGGAATGCCGTAAACCGAGGACGGCCTGTAATTCCATTGTGTCCACCCATTTAGTATCCATCATTCCCACATCCTGCTTAATAACTTTCATTTGGCTTTGCAGCCGAGCCCCTCTTCCTCCAGCCTGAGCTCCGTACGTTCCAACTCCTCCCAAGTTATTAACTCGGCTCCCTCGAGTGCCAGAGGTATGTAACACGTTGGAAATACCGAGAGCTGTCTCAGGATGGAAATGGGAATTTGTGAACATGGACATGGTGTGATTATGACTTCCATGATTCTTACCTGTGCAGGTTCTCCATCATTGCCTGACAAGGCCAAACACAACAGGGAAGTGATGATACTGCTGCCGACTCACCGTGAGCGGGTCAACAACTCCATGTATTACAGCATGGCTGAAAATGGACAGGTAGGAAGAAGGAAGGTGTACTGTAAAAATAGAACTTCCCATGATGGCGACATGTCTTCCGCTTCCAGAACAACCACATGCAGCGTGCCTTACTGCAGCAAGTTAGCCCCTGCAAGCCGTGTGCCGATCCTCACATGACTCTGCCAGAGAAAGGTGGCACACAAACGAGACAAAATGCTTATTCTATGCTAGCATGTTGACATGTTTACGTATCGCACGCAGTGTTTCCCAACGCTCCCAGCAGTTGGAGCTTGGATGGAGAAAACAGGGAACAGGTATCCTACATGCCGACTTCTACCGGGGGGGTCATTATGCCTCCTGTCCCTCCCAGATCCTTCCCACCAGGTATGTGCACCCCCCCTTTTACTGCACAGTCATGGTTTTTACACCCTGGACTGGTGGCCAGCCAATCACAGTGCACATATAGACAAACAACCATTCACACTCACATTCATACCTATGGACAATTTGGAGTCGCTAATTAACCTAGCATGTTTTTGGAATGTGGGAGGAAACCGGAGTACCCGGAGAACATGCAAACTCCACACAGACATGGCCGAGGGTGGAATTGAACCCTGGTCTCCTAGCTGTGAGGTCTGCACGCTAACCACTCAAGCACCGTGCAGCCCTGAGAAAAAACAAGATTTTTAAATTACCGGTAATTAGACTCTCATTCATTCATTCATTCTTTTTCTACTGCTTTTTATACTGTTTATCCCTACTGCGGACATGCTGGAGCCTATCCCAGCCAATCACAGGGCACATATAGACAAACAACCATTCACACTCACATTCATACCTATGGACAATTTGGAGTCGCCAATTAACGTAGCATGTTTTTGGAATGTGGGAGGAAACCGGAGTACCCGGAGAAAACCCACGCATGCACGGGGAGAACATGCAAACTCCACACAGAGATGGCCGAGGGGGGAATCAAACGCGGGTCTCCTAGCTGTGTGGCCTCTATGCTAACCACTCGGGCACTTTGCACACTCAAAATTTCCATTCATTCGTGCTGGAGCCTATCCCAGCTGTCTTCGGGCGAGAGGCGGGGTACACCCTGGACTGGTGGCCAGCCAATCACAGGGCACATATAGACAAACAACCATTCACACTCACATTCATACCTATGGACAATTTGGAGTCGCTAATTAACCTAGCATGTTTTTGGACGGGGGAGAACATGCAAACTCCACACAGAGATGGCCGAGGGTGGAATCGAACTTGTGTCTCCTAGCTGTGCGGCCTGCACGCTAACCGCTCGCCACACGGAGGCAGGAAAATAAAGAAGGATGTTTGTTTCCTTCCCTAACTTTTCCACTTTCTTAGGGCACTTCCTGATGCACTGTGATGCATTCAACCACCAGACCAGCGACCCTCCACCTGCCCTGCCTGTCCGCTCACTTCGGAAGGTACAGACATTTTGGGAACGTCATTATGTTGATGTACCACGCATGGTTTCTTTAAAATAACTTCCATTACTTCTAATTTTTTATGGAATTAAATGCATTGTTTTTATTCATTTGTTCATTTTCTACCGCTTATCCTCTCGAGGGTCGGGGTGGGTGCTGGAGCCTATCCCAGCTGTCTTTGGGTGAGAGTAATAACACATTCAATGTCACTGTCTCCCCCTTTCCAGTCTCCCCTCCACCCGATTCCCGGCTCCCCCACCAGTCCTCAGTCAGCTCTGGGGGGAAGTAACTCCACCCTGTCAGGCAGCGCCAGCAGCGGCGTTTCCTCCCTGAGCGAGAGTAACTTCGGCGGCCAGTATCCCGATCCCGGCCCCATCAGGAATGACGCCTTGGAGCCTCTTCCCAGCCACCTGTGGTCGCCCCCGGAGGAGTACCTGTCCTCTCCCTACCTGCACATTCACTACGGCACACCGGAAATGGACTCGGTGGACCCAGTCCGCCCCTTCCATTACCGCAGCCCCGCCTCCCACCCGCACCCTCACACTCACGCTCACCCCGGGCTGGAGAGCCACCCCCACGGGCCGGTGCCACACCACTACCCGGCCACCCACGGGCCTCATCACATTCCCTTCCGCAGGCCTCAGCCCCCGGCCGTTCCGCCCAAACCCTACCTGAGGGAGGGCTGCATCCCGGAAGAGGACCTGCAGCCTCAGCCCATCCCGCTGCCTCGCAGGATCTTCCACTCCCCCCATGGCCATCGGGACGAGCAGGCCAAGCACACCTGGGAGCAGTGCATCAGCGAGGAGCACGAGGAGGCGCAGTGATCACCGTTTCCCATTTCCACTAAGTTGTCAGGTGACAGAGTCGGAGTCCTCTCTGTTTTTTTTTAATTCCGTGCATTTGAGGGTGAGGATGATGACGTGTCATTAAAAAAAAAAAAAGGAAAAAAGATATTGATTGTACACGCTTGTACAACTCGTCTGTGAGCATGTTTTCTATTTGAGAATAATACGACAACGGTGTTGTGACGTATAGCGACCATGATCTCTCTTGTGCAGGATGAACATGAACTCACCACGCAGTGCCAGAGGGTTGCTATTCTCTGCTTGAAATGCTTCACATCCAGGAATTCTTATTTTGGTAAATTTGCTACATTGATCGTGTTTTCAAAGGCTTCTGCTCATTCGGTTTTTTCCAAACACTGTTAAGTGCTCCTTAATAGTGACTCATGTCAAACGCCGCACGCTCTTCTACACGTGTTACGGCCAGACGCTCAGCAGGTCGCAAAGGCTGGAACGGCATCTCAAGGGACTGACTCTTCTCCATCTGTACCACGTGTATGGAAACCTACCTAGTGAATGTATTCAGATGATCTATTTGTACAGCCCACCTTTTACAGACCTGTTTTTGCTTTTCAAGTGCTTTTATTTCCGTCTTATCCGAGGACCTTATCCGAGAAGGCGGGTTGACAGGCTGTCTGGATTGAATCACTCCCAAAGCTGTCATGTGACGTGTTCCTCATGAATGAAGAATGGAACGGATCTCCACTTTACACCTCAGCTACTCACCTTTTTTTTTTTTTTTTTTTTTTTCATTCTCCGTTCGTATTATATCAGACCATTTAAGCAGTGAGGGCTAAACCTGCATCCAAGCCCCCCCCGACTCACTGAGTGAGCGTTGGAATCGCCTACTTGCCTTAAGTGCAATCATACAGTTACACCAAGATCGCCATTTTGTTCACTCCCGGAATGAAAACAAATATACTGGCTTTGTGATGTTTTTTTTTTTTTTTTTTTTTTAGTAGCGTTGATATTTCTTCTCTCTCATCGGTGTGGAAGCTAATCATGCCGTACGATTCGGACTCAAGTCCCAACAGACACTTTGTTGTTTATTTTCTCGGTGTTTCGTTCATCACATTTCCAGCATCTATTTTTGTATGTGAGATCATGCGTGGTGTGAGCTTATCACAAAGGGCCCTCGTACTGCACGTGTAACTGTACTTTGTATGGAAAAAAACAAACAAACAAACAAAAAAAACCACCATGTGAGTATCCACTCCGGATGTAATGAGGTGATATAACAATTTGACTTTTTCAATGTAAATTATGTTCCTGTACATACAGCTGTATTGTGAGATATTTTTGAGAATTATTGCAGAGAATCCAGGAAAGATTTATTGTTGTTTTAGTGTATATACATGTAATCCAGAGATCAATGTAATTGATAAATATCTATAATCAGTGTTTGAAAAAGGCAGAATTCATTAGACCGTGGCTGTCTCCAGCGTTCTTGACCATGAGTCTCATATAAATACTTTATACACTTTTCAATGTGCTTTCCTGTAAATATGGTGTTAGCATGATCGAACAGTGTTTGGTTGTAAAAGTGGTTTTCCTACTCCCATAAATGCTGTGGTATGGAATTCATTAACAATACCAAACAATAAAGACAATCTTTTATCAGCAATGACGTTTCTTGTTTTGCTAGTTTTCATTAGCTATGCGCTTGTACCGCATGTTACCGGTGGGGGGCGGTGTTTCTCTGGAAAACATAACAGGACTTGGAGCCATGCATAATTATAGAGTGTGTGTGAGGTGTTATTTAATGCTGAGTACTAAGGGTGTGGAAAAATAATCGATATTAATCGATACATCGATGCGCATGCGCGCCACTGGGTATGGATGCAATTGACGGGTGAAATCTAGATTCGTTTGTTGGTATCGGTAAAATCCGATTCAAGCGCCGTTTTATTAATGTTCAACTTCGCCCCATATGCTGTTCCCCAGGTGCAGTGAATGCACCATCGTAATTTGGCGTTTTGTATTGAATACGGACGGAAGCCGTGAGGCACATACAACTACTAGTAAAAACAGCATGGACGTTCACAGGCAAGCAGCAACGAGAAAGTTTCTATATTTAACCCCCCCGTAACGTTTAAATGCTATGTTTGGAAACACTAAGGATTCTCAAAGACCGGAAAACTCGACAAAACGTCCATCATTTGCCAAGAATGCTGCGTTAAGAAGCCGTACAACAGCAGCAGACAAACCAAGCAAATCAGGTCAGAACCAAGTGGATCTTCCACTGCTTTTAGAAATGTCCAGGAGCTATTTGCCCCCCCCCCCCCCCCCCCCAAAACAATTTAAAAAAGGGTATAATTTGTTTTACACTTTCTACCCCTTACTACTGTATTAGCCTAGCTGCTAGCTACTTCGTATTAGCAGTATGTTTAACAGACAGGAACATAAACAAACATTGATTCCACTGTTGAAAATGTCACTTTTGTCGTTGCTGTACTGTATTTTTTACAGCAGTAATTATTGTTTAATTGTTTTACTCCACCGCTGAACCACTGCTATTGTAATTGCATAGCTGATGTGAAAGTGGGAGGAAAAGTTGTTTTTGAAACGTTGTTGTTTTTTTTAAGATGGCAAAAAGAATGATCAAGAAGTGGTGAATAGTGAAAAAGACAAACAGAATTTACTTACCAAATACTTTTTGTAGGACCATACTGAATTCCATTTTTTCCCCTTTGCTTATTTGCATCATGTTGAATTGCGTCATATCGCAAGATATTGCACCATATCATATCGGATTGCATTGATTTGAACTAAGTGATTATCGCATTATATCACAAGAAAATTCCATGTATCGTTAAAATATCGTATCGCTGGCAGTGCATCGACATGTGTATCGAATCGTCCTCAGTGCTGAGATTCACACCCTTATTGAGTATTTTCAAAATTATATATATTGTAGCGTTGCTGGGGACACTTCCTGGTTTATTTAAATTATTTGTACAAATTACTGTTTACGCTGTACATTGTTTATATTTGATGTCATCTATTTATTCACATTATTATTATTTATTATTATACGGGAGCCAGGCAGCGACATTTCCTTGGCAATTTCACTGCTGTGTTATTGTGCAATAAGTCATGTTTTTCATCCTAGTATTCAAAATATAGTGTCGGTCATACCAGACATTTTACTTATTATTATTATTATTACTTACATTTGGGTGGATGAAGTTGATACCTGAAGTGTCAGTGGGGTGGCCGGAGAGTGACATACATAGTTCCGTTACACACTGGTCTCCGTTACAGGTATGCTGGAGCCTATCCCAGCTGACTTCAAGCACCCTGGACTGGTGGCCTGCCAGCCAATCACAGGGCACATATAGACAAACAACCATTCACACTCACATTCATACCTATGGACAATTTGGAGTCGCTAATTAACCTAGCATGTTTTTGGAATGTGGGAGGAAAATTCCACATTCCACGCTTCAGTCAGTGAAAACCGTGAAAACTCGTTGTCATTGTCCGAATACTTCTACACCGAGCTGCAAAAAGGGCAGATAAGGTGAACGGATCTTCACTTCCTCCCCTGAGGAGGAGGATGCGGTGGTGCGTACAAAATGTAATTTCATAGCATCACCTGAGAACTTATTTTGCCATTCACATTCCTCTATGTGCTTTTTCATTCCGTTTTTTTTTTGCGTGCTTGAAGTACATCAGTTATTGGTTGCGAGTTACACAGCAGGTATTTTCCTTTTCTATTTTTTTCCACTGCAGTTTTCCCTCAAATAAAAACCAGGAATCACCGCTGTGTGATTGACACTTTATTCCTGGTTGTGGATTACCTTTTTGGTAATGTTAATGGTTTTATTTCATTTCAACATGCATCAGATTACAATTGAGTGCATCCCATAATCAGTTCCCAGTTCCACATGTCCAAAAGGAGTAGGAAGAAGCAAAGCTTATTAAATCCTACCCCTCCATCTGGTACTTTTACAATCACTAACTGTTACATTTGTTCACTTCCTGCTTTCCTAATATAGTTTAAGTTTAAAAATTATTATTATTATTTTTTATTTTATATATATATAGCACATCATGACTGGTTCAAGACTCTTCATCCTTGTATTTAGCAAACATCAACTGCTTGTATTGTTTCTTGAATTGGCTCATCGTTGTGCATTGTTTGATTTCCTTACTCAATCCATTCCATAGTTTGATTCCACATACTGAAATGCTATGGCTAGCATAACGTAGTCCTAGCATAGAAGTGTTTCAAATGTACTTCTTCCCTGAGATCATATTTCTCCTCTCTTGTAGAGAAGTATCGGATGACATTTTTAGCTAATTGCTTATTTTTAGCCTTATGCATTATTTTAGCTGTTTGAAGATGAACTATATCAGCAAGTTGAAGTATTTGTGATTTTAGAAATAAGGAGTTAGTATGTTCTCTGTAGGCGGCATTATGAATTATCCTTACTGGCCTTTTTTGCAGTACATTTAGCGAGTGAAGATTGCTTTTATAGTTATTAGCCCATATTTCCACACAATAAGTAAGATATGGTAGAACCAGAGAGCAATAAAGAGTGTGGAGTGATTTCTGATTGAGAACAAATTTTGCTTTGTTCGATATTGAAATATTTCTGGCCACCTTATGTTGTATATTTGTAATATGAGGTTTCCAGCTCATATTTTCATCTATTGTGATCCCCAGAAATGTCTATTTGCTATTTGCTGGTATGTGTCCTTTCTGCTGTTACCAAACAGCATGATTTTAGTTTTATTTAGGTTCAAGGACAATCTATTATCATCAAACCATCTTTTTAGTGTGACCATTTCTTCTCTGACCGTTTTAATGATCGTTTTGCGACACTGACCGAACAGAGGTTTGGTTTAAATTGTGTGTTTACTGTTTATACACGCGTCATCATGACAAAGCAGTAAGGACACGAAACCCGTCAGGAAACAAAGACTTTTAATACATGAAACAATACTAATAAATAAAGATGAAACGAGTGCACAATCAAAAGAAAATCCAACAAAAGAAAGGAAACACTGAACAGTCAAGTACAGTACCATAAAAACAAATTCCCCCCAGACATTTACAAATTTTCTTAAAAACTTCCAGAGGCAAACATAGACGTATAAAAGCATCATACAGTTGGGGTACTTTGTCATCTGAGTATAATTTACAAACTATTAGGATAAATACTGATGGTTGACCTCCAACGTGAGACACGCATGTGAAAAGACGTTTCACCATGTGTGACTCAGGTGGGCTTCAAGCCCTTTTTCCATATTTTGACGTAATAGATCAATAACAGTGACGTGACGATGACGGCAGCCCACCGGTTTGACGTGAAACTCACATTGGGTTGATAACGGTAAATGATTGGAAAAGCTTTGCTCCGTTGGTCTCTTCTCTGTTGGTGCATCATAGAACCAAAGTCAAGGGCGTCGCTGCCTCCGAGGGCTATGGCTACATCAGGCGTTTGCGGAAGAACATGAACGGCTGTCCTTCATTAGGCTCCCCAGGCGCGGACCCGCGGGGGCTTCATCAGTAGGGGGCAAACTTCTGTCTCTCTGGCTTTTTGATGCAATTGGCTGAGGAGATTTTGGCCGTGTAGGCCGCCAGGGTGCTGTGGGAAGGTGCCGCCGTGACCGCCGCCACGGCGGGGGCCGGGCTGGATAGAGTCAGAAAGGGGACAGACTTCATTCCCAGCAGGCCGGAGAGGGGCACGGCGCCGTACGGGGCGCCCAGAACGTGAGCCGGGGCCAGGGTGGCCAGGGTGGGCGCAGGAGACGCGGCCGGGGACGCCGGCTGGGTGAAGGCCATGTTGAGGTCGACCGGCGCTGCGATGGTGGCGGCCTGGGCTGTGGATTTGGCTGTCTCTAAACTGGGAGGACACAAGGCGGGGGGGGGTGGGGGCGGAGACATGCGGCCGGGACGGGAATGAAGATTAGCGGATTATGCTGTTGCCCCAACACTCACTTCGTTGACAGTCATGAAAACCTTGCCAGAAGGCAAACGGCCAATAGACTGATAGCCGGCTAAAATCAAGTACCACATGCTCCCGAAATGGGGGATGTTTGTTCACAGGATTACGCAAAAAGACTGAACAATAATACCAAATACTGGTAGTATTTTTCTAGCATAGCGGCTATTGTAATTGCACTGCTTCGCAAGGGACAGGAAATGTGTCCATTGTAAATATAGCTGTTTTTATTTTAAAAATACTCTATAATTTAACATGAAATAAAAAAAAATTGTAAAAAAATTTCAAGAATAAAGCCAAATTATAAAGAAAAAACCTTCACTCTCTGTAATCTAATAAAAAAGTAGTAATTTAATAATATTGGGATATTATTAGGAAAAATAACAATCATTTTAGTACCATAAAGTTGAAAAGTTCATTCATTCATTCATTTTCTACAGCTTAATCCTCACTAGTGTCACAGGTATGCTGGAGCCTATCCCAGCTGTCTTCGGGCGAGAGGCGGGGTACACCCCTGGACTGGTGGCCAGCCAATCACAGGGCACATATAGACATTATACACAAATATAGAATGAACTCCTCGCATCATTGGCGCAACTCGGCTCGCGCCATTGCATTCCAGTGGATTCCATTAGACGGATTATTTGCGACATTTTGTTCCACTGGGTGGACACGTCGCGCCGATTTCTCGATGTGGCGCGACAAAAATTTTAAACATTTTGAAATTTTCTTGCAGCCAAACTCAATTTTTGCCGCCGTTACGCGCCACCACGAGCCAGTTGGGAAGCAGTTTGAGCCACCGCACGCCACTAGGCACCTTATTGGCGACACTCGGCGCCATTGCGAATTGCATTGGCACGGCCCAGTGGACTCTTAGCATAACAAAACAAGGATAAGGATTTTCATTCATTCATTCGTTTTCTAGCGCTTATCTTCGCGGGGGTGCTGGAGCCTATCCCAGCTGTCTTAGGGCGAGAGGCGGGGTACACCCTGGACTGGTGGCCAGCCAATCACAGGGCACATATAGACAAACAACCATTCACACTCACATTCATACCTATGGACAATTTGGAGTCACCAATTAACCTAGCATGTTTTTTGGAATTGAACTCGGGTCTCCTAGCTGTGAGGCCTGTGTGCTAACCACTTCACCACCGTGCAGCCCGGATAAGTGATAAAAAAAAACCCAAAAAACATTAAGAACACAGTTGGACTTAAGTGATATTAACATATAATAACCTTAATGAGAATTTATGACGTTTATTGTTGTTTTCTACCAGAGAGGAGAATGTATAAAGACAATTTGATCTAATATTTTCGAGGTTTTCTTCCATTTATGGATTAATTCATGTCCATTGTTCAAACGCCTCAGCTCCACTCTAAATATTTCATTCCATCAAAACATTGCCAATAAACACAGCCATGCTTTTACCGTTTCCCTCGGGCTCAATTACCGGTCATACAAGGACGTACCTCGTTATCACTTGGGACTACAGCATGACCTTTGACCCTTTTAAGGGTGCTGCACCCCCCTCCCCCCCAACAGGCCTGGGCTCTGATTGATTTGATTACCCGTGACCACTTACCAGGAGGTAATGAGGTACTGGGCCAAGTTGATGCTGACTGGGGTTCCTGTGATGGTGACATGGCGGTCGCTTGTCCCGTCCAGTTGGCTGCCGATTTTGATCTGGGCTCCCGACACCTGCCTGATCTCGTTGATCTTGGTGCCCTGACGGCCGATGATGGAGCCGATCAGCTGCAGGAAAAGACAGCGGCGGTGAGACGGATGTGGAAAAATGGATGACTAAGGATAACGGGATGGATGATTGACAGGGAATTCATTATGAATATCTCTATGTGGAGTTTAGGGATAGGCTCCAGCATACCCCGGCATAGAAAATGTATTGTTGGAATGATGTGGCGTTTGTGTGTTCAGCGGACAGACTGTAAATCCAGCCTTCCCAGAGGAAAACAACAGTACTAAATCACATCAGCTGACATCAGGCAAAGCACTTCAAGTATTGCAACAACATTGTTTGTCCTCAAGTGAGTTGCTCATCCATCCATCCATCCATCCATCCATCCATCCGTCAAGCATGTCAAAAGCATTTTTTTTTTTAAACTCTTCCGGGGTCGGGCTTAATTGCCTCTGAGTGAGTACAGGCCGAAGAGAAGACAGAAGGCACATTTGCCTCTCATTAATCCGAGTGGCTAAAAGGTTATTGATTTCTCTGAGTGCCGGCGACTTCCCAAACAAATGACTTCCCAAACGTAGACCACTGAGAAGCATCTTTGCACTAATGGAAAACATCACGGAAGAATACCGTAAGTTAGATATCACTAGCCACGTATACATGGAACCAAATATTACAATTCCATTCGGGTTACGGAAAGAATCTAACCTTTGTATACGCCTCATTCCCAAAGAAAATTAATATATAATCGGAATCCTTTCCCCAATCAGATCGAGGTATCTTGTACCCGCGCAATCGGAAAGTTGTCAGACTGCGTTCTTCTTCCTGGTGTTTTTCTTCTTCTGTTGTTTATTGGCGGTTGGCAAGCAGCTTTGGTGTGCATTAGCGCCATCTGTGGAACAGAATCTAAACCCTTCTATACGCCGTTCACAAGTCCACTTTTATTCCAAAATAAAATACATATCTATATAAAACATGTGCCCAGCTTCATTAACAAATATTAGCAAGATTGAACTTTATCTTTTCCTGTTCCCGGGTGCGTTCTTTCAGCCAATGCTGAGATATGACGTAACACGCAGACGTTCGATTTAAAAAAAAAATGGAGGCCAGCAATCGGCACTGGACTGCTAAGGAAAGTTTGTTTTGGATTCAAACAAAATTTCGAAAAACTGGCAATATGGAGTTATTCCAACAAGTGAAAGAAAAACTCCAGGAAGTCGGTATCACATGATGTTGGTGTTTACGTTTTACTGGGCATGCCCCATTGACTATTCTGGTTGATTATAGCGGCGCATGTAGACACACCATTGGAATATTCCTTTCCATGGATACCATTGCTTTCGGAAAGGTCATTTGGAAAAACTCCTCATGTAAACGTGGCTAGTGACGTGCAGTCAGGTGAGATCATGATGAAAAATGTCAAAATAAATGATCATGATTCATATAGTCATATAGTGTCAAATGTTGTTTTAATTTAAAAATTAATTTTAATATTTGCTGGGAATCACTGGGAATCAACTCCAACCACTTTTGCCTGAGCTTAGATTTCCCGGTCGCTATAGCTAACAATCATAAACACAGCAAAGCAAAGAGCAGTCCTAGAGCTTATCTGCCCTACAGCACATGCCCATATAAGGAAACCCCGGCTTACTGTGACGTCACAGGGAGCCAGTGGAAAAACTCCTCATGTAAACGTTGCTCGTGATGTGCAGTCAGGCGAGCCAGGTGAGATCATGATGAAAAATGTCAAAATAAATGATCATGATTCATATAGTCATATAGTGTGAAATGCCGTTTTAATTTAAAAATTAATTTTAATATTTGCTGGGAATCACCAACTCCAACCACTTCTGCCTGAGCTTAGATTTCCCGGGCGCTATCGCTAACAATCATAAACACAGCAAAGCGAAGGGCAGTCCTAGAGTGTATCTGCCCTACAGCACATGCCCATATAAGGAAACCCCGGCTTACTGTGATGTCACAGGGAGCCAGTGGAAAAACTCCTCATGTAAACGTTGCTAGTGACGTGCAGTCAGGCGAGCCAGGTGAGATCATGATGAAAAATCTCAAAATAAATGATCATAGTCATATATTGTCAAATGGCGTTTTAATTAAAAAATTAATTTTAATAATTTTCTCTTTCTGGGAATCACCAACTCCAACCACTTCTGCCTGAGCTTAGATTTCCCGGGCGCTATAGCTAACAATCATAAACAGAGCAAAGCGAAGAGCAGTTTATCTGCCCTACAGCACATGCCCATATAAGGAAACCCCGGCTTACTGTGATGTCACAGGGAGCCAGTGGAAAAACTCCTCATGTAAACGTGGCTTATGAGGCATTCCCCTCAGCTTCAACGAGTTTCAACGTGTTCCAAAAATACACGTTTCACCCAAAGCGGACGCCGGCTTCCCACCAACAATAGATACTGCGGCGCACGGGGCTCAAGTGCCGGGTGTCAGGGTTCAGTGGCTGCCGTGTGCAACCAGATATGCAGCAGGACGGGAGGGTGCGCAGACAGTGATGGAGCGCTCGTAGTACGTATGTGTGTGTTGGCAGCTTAGCAGCAGCTGACGCGTGGGCCCAAATACA
This sequence comes from Doryrhamphus excisus, assembly GCF_030265055.1. Classification (NCBI taxonomy): domain Eukaryota; kingdom Metazoa; phylum Chordata; class Actinopteri; order Syngnathiformes; family Syngnathidae; genus Doryrhamphus; species Doryrhamphus excisus. The sequence continues at coordinate 1,080,487 of NC_080481.1, read as the reverse complement.
CAAACACACGCGCCGCCCCAACGCCCGCCCCGCATTTGGAATTCCTTTGGATGGACGTCAGCGGCCTGTTGGGTAAAGTCCGATTCGTCACCCGTTTGCTCTGTCTGGCTATTCTCGTCTCGAAGGGGCGGTGGGCTGCGACACGGAGAACACGCGGCCTAAAAAAAGAGTAACTCCGGAGACAATGGCCGCCGCAGAGCCCGTATAACCGATAACACCTCCACCCACCGGGGGCTCGCAATCTCCTCCTGGCCTCTTTCACCGCAGCTGTCAATAGACGCCAGCTGTCACCAAGTTTGGTGCAAACGGCGGCAGCATTCCTCCGAAAAGCCCCAAGCAAAGCAGTATTGATGCCGCGCGCAAGTACGCCGCGTAGTACACTTCCTGCTGAGCTAGCCGTCGCGGAGAACACAGGAAGAAGGATGCCATAACGGCGGCTGCAGCCATTTCTCTTCTGGCTAAATCTTTGCAGTGCTTAAGTATGCTATCCTGTTCACCGGTGTAAGCACTTTTTTTTTAATGCATCACTGTGTGCGCACGCCACGCCACAGCGTTCACCCCGCAGAGCGAGAACCTTATTGTGCAAGACGGGGGGGGGGGGGGGGGGGGGGGTGCGTGGTGGTGATGGAGGACAGAGGCTCAGTCCTGCCGATAAGTCCTCTCTTGTGGAACAATGGACCGAGCTCACACCTGCCCCCGTCACGTATGGAAGTGGAATCCCTCATTACACTGATGGATTGTACCACTTGCCATGTGGGGGTAGCCTGTGGAGGGGAAAGCTTTCGGAGCATTTTAGAAATGTGCCTGAAGGTCTGAAGGGTTTTGACTGTACGACGTTTTTCAGCCATTTTAGGCATCATGGAGGAATAAGCAAAGGCACACATTTGGAGCGACTCGTTACTGAGTCCTAATTAGGAGGTTTTTGTTCAGGTTTGGAGGCTTTTTAGTCATTTTTTAGCAATTATCTTCAAATTTTGATCAGCCGATAAACAACCTTATTTCACTTTCATAAATTCATTCAGCTGTCTTCGGACACCCTGGACTGGTGGCCAGCCAATCACAGGGCACATATAGACAAACAACCATTCACACTCACATTCATACCTATGGACAATTTGGAGTCGCTAATTAACCTAGCATGTTTTTGGAATGTGGGAGGAAACCGGAGTACCCGGAGAAAACCCACGCATGCACAAGGAGAATGTGCAAACTCTACACAGACATGGCTGAGGGTGGAATCGAACCCTGGTCTCCTAGCTATGAGGTCTGCGTGTGTTTTTGGGCCCCGGTATCCCAAAGTAGTATTTAATTGTAAAAAAAAAACATTCAACAAAATATAATGGAATATGATTTCATATTCTGCACGACGGATGAGTGGTTAGCTCGCAGGCCACACAGCTAGGAGACCCGAGTTCGATTCCACCTTCGGCCATGTCTGTGTGGAGTTTGCGCGTTCTCCCCGTGCATGCGTGGGTTTTCTCCGGGTACTCCGGTTTCCTCCCACATTCCAAAAACATGCTAGGTTAATTAGCCACTCCAAATTGTCCATAGGTATGAATGTGAGTGTGAATGGTTGTTTGTCTATATGTGCCCTGGGATTGGCTGGCCACCAGTCCAGGGTGTACCCCGCCTCTTGCCCAAAGACAGCTGGGATAGGCTCCAGCATGCCTACGACGACCCTTGTGAGGATAAGCGTTAGAAAATGAAAATGCCGCATTATTTTATTTAAAAAACAATATAGTTAGAAATCATACAGTTTTTGCATGTTTAATAAAAAGTGGCATTTTGTCCCACTTTGCTTGACAGCAATAGAACGTATCTTATAACTTTGTCCCATGCTGCACAGTACTAGGCCAATACTAGTACTACTATTGTATTTAAAAAAAAAAAATCTTTAACCTCACATTTGATTCCAAAAGCCGGTATTGTGTAAGAATGCAGAAAAGTACAATTTGATTGTGCTTATGTATATATTTGCTCGATACACAAGTAACTATACAGTTACTGTATTGTATGTATTAATGTATCACTTACTGAGAAATGAATAACATAGGTGAAACAAAAATGGCCTCTAATCCCTCAACTGCCAAGTACGAGTACGCTCCACGACCCCTCATCTCGCTCACGTTAGCGTCTGCTCAAAAAAAGTAAACACCCTTTGAAGCTACTTTTTTGTGACCCAATTTCCAAAGACTTATTTCCTCTGTGAGATGGAACGAGCTTGCAGCCGAGAGGCGCCGCCGGTGGAGGAAAGTCAGGGAAAGATGCGCCAACACAATGTTGGGTTTCATCCTTTCATGGGATTAAGAGAAATGTAAGGAAACCAAGCATTCCTGCTCCTTTTGGAATTTCTTGGCAACATTTATTTGTAAAGATTGACTTTTCTTCTCACGGTGGGCGTCATACTGATACTGATTATGATACCGCAAATAAAAATGAATCGATAATGAATTTCATTGTATGATTGAGCTTTAAAAAAAACAAAAAAAAAAGAATTCCGAATGCTGAAGTGACTTTTTGTGCTGAGATTGAAGAGACATTTTATGAAAAGATAAATCCTGGCGGAGGCTAACTGACGACAGAACGGTCTCTTTCCTTATTGGCTAGTTTGACAGCAGACGGCTTCTAAGTAGGTCAGGGAACATGAGAGGATTTACACGGCACTCACGGGAGCCACTAGAAGACGCTGCAATGCAGCCCGTAACAATCATGCAAAAGGATCCGTATCAGCTAAAAACCCTTTAACCTTGGATTAGGCTGAAGTTAAAATAATCAACGTAATTAGCCAGGAATCTCTCGTCTCGTTAGAAGTCACGCTGGTCACAGAGTAGGTCAATAGGGAGTATTAATATGTTTTTTTTTTAATTTATTATTATTATTATATATTATTATTTTTTAATTTATTTAATTTTTTTAAATTTTTTTTAATTTAATTAATATTTTTTTTAGGTTCAAATAAGAAATTACAACAATATGAGGAAAATATGTCTTACATCATTGGGAATAAGCAGCTCCTGAGATGTCTGGGCATTTGCATCCATCCCTGTATTAAAAAAAAAACAAACAATACAGCATAAACAATTTTTCTTTCAGGAAAAAAAACTCCCACTAATTCACTCTTGCGATCTAAGTACTGTTTTAAAAATCAGTTACAGTTGCTAGGCAATGCTGCCATCCATACCAGGGATGATAGTCGAAGCGGACTGGGCAACTGGGTTGAGGCCTTGCTGCATTGACAGTTGATGGAGTTTGGCCAGCTACGCAAAAACATCAGTAAAAACATCAAAAACACAGTATTAAGTTTTGCACTCTTAAAGGGGAACTGACCTTTTTTGGAATTTTTTCCCATTATTTACAATCCTTATGTGAAACATGAACACCTCTTTCCCATTTCTGTGCATTATAACAGAGGAAAATGAGTCAATATGAGCTAGCTTACAACACTGTCATTGGGATATGAAGCCGTTGCACTGATGATAATAAGTAATAGTTGCAGTACCTTGTCGTATTTTGATGATTTGAACACTACAGAAACTTATTTTCTCCGCTCATTGATACACATACTTATGCTAATTCTGTCAACAACAACAGCAACAGCGACAACACCTACGATATCCGCTCTCCTTGGGATGGCTGTATCTTCCAGCACATGGAAAATGCTGACAGGAAACAAGCATTTTTTGTAGCAAAATCGAGAGCTACGATTCCACTGTTAGTCGGCGAGATAAAAAATAGTTTTTCATGTTAGCTGCTACAATAATAATATCAATGTAGCTTAGCTAATATTCTAGTCAGTTATGTAAATCGAACACTGTTTGTTTTTTTTGTTTTTTTTTTTGAGTGCTTTAGCATGAAAGTAGGTATTTCCCATGACGCCGTTGCTAGCAAGCTCATATTAACTTGATTTTTCAACACTAGAATAGCAAAATTGAGAGCTACGATTCTACTGTTAGTCGGCGAGATAAAACTAGTTTTTCATGTTAGCTGCTACAATAATAATATCAATGTAGCTTAGCTAATATTCTAGTCAGTTATGTAAATCGAACACTGTTTGTTTTTTTTTGTTTTTTTTGTGAGGGTTTTAGCATGAAAGTAGGTATTTCCCATGACGCCGTTGCTAGCAAGCTCATATTAACTTGATTTTTCAACACTAGAATAGCAAAATTGAGAGCTACGATTCTACTATTAGTCGGCGAGATAAAAATAGTTTTTCATGTTAGCTGCTACAATAATAATATCAATGTAGCTTAGCTAATATACAGGTCAGTTATGTAAATTGAACACTGATTGTGTTTTTTTTAGTTTTTTTTGTGAGTGCTTTAGCATGAAAGTAGGTACTTCCCATGACGCCGTTGCTAGCAAGCTCATATTAACTTGATTTTTCAACACTACAATGCACAGATAAATGAAAGGAATATGTATCCATGTTTCACATAAGGATTGGGAATGAATGTCAAAATTCCAAAATCGCAGCAGTCTATAGTATCCACAAATGGACTCACCTCCGAGTGTGGAATGCCGTATTGGTTTTGCAGAGTGTACGCCTGCAAAGAGAGAGCATCCTGCATTAAATAGATTGTGGCAATAAAAGAGTGCGCACCGGCAATGACTGCGCACTCTCTTCCAGGAACAAACCTCATTGGCCAATACGCCACCGACATCAAATATGCTTTTTGTACCTCGCATTTGCCAACTGGCTGACTACATTTCTGCAGGACGGTTCAAAACGCAAATTTTTATTTTTAAATCTTGTCATCTGGCACAGTACCGCGCTGGACACTATTGACTATGAAAAAGGTGCAATCTTGTAGTTTTAACACCAATGATAATACATTCATAATAGTCTATATTTCCCTAATATGTAATGCGTCACAATTGATTATGCATGTGCATCTAATGAAGTGATCATTGTGTATATTTAATAATAATAATAATATAATAATAAATTTAGCAGCTTTCTAAAAAGTCAAGGACACTGCATAAGATATAAAAAAACAACAAAGGATAAAATAAACAGCAAAAAAAAATTGGGAGTTTATTTTATACACATCTCATAAGAAAACCTGGCAAAATATCATAATATGATTCAAATTTTAACTTTATTTGGTTAATTGCATTATCTCTTTATTATCATCACTGTCATCAGCTAATGCCAGATGGTATGGCATGTAATGTAAACTCGTATATTTGACCCCCCCCCAACGTGTCCACCCCCCCAAAAACCTCCTCACTCTGTCCTGTAATTAGTGCGGATGGTGTCTATGGAGCCCTGCATCAATATACTGTATTTCTGGTCAGAGCAGACAGCACTCAGCTTAACTCAATTGTTCCTGACGCCAGCAGTCTGTCTGCTATCAGGAGTCCATCCATGCTCATAAACGGGAGATAAGAGCTCGCGCTTCCGATGCATCTTTCATGCCGCCTTCATTATTCCAAACAACTAAAAGTAACAGCAATATTGACAACATTAAATATTGGTCTTAAATCACTTTTTTTTCATTCTTTTACTTGGAGATCGGAAGGGCGTGAAGGACGTGAGGGCGCCGGCGTGTCCGACATTAATGCACCTTTCCCCGGCGAGAATGCGAGTTTAGCATTTATTTCACGTTCATGTTCATAAAAACAGTCCCGTGTGAAATGACGTTGCTGGGAATCACCAATGATAATAACGTCTGCCTTAGCTTGCCTCGTAAACAGAGAAGCAGCCACGCCCACAATAAAGCCTACCCATCTGTGACATCACAAAAGAACCGTTTCACCACGCCCTCTGGAACCGAGCGTTTTGAGCCATCCCAAACTTCTTTCAGGACTGCGGAAACATCATTCTCTGAAACTTTGGCATCGTTTAAAACAATAATACAACATTTTAAGTACATTTGTAGGTCAGAAAAGTAGAAAAACTTCATATTTACTATCTTGTCATTAGCTGAGCATAGCTAAAGGTTCGTTATAAAAAGATTATATTTGACTTTTTGGATATTTATTTAAAAAAGGGAATGGCCCGCTTTGTTTTAGCAGCTATTTTTAGATAAGATTTTTTTGTGTCATGTCAAATGTCATGTTATGTTAAGTATTTATTTTAACAAAATAACTTAACCCATATTTGGCTTTGATTTTGTCTAAACTAACTTTGTGGAAAAAAATATTGGTATATATATATAGAGAAAAAAATATATATATATATATTTACCAAAGACCGCTGCACGGCAGTCGAGTGGTTAGCGCACAAACCTCACAGCTAGGAGACCCAAGTTCAATTCCACCCATGTCTGTGTGGAGTTTGCATGTTCTCCCCGTGCATGCGTGGGTTTTCTCCGGGTACTCCGGTTTCCTCCCACATTCCAAAAAAACATGCTAGGTTAATTAGCGACTCCAAATTGTCCATAGGTATGAATGTGAGTGTGAATGGTTGTTTGTCTATATGTGCCCTGTGATTGGCTGGCCAGCAGTCCAGGGTGCTTGAAGACAGCTGGGATAGGCTCCAGCACCACCCTCGACCCTTGTGAGGATAAGCGGTAGAAAATGAATGAATATATATTATATATCAATGTTTAAGCTAAATATATCAGGATATGAGTTTTTGGTCCATATCGCCCAGCCCTAATTTCCTTTATTAATATCGAATCCTACTTATTGTGGTTGTGTCTGGAAGCAATTGACAGCAATAAACGCGGGATGACTGTATTTCTTTGTGGCACCGCGTGAGGACCAAGGCTGCACCAAACCAAAAAAGGGTAGCATCACATTTCAGGAGGGCTTCCAGCTCCGATGACAGGCTGGAACAATAGCTGCAGCTTCCACTCAGCTGTTGTTTTTAATGCTGCATGCCGGGGGATGGATGGGCTGTTTAAATTTGGACGCGACACCCGACTGCCTCCAGAGCCCCCCTAACTTTTGGAGACACGGAGATTCTTTGATATCGAAATGACAACAATTATTCTTCCGCTTTGGTATCACGTACCAGAAAACAACAGATGGAATGATACAGCACTCTACAAGAAGCAAATACTATATAATAATAATGTCAAATTAAATACTAATTTTAAATAAAATCCAAAAATTGTTAAATATAATGTTGAAAATGGTAATATTAATGATGGTACAGTAAACCTCGGATATATCGGATTCAATTGTTCCCACTGGTTTTGTCCGATATAAGCGAAATCCGTTATATGCGTATACCGGAAAATGTCCGTTTTACGCATATATGGGATTTATATCCGGTATATGCATAAATGGGATTTTATCCGTTATAAAAAGGCACTTCCTTGACTATGTTTCCAATGTACCTGGACGCGCAGGCAACGCTGCAAACGCTGCAAATGACGTCGTATAGCGGCCTGTCACGATTCGGCGAATCGGAGCGCCACGATGCGGCCATCCGATATATGCGAGGGAAATTTCATGGAAATGCATTGGAACGGGACTGGAGATTTTGTCCGAAATAGGCGAAATCCGTTATAAAAAATCCGATATATGCAATGAATTTTTATTGGAAATGCATTACAGAAAAATCGGTTCTTTTTTATCTGTCCGTTGTGAGCGAATTTCCGATATATCCGAGTCCGATATATCCGAGGTTTACTGTACTATATAATAATAATGTCAAATTAAATACTAATTTTAAAAAAATCCAAAAATTGTCAACTCTAATGTTGAAAACGGTAATATTAATGATGATTATAATGATGCTAATAATAACAAAGATTATAACAATAATGATAATAATGATAATAACAATAATAATATTACAATGATAATAATAACGGGAAAACAAGACAGTGGCATGAACATGATTATATCTTGCAAAAAGGATTTCTAATTTCTAATTTATAATTTATAATATAATTGCATTTATAAGCTTCTGCTTCAGCCTACTCCTTTTCGGCTTGTGATCAGAAAGCTGAATACAAATGTAAATAATGGAAAGTTATATGTAAGAAATGCACTGTAATGTTTCATATATTTGCCCAAATAAAAAAATAATAAAAAAAAACGTACCTGCTGCAGGTCAAGGCCACCCTGGGTGACAGAGTACAGGGGGTGGGGTGCAAAATCGGATGCTTCAAACACCTTGAAACACACGAGAGAAGCAAGACCTCATTACTAATATTTCTTCTTCATAAGAATACACAATATGATTAAAAATACGCTGGGTATGAGCAGCTTTTCTTTGAATATTGAACATTTGAACACAGCTAACAGGCTAATAAGCAGTGAGTCATCCACAGAGCCACTCCCACTCGTCTCCATTCTCCCCAACAAGTAATCCAAACATGAATTATGACGGCGTGTCTGTTATTAAAGCCATCTCTCACTGACCTCCTGGGTTTCATTTGAAAGCCTATTATGAGGGATATCGCAAACATAACAGCATTCCATAAAGTGAAAGAACCGTGTCAGGACCGCCGACAGCTATGCCGAGTATCTGCACGCCGCCGTAGCCGAAAGGGGGACGCCAGGTCTCCGGTCTCACTTGCTAATCTTGTGACTCACTCAATGGGCGGGTGGATAAGTGTCCCTTCCACAATAGCAGCGGGAACACAAACACAACACAAACACACCAACCTGACCACAAAAAAGGGTCCTGCAAGGGGGAAATAAGTGTGTTCCTTTAATTCAGGGGTCTCAAACACGCGGCCCGTGGGCCAAATGTGGCCCGCAGGACACTAGTTTGAGGCCCCTGCCTTGATATGAAAGTTTAATGTTAGTGCGGCCCGCGCAAGTTTGATACTGATGCTGTATGGTATCATGTACCCAGAAAAAATTATTACGTTTGATTAATGTTCATGTTAAAGGTTAAATAACTGTTAATAGTTATCCTCCCTATCCGTGTGGAAGTGGTAAGTTTTTGGCTATTTAAGTTGAAAGGAAATAACTCGAAGGCTACCGTTTAGGTCGCTAGCGCTCTAGTTTGCGAGTTAGCATGTGTCTCAAGACCCTGCGGTTGCGCAATATGTTGTAAATAAAAAGAGTATAAATGTGACTATAGTCGTGTTTTGTCATGTCTACAGGGCTCTAATAATGCTTTGTTCATTTTAATCTGAAAAAAATCATTTGTCTACCCACCAACTATATGTGCTTTCTTAAGTTTTTATTATTTGCCGTTTTATTATTATTATTATATTTATTTATTTATTACTGATGGATTGATTTTCTTAATTCTTGATTTTTTTTATTTATTTTTCATCTTATTTTGTGTAGAAAAATAACAATTAAGATATTTGAGAACAGTGGAATGTTTTATCAGAGCTTTTATTGTAGAAAATTGGAACCAAAGCAAAGTTTTTTAAATGTTTTTGTTTTTAATAAATGCGTTTTTTTAGCTCCAGTGGCCCCCAAGTACATTGAGTTTGAGACCCCTGCTTTAATTGGTCGAGATGTTTAATAAACCTCCCCTGGTAAGCACCGCCGGTATTCATCAGGAAGGGCATCCGGAATATTAAGGGCTCAAGCCAAAAATCAGTATGCGGATCAAAAAAATCTGCTGTATTAAATTTGACAAATATAATAAATGCTTTAGTTTGTTTTAAATATAATAATATCCAATGTGACAAGACTTGGTCCCAGAAAAGGAGTTAGTCGGTGAACAGAAATGCAATGTTGTTTCTGATTGGTCGTTAATAGATGCATTCAATGACGAACATTCTGTGGGAAAATATGTTATTTTACTGGAAATGAAACATAATGACGTTCACGTTAGTTGAATACTTTGAATGGGGACACTTTTTTCAAGTCATTAGACTATAGTCTGAGTTGGGTCGGGTCCAAAGTCATCAAAATAGTGACTTGAGTCTAAGTCACGTGACAGGAATTGACACCTCTTTTATAGTTTGTGCAGTGTTAAGGAAAAAATAAATAATAATGTGAAAAATAAGGACGCTCTTGTATAAAGGGCTTCATAAGTTCATGGCATCCTCACCTGGTTCCCCGCAATGAGGAGGGCGGCTGGCGAAGGGCTGGGACGATAAGGAATGGTGGCACCCTTCGGGGGAGACTGCGGATCCAAAAACACAAGCAAAGCGTAAAAAAGTATCTGTCAAACACGGAGGCCCCTTAGCGCCAACGATGCTGCATGCTATGCTACATTGAAGCACAATAACAATTAATGATGTTCTAAACTGCTAATGAGCTTTTTTTTTTCTTCCGTCTTCTTGTTTTTCTTTTGTTCAAATTGGTCATTGGTTGCCCAACAGAAGCTTTGCAGCGGATGATAGCCGGGAGCTTTAGTTTTTTTTTCCATCAGCCTCCGCATCGGCTTCTCTCCGGATAAATCAAGCATCCGCTCACAGGGAGACGTTTCCAGATAAAACTCTTCAAAGGCCAATTAGAAAAGGAGTTTTATACACTGTGCACGACACGGTTTGATGTGGATCTCTTATCAAGTTAACCGCAGAGTTGATGCTACGCTTTTGGGGGGGGGGGGGTGGAGGAGGGGCTGAAAAAATGTAAAGCATCTTTTCCGCGGGAGCAGTCACAGCAAATTCTTTGTATAACTTTGCATAATTTAAATCTCCGAGCCCAAAGCAAGGAGCCGCTGGTACGGAATCTCAATGGCGCTCGCTTTGAAGAAAGCCCCTGCAAACTGGATCAAACTGGCAATTAGTCAGTCAGGTCCAGCTGCAGCACGGAAACAAAAAGGACTTGTACGAGTCCGCGAAGGCACAGGAGGAGACTGTGCTAGCGCTTGTTTTTTTTTTTTTTTTTTTTTTTTTCTTATCTCCTCTGCTTTCCTCAAGAGAGCTGTTGAGCTGGTGTCCAAAGGTGGCAGCCCTTGCCATCATCTGCAGCTTCGCGATGAAGCGTTGCCAACTTGGCCATTTTTCACTAAGATCTAGCGACATTCCAACCACCGGTGGCGACATAGTTTCTCAAAATCGACTTCGTTGGGGAGATTTCTAAGACGGTCAAATCACATAAAGTTCGGAATTTTGTATTTTACTGATGTGTTTTCTCCGATCCAATTACTCAAATATTCGATTGGTCTGGAACCGATTCTTCTTCTTTCTCTTTGGGCTTTTCCCTTCAGGGGTCGCCACAGCAAATCAATCTCCTCCATCCGTCTCTCTCGTGTCCTCCTTCACTACATCTATAAACTTCTTCTTTGGTCCTCCTACCTGGTCGCTCTAAACCCAGCATCCTTCTACCAATATATTCACTATCTCTAATCTGGACATGTCCCAACCATCTCAGTCTGGCCTAAAGGACTTTATCTACAAGGCCTCTAACATGTCATGTGTCTCTGATGTACTCCTTCCTGATCCTATCCATCCCGGTCACTCCCAATGAGAACATCAGCATCCTCATCTCTGCTACCTCCACTTCTGCTTCCTGTCTTTTCCTCAGTGGTACTGTCTCTAAACATGTAATGTCCCTCTGATGTACTCCTTCATGATCCTATCCATCCCGGTCACTCCCAATGAGAACCTCAGCATCCTCATCTCTGCTACCTCCAGTTCTGCTTCCTGTCTTTTCCTCAGTGGTACTGTCTCTAGACCAAACAACATGGCTGATCTCACCACAGTTTTGTATATTGTATATTATAATATTATATTGTATATTAGCCTGCTCTCCACTCCCACCCTGAAGTGGACTCTGTATTTCTATGCTACTTTATTATTGACTATGGTGGCAAAATAGACCACCAACGTTGGAAGTGCCATCACTTTGTTAAAGAAGGTGAGAATTTACTATCTCTCCTCCGGACATGTCCCAACCATCTCATCTCCAAGGCCTCTAACATGTAATGTCCCTCTGATGTACTCCTTCCTGATCCTATCCATCCCGGTCACTCCCAATGTGAACCTCAGCATTCTCATCGCTGCTACCTCCAGTTCTGCTTCCTGTCTTTTTCTCAGCGGTAAATTTACCGTGATAAACGATGGATTATTATATCGATTTTAAGCCATTTTGGCCATGATAATTTAGAAATAATGGGCTCTGATTTCGTGGACCAGGCGCAGGCGCGGCGCACCTTCCCTGCGCCGTGCCAAGTACGAATAAGATTGTAATGTAGTTTCCTCGCTAACGCAGCTCGCAGGAAGAAGGATTTATGGATTCCCAACTGATGGGTCACTTGTATCCTGAGTACTCATTAAAAATGTAACTGTACTCCTTAATGGAAATGTGACTTTCAGGTAAGAACTTAAGAGCATTCAAAATACCTTAAACCCCCCCCCCTCCCCCCCACCGGAGTGAAACCGACGCTGCAAACCAAATGTATGTTTTTGTCTGATCAGACAAATGGAGTGTGTGACGCTTCCTACCTCCAGGATCACCGCACAGATGAGTTTGACGCACTGGATTACAGAGTCCTGATTCCCAGATATCGTCACCCCTCGCTCAGTGGAGTTGGGCAGCAAATCCCCCGCCACCTGTATCTGAGCTCCGGTGCTCTGCAAAGGATAGGAGGTTTTAAAGCAGGGGTCTCAAACTCTATTTACTTGGGGGCCACTGGAGCTAGGGTCTGGGCGAGACTGGGCCACATCAGGTTTTACAAAAAAAAACAAAAAAACGCATTTATTAAAAACAGAAAAATGAATAAACTTTGCTTTGGTTTCGATTTTCTACAATAAAAGCTCTGATAAAACATTCCACATTTATACTCATTTTATTTACAACATATTGCGCAACTGCAGGGTCTTGAGACACATGCTAACTCGCAAACGAGAGAGCTAGCGACCTAAACGGTAGCCTTCAAGTTATTTCCTTTCAACTTAAATAGCCAAAAACTTACCACTTCCACACGGATAGGGAGGATAACTATTAACAGTTATTTAACCTTTAACATGAACATGAATAAAACGTAATCATTTTTTTCTGGGTACATGATACCATACAGCATCCATATTAAACTTGCGCGGGCCGCAGTAACATTAAACTTTCATATCAAGGCGGGGGCCTCAAACTGGTGTCCTGCGGGCCGCATTTGGCCCGCGGGCCGCATGTTTGAGACCCCTATTTTAAAGGAAGATTAGGTTGAGAAGATTTCAGAAGGTTTGTTAATTAAAATATTAACCCATTAACCCATTAAAATATTTGATCATGATTAATCATATTTTTTTTTACCTTAGTTAACTCAGGATTAATCCGATTTAATTGCAGAGATATATACGTTTTAGCCACAGCTTCTCAATGTGGCTGCGATGACCTCGCTCACTATCATCGGTGATATAGAAGCTGACACTGTTTCAGTACATTTAGCATTTAGCATCGGGGAAGTGGAATAATCCTAATGCTACTCGCTGTTGCTGAGAGTTTAAATTCATCACGCAGCTGATCAGACTCCAGGATATTTAAAAGGCAAGAAAACCCTAAATGCCACTGGCCAGAGATATGTTCATTTCATCCAAATGAATCACACGGACATAAAAATGAGTCATAATCATTCAATAACCAATCTTTTATATTCTATGATTCTATTGTCTCAATACACGCCTGCCTTGTTGGCCTCAATCTGACACACTGAGGCAGCAATTAAAATTCCGATGAAAGGAAATGTAATCCATCATGTGTTCACTTTATCAACAATCTTGGATTCCTTTTGATTTTTTGTTATTTTTAGCTGCGCTACAATCGCTTTCATGAATTCCCTCGACTTTGGAGGGAAATGTTGTGCAGACGGATGGCCAAACCTTGAAACATTTATATTCCCCGGAGGATAAAAACTCGACTCATCCAGTGCCATTATCCGTTGGAAATGTTAGCTGGAATACTTGTGCTTACTTTAAAAACTAACGACCTTCCCGTCAGCCTCAGTTGTACTTTGCTGCTAATTAGGACATGTTAGCATGCTAATGTGAAGATGCTGCATGAAAGCATTGCTTTTGTGACATGCATCTTGACATTAGTGATTGAATTCTATCATTATTAGAATGAAATTATTATTAATTATATTCAATTTCAATGTTTATTTCTCAACATTAAACCATCCTAAAGAATGAGGAGATCTTTACCTCTCTAATCTCCTTTATCTTCACCCCTCCTTTCCCGATCAGAGAGCCACACTGGCTGGCAGGAATGACCAACCGCAGGGTGACTGGTGGCTTGGAGCTGATGGTGCCGTTGGCCACCAGCGTCGTCAGGTCCTACGGAGACACGCATAGTGACGGTCAGCAGGATGCAAAGAAGACGAGCGAGAGTTAAAAAAAATCATGGAAGTTGCTGGATATCAACTTTTGGTTCTATCAGGCGTTACAGTGAAGAAACAATGGCGGTCTAACCAGAAAACACCAGAAACATCCATCCATTTTCTTTACAGCTTCATCCTCACTAGGGGTATGCTGGAGCCTATCCCAGCTGACTTCGGTTAGAAACGGGGTACACCCTGGACTGGTGGCCAGCCAATCACAGGGCACATAGAGACAAACAACCATTCACACTCACATTCATACCTATGGACAATTTGGAGTGGCTAATTAACCTAGCATGTTTTTGGAATGTGGGAGGAAACCGGAGTACCCGGAGAAAACCCACGCATGCACGGGGAGAACAGAATCAAACCCAGGTCTTCCCGACTGTGTGGCCAACATGCTAACCACTCAATCACCGTGCGCCCTGATATATTTTATAGATATTATATTTTTTTGGTTTAATTTAGAATGAGGGCTACATGGTGGATGAGTGGTTAGCGTGCAGACCTCACAGCTAGGAGGACCCGAGTTCAATTCCACCCTCTTTGTGGAGTTTGCATGTTCTCCCCATGTTTTCTCTGGGTTTCGTCCCACATTCCAAAAACATGCTAGGTTAATTAGTGACTCCAAATTGTCCATAGGTATGAATGTGAGTGTGAATGGTTGTTTGTCTATATGGGCCCTGGGATTGGCTGGCCACCAGCCCAAGATGCTTGAAGACAGCTGGGATAGGCTCCAGCACCACCCTCAACCCTTGTGAGGATAAGCGGTAGAAAATGAATGAATGAATGAATATATATTATATATCGGGTCCAGGGTCCAGGGTGTACCCCGCCTCTCGCACGAAGTCAGCTGGGATAGGCTCCAGCACCCTACGACCCTTGTGATGATAAGCGGAGAAGACAACCTCAGTTGCTTATTTCTGTTGGTGTAAATTATAGACGGGAATGCTTAACTATTTTTTCCGAGGCTCGGCTAACCCCCCCACCCCCCCACCCCCCAACCCGGATGACTGAGCTTCCGTGGCCATAGGTGAGGGTGGGAACATATACTGTATATCGACCGGTAAATTGAGAGCTTTGCCTTCCGGCTCAGCTCTCCCTTCATCACGACGGTCCGCTACAGCCACCGTATTACTGCATTACATTACTGCATTACTGCATTACTGCATTACTGCAACCTTCCGTCACTCATGAACAAAACCACCAGATACTTGAACTCCCAACCCGATACGTGCAATAAGTTTTATTTGTATGTACTAGTACATTTATGGTCATAATCATTCACATTCTAACATTGTCTTTTTTTCCGGAGAAGGCAAAGCAGACATACGGAGCAGGAGGAGATGAGCTTTTTAATTAATGACAACAGCAACCGGGCGAACCTTTGAAATGTAAATGCCCTCGCTGTCTCACTTGCCAACAAATGTGCCACAGAATGCAAAGTGTTTGGGCCAGTTGGAAAAAAAAAAAAAAAACTATCTTGAGTTGTGTGGACGTGTCCACGGAGATATTAGGGACTTCATAATGTTTAAAGTCGGTTAGGCTGATTCTGATGTTTTTTTTTTTTGTTTTTTTTTTTGCGTCTCACATCTATTTTTAGACGCGTCCTATTGTGTTCTTTGACGTCACCTCTCTTTAGCGGAAGAGGACTCATCTCGTGTGTACAGTCACAAGACTGTGGGCCTCGCTTTCTTGATATGATCTAAAAATATGAACCACATCTTCACAACAGTGAGGATTCTAACACTTGTGTGCATTGTCCTGACAAAAAGAAGTCACACAAAGGGGCTCACACACACAGACACACACACACACACACACACACACACACAGCGTTGTGGGACTTAATCCCTGAAGCATATTGTGTTGCGGGTAGGATAAGTAGGCCTGATGACAAAAGATTATATTGCTTTCATGCTTGCTTGCACCATGACATCTGAGAATAAATAAACATGTATGATACAGACCTGATCCAAATCTCAAGACCAGGTTAAAAAATAGTATTTACCTTTGACATATTTGCATCTTAATGAGGTTTTAAAAAGAGCGACAATATGCAAAAGCAAGAAAGGGCGAGTGTGACAAAAATCCGGCATCTGATTCCTCATCGATGACACCGCGTGACATGTTAATTAGAGATGGAGGTGGATAGTCGCCTTGGTGACAAATACCGTATAGTTGCTCATAGGTCAACCGTAAGTTGTACAGTACTGTGTTAAAGTCTTCAATTACCATTATATATATTTTTTAGCAATACTTTAATGACCACATAGTATAACGAGAATACCACTGAGTAGAACGTAGACCTCCTCGATGTATCCAGATCCTCTCCAACATGTTATGGTGGGTATATTCTGTCCCGCCCTTCTATGAATGTAATGGTAATGGTAATGGTAATGGTTTTATTTCATTTGAACATGCATCAGATTACAATTGAGTGCATCCCATAATCAGTTCCCAGTTCCACATGTCCAAAAGGAGTAGGAAGAAGCAAAGCTTATTAAATCCTACCCCTCCATCTGGTACTTTTACAATCACTAACTCTTACATTTGTTCACTTCCTGCTTTCCTAATATAGTTTTTCATTCATTCATTCATTTTCTACCGGAGTACCTGGAGAAGAACATGCAAACTCCACACAGTGATGGCCGAGGGTGGAATTGAACTCGGGTCTCCTAGCTGTGAGGTCTGTGCGCTAACCACTCGACCACTGTGCAACCAAGTAGGATTCATTAATTTATTCATTTTCTACCGCTTTTCCTCACGAGGGTCGCGGGGGGTTGCTGGAGCCTATCCCAGCTGTCTTCAGGCGAGAGGCGGGGTACACCCTGGACTGGTGGCCAGCCAATCACAGGGCACATATAGACAAACAACCATTCACACTCACATTCATACCTATGGACAATTTGGAGTGGCTAATTAACCTAGCATGTTTTTGGAATGTGGGAGGAAACTGGAGTACCCGGAGAAACACAGAGATGGCCAAGGGTGGAATTGAACCCTGGTCTCCTAGCTGTGAGGTCTGCGCGCTAACCACTCGACTGCTGTGCCGCCCTAAATCTAGTTAAAGTTTATTTATTTATTTTTAATTTTTTCACGTACCGAAGTACGAGGTGATATGACCATACAATGACATCACGGTTACCATAGTAACCATCAATAAAGAAATGGGTTCTGTATTTTTAGTGTCATCCTGCAATTTCTCCGTGCAAAGTGTCAGTCATCCACGTCATAGTAATCCGCTAAAGTAGAACCGAGGCAACTGGACTTGGTCTTATTAGTTGAAGCCCTTTCCCGTTTAATCCGGAAAGTGGAATATTTTCAACTAACAAGTTAATCCAAAAGGCCATTTAGGAATGAAGAGAAAATGTCATCTAACAAGATGCCCAACTTCTACGTTTGCGTGTCTTACGGCTAATCGACTGTCCTTCTATTTCCTGTTTTGCATGTCAACGAGGTCATTATGTAACATGAATGTAAGTCATGTGATTCAGCCGCGTTACACCTTTGCCTTCAGCAGCGACAACAACAAACGTATGAAATCTACAGTCAAATCTTATCTTAAAGCACATCAAATTCTAGGAAAAAAGCATCAGCCCTTCTTTCCCTCGTGTTTGGAGAGGAATCGATGGCGATGAAAGCACATTAGTGATGCTACCGAGATGAGGAATAGCTTTGTGTACGTTTCCCTTCCAGCCATCATTAGCCAGTTAGCGGATTTCATTTATTCCACTTTGCTTCGCTTTCTTCTGTTTTCTGTTAAGACCAACATGACTTGTTGTTCCAAACGGAAGACAATACAGAATAAAGACAATGTCTAAAGTCTACCTCCTCCAGTTTGTATGTGATCATGGTGAAGGCCCTGAAGACACTTTCCGTGGATCCTGTGATGGTGATTATCCTCTCTGGACATGAACCTTCTGAGATGTTGACCCGGGCACTGCTCTGTAGGGACAGACAGAAGTCAGCAGGTCACATAAAAGACAAAAGTCATGAAGGCAGCAAACGGTTGACTTGGCTTTGGAGGATGATTTCTTAAGATGGAGAAGCCAAACTAAAAACTATAAAACTGATTTATACATTCATTTTCTACCGCTTATCCTCACCAGGGTCGCGTGGGTGCTGGAGCCTATCCCAGCTGTCTTGGGGCGAGAGGTGGGGTACACCCTGGACTGGTGGCCAGCCAATCCCAGGGCACATATAGACAAACAACCATTCACACTCACATTCATACTTATGGACAATTTGCGCTAAAGTAATTAAAAGAAATATTCTAATCATAAATAATAATAACAACAATAAATAATATTATAGACTGAATAAAGAAACCCCTGTGATTGGCTGGCCACCGGTCCAGGGTGTGCCCCGCCTCTCGCCCAAAGACAGCTGGGATAGGCTCCAGCACCCCACCGCGACCCTCGTGAGGATAAGCGGTAGAAAATGAATGAATGAATGAATAAAAAAAACTTGTTTATGACTTTCTGATTATGTTTTTACCATTATTAGAGCCCTCTAGACATGAGATAACACCCCTATAGTTACCTTTAAACTCATTCATTCATTCATTTTCTACCGCTTATCCTCACGAGTGTCACGGGGGGTGCTGGAGCCTATCCCAGCTGTCCTAAGGCGAGAGGCGGAGTACACCCTGGACTGGTGGCCAGCCAATCACAGGGCACATATAGACAAACAACCATTCACACTCACATTCATACAGATGGACAATTTGCGCTAAAGCAATTAAAAGAAATATTCTAATCATAAATAATAATAACAATAATAAATAATATTATAGACTGAATAAAGAAACCCCTGTGATTGGCTGGCCACCAGTCCAGGGTGTACCCCGCCTCTCGCCCAAAGTCAGCTGGGGTAGGCTCCAGCACCCCACCGCGACCCTCGTGAGGATAAGCGGTAGAAAATGAATGAATGAATGAATGAAAAAAACTTGTTTATGACTTTCTGATTATGTTTTTTACCATTATTAGAGCCCTGTAGACATGAGATAACACCCCTATAGTTACCTTTAAACTCATTCATTCATTCATTTTCTACCGCTTATCCTCACAAGGGGGTGCTGGAGCCTATCCCAGCTGTCTTCGAGCGAGCGGCAGGGTACACATTGGACTGGTGGCCAGCCAATCCCAGGGCACATATAGACAAACAACCATTCACACTCACATTCATACCTATGGACAATTTGGAGTGGCTAATTAACCTAGCATGTTTTTGGAATGTGGGAGGAAACCGGAGTACCCGGAGAAAACCCACGCATGCACGGGGAGAACATGCAAACTCCACACAGAGATGGCCGATGGTGGAATTGACCCCTGTTCTCCTAGCTGTGAGGTCAGCGCTTTAACCACTAGACCCCCGTGCCGCCTGTTTGCATTTAGATTTGTTAAAAAATTTTTTTGTAAGTATTAAAAAAAAAAAAATCCCAATGTGGAGGCTCAGAAATGGGCCAAGGACAAAAGTATAAACTTTCATGTTGCTTTTTTCAAAGACTTTTTCTCCTTGAAGGTTGGAGTTGTCATCAACCTCTATGCAATGAACATTATTATGTATTGGGGAGGGGAGGGGCGGGGCGTGTACAGTGAGTGGAATGGAATCGACCACTATGGCATATGAATTTATATTTTATACTTGACATCAGACAAGGTCCTTTTATCCTGTTCTAGACCAGGACCGACAGTCATGTTGAGGAAATGCTGCTTGACTGGTCCTGGTCTCCGTAGCCACCATCTCCCCACTAAGCATCTATTGTTAGACTGTTGCCGTATCCGCTGACAAAGTCACGCCGGCTTTGCATAAGAGAGAAAGCAAAGCACTCGGTCAAGAGGTAAAACGAGACCTGAAACTGAAGGCTGGAAGACTAATGCTCCGAGAACAGCATCTGCGTTATAAATCTTCTGCCTTCGTCTGCTCCCATTCAGCGTCCTTGATTTCAAGGTTTCAGACACATGAGCAGTGACAGGACAGTGCCATGACGGCCGTGTCCCCGGGGCCAATTTCTCCACTCAGTCCAGTGAGTCATGCTCATTGGGGGGAGGGGGATGGGGGAGGGGGATGACACCATGAGACTCATACGGTTACGAGAACAAACTCAAGCCGGCTGGATGATGGAATCGTTGGATGACGACTATTGGCAACTGTTTGGACCGACGCTTCTACGGGGATCACATGACCTCACCTTGTGTACCTTGTGTATCTGCCCCCCTTGTAAAATACACAACATAAACATTTGGAACTGGAAAAGGAATCTAATGCTAAGTTTGCGCCAATGCAATTTGCTATGGCTCCTACTGTCACCAACAAGGTGCCTAGTGGCGTGCAGTGGCTCAAACTGCATCCCAACTGGCTCGTGGTGGCCCGTAACGGTTCTACCACTAGCGTCACAGGAGTATGCTGGAGCCTATCCCAGCTGTCTTTGGGCGAGAGGCGGGGTACACTCTGGACTGGTGGCCAGCCAATCCCAGGGCACATATAGACAAACAACCATTCACACTCACATTCATACCTATGGACAATTTGGAGTGGCCAATTAACCTAGCATGTTTTTGGAATGTGGGAGGAAACCGGAGTACCCGGAGAAAACCCACGCATGCACGGGGAGAACATGCAAACTCCACACAGAGATGGCCAAGGGCGGGAATTTAACTCGGGTCTCCTAGCTGTGAGGTCTGCACGCTAACCACTCGACCGCCGTGCAACCCTAGAAAATTTCAAAATATTTAAAATATTGGTCACGCCACTTGCATCACGCAATCGGCACAAAGTGTCCACCAAGTGGAACCAAATGTCACAAACAATCCGCCTATTGGAATCCATTGGAATGTAATGGAGCGAGCCAAGTTGCACCAATGATGCTTGGCCAGTTGGTGCCAGTTTTGCGCCAAAGATTATGTGATTGGCGCTGCTGTGGCGCTGAATAACGTCAACACGGCAACACGCCGAGCGAAAACCACTAGGCGGCAATCACATCATCTTTGGCACCAACTGGCACCAACTGGCGCCGGCCCAGCTGACTCCCAGTATGACACTTCGATAAGCTGCAAGTCAACATTGCAAATTGGTGAGCATGATGGAAGAACTCGATCATCTGATGAGTCAGCATCTTGACAAGAGAGTGGAATATGGAATATCTGGAATATCTGGAATATATGGAATATCTGGAATATATGGAATATATGGAATATATGGAATATATGGAATATATGGAATATATGGAATATATGGAATATGAAAAGAACGACACAGAGCAAACCCAAATTCAAGTTGCCACCAGTTTTTGTCCGAGCAACGACAAATGGTGATCACACTAACGCCATCCATGATCACTGCAGTTTCCCCCCCCCCCCACCCCCCCAGGCTTTGCCCTCGGCAGACATAATAAAACGTGGTCATAAGAGATGATGAAATGTTGTGATGTGCGGGTGTAAGTGGTGCACGCCGTACCTCCTCCCGTATTCGCTTGACAGTCTCTCCTTTCTGGAAGAAAAACAAAATGGAGGTCAACTTTAAAGATGAGACAAATGGACTCTCAACTTCAAGATGGCAGTCTGACTATTTAAAGGCAATTAGCATCACGCCTGATTGGAATTGAGCACAATATTTGGGTTGCGGTGCTCTGATGCAATTCTGTGTCACACAAAGCAAGATACGACGCATTTGCGTTTGGGGAGGGGGGGGGGGGGGGGGGGTTGGGGGTGCGATTGCTGTAATGGTTGAATGTGCAGTGATCTTCTGGAGTGTGGAGATCTTCTACCAAGGACAGGAACGCTGGTCAAACTTGTGTGATGCTCCTCTGATGATCTCCAGATTCAATCATCTCCACCTCCATTTTCTACCTACTGGTGTCACACGTATACCTCGCTTTACATCAGGGGTCTCAAACACGCGGCCCGCGGGCCAAATGTGGCCCGCAGGACACTAGTTTGAGGCCCCCGCCTTGATATGAAAGTTTAATGTAAAGTTTGATATGGATGCTGTATGGTATCATGTACCCAGAAAAAATTACTACGTTTGATTAATGTTCATGTTAAAGGTTAAATAACTGTTAATAGTTATCCTCACTATCCGTGTGGAAGTGGTAAGTTTTTGGCTATTTAAGTTGAAAGGAAATAACTCGAAGGCTACCGTTTAGGTCGCTAGCGCTCTAGTTTGCGAGTTAGCATGTGTCTCAAGACCCTGCAGTTGCGCAATATGTTGTAAATAAAAAGAGTATAAATGTGACTATAGTCGTGTTTTGTCATGTCTACAGGGCTCTAATAATGCTTTGTTCATTTTAATCTGGAAAAAATCATTTGTCTACCCACCAACTATATGTGCTTTCTTAAGTTTTTATTATTTGTCGTTTTATTATTATTATTATATTTATTTATTTATTACTGATTGATTTATTTTCTTTATTCTTGATTTGTTTATTTATTTTTCATCTTATTTTGTGTAGAAAAATAAAAATTAAGATATTTGAGAACAGTGGAATGTTTTATCAGAGTTTTTCTTGTAGAAAATCGGAACCAAAGCAAAGTTTATTAATTTTTCTGTTTTTAATAAATGCGTTTTTTTTTTGTTTTTTTTTTGGAAAACCTGATGCGGCCCAGTCTCACCCAGACCCTAGCTCCAGTGGCCCCCAGGTAAACTGAGTTTGAGACCCCTGGTTTACATCTTCCACAGCCACCCTGTCATTGATGTGATATTTTATGGAAAACATATTATTTATGTTGCCTTGAGATGTTGCTGCCCTCAAAGATGAGACAGCAAAGGCCTGCCAAGCGGAGAGGAAGACTATTTAGTTTGAGTGCTGCAGATCAAGTACCTTAACCTACGTCTCCCTCTGGTCTAGACTCCTTTTCCTGGTGATATTTCAAACTCATCACCATCTGATAAGAAGCCTCTACTTGCAAATATACTTGTAGGTATGTCTTAGTAGCCACGTATACGTGGACACAAATATTCCAATTCCATTCGGGTTATTTGCTCAAACGGAAAGAATGGAACCTTTGTATACACAATCGGCACTGGACTGCTAAGGAAAGTTTGTTTTTGATTCAAACTAAATTTGGAAAAACTGGCAATACGGAGTTATTCCAACAAGTGAAAGAAAAACTCCAGGAAGTCGTTATCACGTGATGTTGGTGTTTACGCTTTACTGGGCATGCCCCATTGACTATTTTGGTTGATTATAGCGCTGCATGTCGACACACCATTGGAATATTCCTTTCCATGGATACCATTGCTTTCGGAAAGGTCATTCGGAAAGATTCCATTCAGAAAGAGAAAAACTCATGTAAACGTGGCTAGTGACGTGCAGTCAGGCGAGATCATGATGAAAAATGTCAAAATAAATGATCATGATTCATATAGTCATATAGTGTGAAATGCCGTTTTAATTTAAAAATTAATTTTAATAATTTTCTCTTGCTGGGAATCACCAACTCCAACCACTTCTGCTTGAGCTTAGATTTCCCCGGGCGCTATAGCTAACAATCATAAACACAGCAAAGCGAAGAGCAGTCGTAGAGTGTATCTGCCCTACAGCACATGCCCATATAAGGAAACCCCGGCTTACTGTGATGTCACAGGGAGCCAGTGTTAGAACAAACTCAGAAATTGAGTGTTCAGAGCCATCCCAAACATTTTTCAGGGATCACTTCCAAATGCATAAACCTCGTTATCTGAAGCTTTGGCGTCGTTTAACACGGGAATACAACATTTTAAATACATTTATAGGTCAGAAAAGTGGAAAAAGCACAATAGGTCCCCTTTAACATAAACAAAAGTGAGTGAACGTTATGAGTCTCTGCATGCTTTTCATTGCAATTCTTGGAGCCCACTTCTTTTTAGCACGCTTTTTTATTTTTTTTTTTGTCATGAATCTATTTTTTCTTCGTCATCCTCTTTCTATTGATGCCCTCTGCAGGTGTTGTATTACCAGGCAGCCGGGCCCCGCCTAACTGACACCACGTGTGCCCAAGAGAAAAGCATCGGCGGAGTTCGGTTTCAACAGAAGGCTTGCAGTCAATACACTAATGTTTTTTTTCCCCTTTTGATGGATTGCTGTGTTGCATTAGAGGTAATGGGGGTGGTTGTGGGGCTGGTTGGAGGCAATTACATTTAGACCGAGGATATTCTGACCGGGAGGTTTTCTGCTGACTAAAAAAAAAATAGGCAAGAGGGGAGAGGAATATGGTTCCAGAAAGGCCTGTGAATCATCCCAGACCAGGATGGGCTTTGACTGACAGTAAGAAACCGATAGAAGATCTGAAACTGACGATTATTATATGATGAAATGAAGATTATGAACAATCACATGTAAAGCAGGAGAGAAATCTTACCTTTCCTATGATGCTGCCAACCTCCTAAAATAAAAGAGATGAAGCATTAATATCGGTGGACATATTCAGAAAATCAAAGCAAAGCATTCTTACAGTCCGTGGTAAAAATGTATTTAACATTTAGTACCGGTGCAGCATTCAATTATAAAATGAACGTCATTAATAAACCTTTATATTCAAATATCACAGCAAATTGTGTGTGACTTCCAGTTTGTCATTATATGTTGTATATGCCAATTTATTCATTAGTCTATAATTCAAAAAAGGCTTTTTTCCATTTGAAGTGAATATGATATTTGCTATTTATAAAATATATTTATTAAAAAAAGGAATAGTTGGAACATTTTAATTTAAAAAAAATGCAAAAATGGGGGGAAAAACAGCAGAAATTTTACCAGAAGAAAGCCAAAAATATTTCCAAGGAAAAACTATTTTTACAAGATAAAAAATTCAAACCAAAAAATTAGAATAATTTTACCAGAAGAAAGCCAAAAATATTTCCAAGGAAAAAACATTTTTACAAGATAAAAAATTCCAACCAAAAGATAAGAATAATTTGACCAGAAGAAAAACAAAAATATTTCCAAGGAAAAACTATTTTTCCAAAATAAAAAATTCAAACCAAAAAATAAGAATAATTTTACTAGAAGAAAGCCAAAAATATTTCCAAGGAAAAACTATTTTTACAAGATAAAAAAATCTAACCAAAAATAAGAATAATTTTACCAGAAAAAAGCCAAAAATATTTCCAAGGAGAAACTATTTTTACAAGATAAAAAATTGTAACCAAAAAATAAGACCTTGCGTATGAAAGATTACACCACCCCCTGCTAGGCACTGAACATGTTATCAGAGAAACACCTCTTCTTTTTGGGGGTCCCAAAACCCCCAAAATTGTTTATCAGGAGAATAAAGGACGTTTGTTGAAAAAACAAACAAAAAAAAATGATATTTGCTCGATGTGTGACCTGCAGTAAGCGATTATTAGTCAATTGTTTACCCTAAAAACGCATTTGCATATTGTAGCCGGCAACAGCTTTATTATATATAACTTTTTAGGTGTATAATTGATGAAGCAGAGGCATATTTCACAGTGCGTGACACGAAGCGGGGGGACCCCTACCTTTCCGTGCATGAGCAGTCGTAACGTGAGTGTCACTCCCAAGCCCCCGTCTCCAAAGTCCTGCTCACAGTTCATAGTGATGTGGGAGTGGCACGCAGGGAGACGCATGAACAAAGTTTATCCGCTGGTCACACACTCAAACCAAGGCCAGCACGGGCTCGCTCTCGGGCTCCTTCAGTGGTTGGTCCTTCAGTGTTGCTCTGAAACAAAGAAAGAGCGGAGGACATTTATTTTTAACATTTAGTTAACATTTATTTTGAATAGCTTATTTCAAGCCAAACAAAAACAATATGCTTGTTTTACCAGAAATGGTATCCACAACTCAACTCAAAAGCTGAATGAAAAGCAGGTGTGCTCGCCTCTACTGGGCCTCAAACTCACCACGCCCTGCCAAGTACCTTATTTTCTGGACTATAAGTCACTCCGGAGTATAAGTGGCAAAATGACAAAAAATCATAATTAGGTAGAAAAAACATACAGTCGCACTGGAGTATAAGTCGCATTTTTTGCGGGTAATTTATTTTACAAACTACCATATTTTCTTTACTATAAGTCACACTTTTTTTCATAGGTTGGCTGTTCCTGCGACTTATACTCCAGAGCGACTTATAAATGAAAAAAGTGTTTATGTTCCATAAACACTGGACACCTTTTGTGTTCATGTTTATTTTTAGTGTAGGTGAATTAGCATTGTGTTAGCATATCT
This sequence comes from Doryrhamphus excisus, assembly GCF_030265055.1. Taxonomy (NCBI): domain Eukaryota; kingdom Metazoa; phylum Chordata; class Actinopteri; order Syngnathiformes; family Syngnathidae; genus Doryrhamphus; species Doryrhamphus excisus. Next base: position 1,054,184 of record NC_080481.1, on the reverse strand, counting down.
TACACCTATGCAGCCTGTTCTCTATTCTTTTATTGGTAGAACTTGCCTTCCAAGAGGACCTAATGTCTGTTTTGGTCAAGTAGTTTGCAAAATAAATGACCCGCAAAAAATGCGAAAAAAGTGCGACTTATACTCCAGAGCGACTTACAGTCCAGAAAATTCGGTACTTGGCCAACCTATGAAAAAAAGTGTGATTTATAGTCTGGAAAATACAGTACTTGCCCCAAATGCAGCACCAATCTAAAGCTACTATATCACTCTCACAAAAACAGGAAGTCCCACACACGGCAGACATGCTTGTTCTGGATGCTGTTCCTCCTGGTGAGGCATTCCGCTTCTATTTTGAGCAGTTAAGTCAAGTTACCAAAAATGGTGCCTTCGCTGATAAAGGGCTGCCTTCTAAACTAATGACTGAGCTCATTTAAGGGATAATTGGATGTTGGTATTGTGAACCAAACGAGTTTCACAGTGAAGAAAACAAAGAGCTAATGTCAACCATTTATTACGCTGACGCTTGGAAGAAAACATCCCTACAGTATCCCTACAGTATCCCTACAGTATCCCTACAGTATCCCTACAGTATCCCTACAGTATCCCTACAGTATCCCTACAGTATGTGCAACACCTCAATTGGTTTGACTGATGGTGATTCATCATTTGTAATCTCAAAATTACAGTGTTATGTCTGTTAACCAAAATTTTTGCTAGAAATTTTGGCTTGACTTGTGTTCGCTTGCTTCTTTAGCATCCAAAATAAATAAATAAAAAATATTGGATCACAAAGCCAAGACAGAATGACTTGAATGTGATAGCATGGTGGACAGCGGCCGCCCTTTTAGGTTCTTTATGTCAGTTATGGAATTGATACACGGCAACAAAAGAGAAGGGCGATGGACCTTTTAGAGAGCTTAATTGGATTTACATTATTTTCTGTGTGAAAATGTGCTTTGGTTAGAGTCCATTTTGGTTTGAGTTGGACCTTCTGGAACGGATTAATGACGTTAACCAAGGCACCATTATATACATGGTGACTCCCTATTTGACAGTAACGCTATATTTTTATAATAATAACAATAAATATTAATACATTTTATTTGTATAGCGCTTTTCAGAGTACTCAAAGACGCTTTACAGTAGAGAAAAAAAAGAAATAAAAATAGAGTTGAGTAAAAAAGTAAACGATGCATTAAAATACAATATCCAAACATTAATTCAGAGCTAAAACAAGGCTAAAAACGGGGCGGGGCGCAGTAGTCAGGTATAAAAAGTTAGACATTAAAAATGGATTTAAACAGGTGGGTTTTGAGTTGTTTTTTGAATGTGGTAAGGTCGGGGCAAGCACGGAGTCAAAGGGGCATTTTAATTTTAATTTTAATTTTAATTTTAATTTTAATTTTAATTTTAATTTTAATTTTAATTTTAATTTTAATTTTAATTTTAATTTTAATTTTAATTTGATGGTTAAAATTAAAATTTTATCATTTTAGTTTTTATTTGATAATTAAAATTAAAATTAAAATTAAAATTAAAATTAAAATTAAAATTAAAATTAAAATTAAAATTAAAATTAAAATTAAAATTAAAATTAAAAATTTTAAGTACTGTAATTCTTACCAGAAATGAACATGAGAAGAAAATGTATTGCATGAAGTTTTTTTATAATTTAGCATATACTACAATACTCTTTGGACACAATAATGTAGAAAGCAGGAAGGAGACAATACATTGATCTTGGGTTTTAAGTAACACAACGACATTTGTCTCCAGTTTCATGTCCTGGTGGGGGGGGGGGTGTTTACCACTTGAAATTATGACTGGCACATTACTAAAATGGTTTTACATACACAACACAGTTGTAGTTTAAAGGATGCTTTGTCCACTTTTCTGACCTCTAAATGTACGTAGTTCAAATGTTGTATTCTTGTGTTCAACGATTACCAAAGTTTCAGATAACGATCTTTACGCATTTGGAAGCGATCCCTGAAAGATATTTAAGATGGCTCAAAATGTTCGGTTTTCAGAGGGCGTGGTAAAAACTGTACTTTTGTGATGTCACAGAAAGGCGGAGCTTCCTTATGGGCGTGGCTTACCCTCCCCACAAACTCTGCTTCTATGTTTATGTGGCAAGGTCAAGCAGCAGTTATTGGAGTTGGTGATACCCAGCAAGAGAAAAAATATTTGTACGTGTCAGCTGTATTTCACACTGGACTGTTTTTTTGTCAACAAGAACGTGAAATATCCGTGAAATATCCGTGAAATATCCGTGAAATATCCGCCAAACTGTCCATTGGCTCTATTTGTAGGACCCAAGTGCAAACTGTTTTAGCTTTTAGCCACGGTTGTTCAAGGCGAAGTATCACATGCAGTACAGGTACTTTGGGAATACAGAATGTCTGTACTGCATTTCAATCAATTTCAATACATTCAATAGTACTAAAGTGAAAGGCATCGGATTTTATTGGCACGTTAATGAGACTCGGTAACAGTAGACGCTCTTCTTGGAGTAATCAAGGTCACTTGTTTGCTAAGCAGATTCCTAAGCGGTGCCATTGTGCACAGGCCGCTCTGATGACATTGCTCGACATATTCTCGTGTGTGTGTGTGTGTGTGTGTTTCATAAATCTACATGCCATGGGTAGACGCGGTGAGCTATGTGAGGAGATCATGTTTAATAAATGGGTATTATTTTAGATGAGATCCAACTCCCAGGAGAGGCGTCGTAGGCCGGTTTATTGCTTTTGCTTAGTGCACAAGGCCATTACCGCTTTGCTGGTTTATTTATGCACTCCGTGCTTGCAGAGACACGCTCAGATGCTCGCACACATCCCTCTTAAGATGTCATAAAGCTCGCCTGCCTGTATGTGTTTAGACTTCCTGCATGCCCATCTATCATTAAGCAAAAAAAAAAAAAAAAAAAAGAGTCATTTTGTCGGATTAAATTGCAGCGAATCAATCGAGTGCTGCTTTTTGGAGAGAGATGCTCAGACCCGCGACAGCTAAAAGTCCATCGCCGTGTAATTTACATTTATATCAAGCGAGGGTCAAGAGGTTGACGGGTGTATATTTGCTGGCTGTCAGCTGCAGATATGAGGCTAAGTGATCAGGAGTTGAACTGCTCCGCGTGTGCGCTAAACACACGTGTTATCACGGAGTACATTTGTCCGATATGTGGGTTAACGTCATTATGCATAGTCACCGAAAGGGCACGGATAATACATTAGTGGTTTATTCCATTAGGCCTAATGGTGCAAGAGATTTGGATATGCTGTTCTGCGGCTTTGATAACAAGGCTCTGTGTCCAGGGCGAAGGCGGCGAGCGTCTGAGCTCCTCGTTTATTGAACTTCAAGCAGTCCGCATTCCAGAATGAACACAGCCTCTTTGTTGTTGCGCAGAACACAAAATTAGCAAAGGCAAGACTGTACGTCCGCTGTCACGAGTCCCGAACGATGTGGTCTGACATATTCCAGAGCTGAGGAGAAACCAAACAGAGCTTCCGGAAAAGAACAGCCCCTGTCAGCTTCAATCGGGAGGACATATTGGATTGGTTGCCAGGCTCTGTTTACTGTACTCCGTCATGTGACCGAATACTTAGTGGTGCGTCATGGTCTAATTCCATTACTGGTTCATCATTTCTAACTTTTTTGGTTAACAACCAGTCATGATGTGCTATATATATCACTATATTGACACTTACTATGGTACCCATTATGGCATTGGATGCTCATATCACCGAGTACTTTGGTATGTGACAAATTTTTTTAAAACATTTTTTTTTATTATTATTATTTTTTAAATTATATAAATATATTAATATAAATATATATTATATATTAAATTTAATTATATTATTTAAATAAAAATTACAAGAAAAAAAATCAAAAAATTGACCAAAAAAAAAAAACAAAACTGAAATTATATTAGGAAAGCAGGAAGTGAACAAATGTAACAGTTAGTGATTGTAAAAGTATCAGATGGAGGGGTAGGATTTAATAAGCTTTGCTTCTTCCTACTCCTTTTGGACATGTGGAACTGGGAACTGATTATGGGATGCATTCAATTGTAATCCGATGCATGTTCAAATGAAATAAAACCATTACCATTACCATTACCATGGTACCCATTATGTCATTGTATGGTCATATCTCCTCGTACTTCGGTTCGTGACAAAAATAAAATAAAAAAAAACAAACAAAAAAAATTAAACTATATTAGGAAAGCAGGAAGTGAACAAATGTAACAGTTAGTGATTGTAAAAGTACCAGATGGAGGGGTAGGATTTAATAAGCTTTGCTTCTTCCTACTCCTTTTGGACATGTGGAACTGGGAACTGATTATGGGATGCATTCAATTGGAATCTGATGCATGTTCAAATGAAATAAAACCATTACCATTACCATTACCATTACCATTACCATTACCATTACCATTACCATTACTGACAGATTTCTAGTATGACAAAATCTCCACCTGCCAAGTTGGCAAAATGTAATTGGACCACCACATCCCCTTAGCTCTGTGTCATCCTGCCATCCTTAATTAAGTTATGGATTTAATTTTTTACTGATTAACTTATTTTTAAATGTCTATGATGAGAGCTGCAGGGCCTCTCTACGGGTTCATTAAATGACATGACGGTAACGATGGTAATGATGGTAGGGATCTGTAATATACCACGTTGAAAAACTTAGGCATGTGTATTCTTACAAATGATTCTATTTGGAGGAGTATTATAGTATCATATAATGTTGATGTTGATGTTGTTTACGTTTTACTGCGTATGCCCCATTGACTATTCTGTTTGATTATAGCGGCGCATGTAGACAGGAGATTGGAATATTCCTTTCCATGTATACTATTGCTTTCGGAAAGGTCATTCGGAAAATCTCGTCATGTAAACGTGGCGAGTGTCAGTGGCTGAGACTTATTAATCAAAGCATGAATGTATCCTAATTAAAGTGTTGAACTGGATCTATTTTTGATCGTAAACATGAGGAATGTACCATGTGGTCCAGGAAGACCACATCAAAGCAACCAGCTCACAACTCTTCATAGACAGACGATACTTTTTTTTTTTTTTTTTTTTTTTAACGGAGCATCCACACCAGAGAGACTGCGTTGATGAAAAGGAACTTTTACAACCTACTCGTCTCGAGGACGCTACACCTGTTCCGAGGCGTACATGTCACATGACAAACAGACCAAATGAACACGTCTAATCTACACAGTGAAAGATGGACTCAGGGTTCCCGTCTGCTTATAGACCATAAAGGAGGTCAGCCCTATTGAGTGTTTGCTCGGAAAACACGCAGGGTGTCCCCAGGGTGGCGGCACATCCAGCAGGACGTGAGAGGGTGTCAACTCGAGTACACGTGCGGCGGTTAGGGCATAGGTGGAAGAGCCTTCACGCAAATTTCAAAACTCCAACACACTAAAATACATCACACAAAAAAAAAAAAAGCACACGCATTCAGCTGCTGGGATAAAAACGCCAACAATTCACACACTCGGTCACGTGACGCACACAGGAAGCGGCCACTTGAAATACAAGCGAGGGCAACCTTTGAAGTCCCGTTTGGATCTGTTATGAGGTAACACGCGGTATATGTATCCACATAGCTTTATACCAGGGGGCTCAAACTCAGTTTACCTGGGGGCCACTGGAGCTAGGGTCTGGGCAAGGCTGGGCCGCATCAGGTTTTCAAAAAAACGCATTTATTAAAAACAGAAAAATTAATAAACTTTGCTTTGGTTCCAATTTTCTACAATAAAAGCTCTGATAAAACATTCCACTGTTCTCAAATATCTTAATTTTTATTTTTCTACACAAAATAAGATGAAAAATAAATAAACAAATCAAGAATAAAGAAAATCAATCAATCAGTAATAAATAAAAAAAAAAATAATAATAAAACGGCAAATAATAAAAACTTAAGAAAGCACATATAGTTGGTGGGTAGACAAATTATTTTTTCAGATTAAAATGAACAAAGCATTATTAGAGCCCTGTAGAGATGACAAAACACGACTATAGTCACATTTATACTCTTTTTATTTACAACATATTGCGCAACTGCAGGGTCTTGAGACACATGCTAACTCGCAAACTAGAGAGCTAGCCACCTAAACGGTAGCCTTCAAGTTATTTCCTTTCAACTTAAATAGCCAAAAACTTACCACTTCCACACGGATAGGGAGGATAACTATTAACAGTTATTTAACCTTTAACATGAACATGAATCAAACGTAATAATTTTTTCTGGGTACATGATACCATACGGCATCCATATCAAACTTTACATTAAACTTTCATATCAAGGCGGGGGCCTCAAACTAGTGTCCTGCGGGCCACATTTGGCCCGCGGGCCGCGTGTTTGAGACCCCTGTTCTAGACTAAACTTTTCTTGCAAACATGCAACTATGTGTAAAAAAAACAACTTTTGTGTTGTCGCAGCCTAAAACTATGTTTGCACAAATGACACAATGAGAGCATCTTCCCCAGAGACCACGACAGCGATGAAGACACAAAAGCGTAAACAACCTGAAAAAAAAAAAAAAAGAAATGAGTACTCCATTAGTACTTTATGCTCCTCTTCACTGGCGGACAGTCAGTCACTGTTGTCTTGCTCAAATTTAAATGAGATCCTCCGGGTGCAAATCCGCACACACACGTAGCCGATACACAAAGGTAAACACACACACGTAAACAAAGTTGACTGACATTTGCAAGTCTTACATACGTAGACCTCGGAGAATGTGCAAGAAGCGCTACGTACACAAGCTAATAGCCGAGTTATCTGAAATGCTGGCAGCACAGACTTCTTGCAGATGCTTCTTGATTAAATGAGCAGGATGATCATTTCAAACAAGGATTCAAAGAGGGGGGGGGGGGCTTCATGTTTGCATAAGCTTTTTCTCTGTCGGCTAAGCATGCCAGGATCCAACCTGAAGGTGTTAAATGAGCTGTGCATGCAGGCATCACGTCTATAAATCATCTATTTCATATCAAACCACTTAAATTCTATACAGCAAAACATTGATCCTATGTTGGTATTATATAATAAATATCACAAGAAAACACGCTTCCACTATTTTTTTTCAATGAGCTGAGATGATAAGGTTTGAGCGGCGACAGGGCTGGACAATAACGATGTACCGATGGCCCGGGGCAAGTTAAAACAAAATTCGTGCAAGTACAGTAAACCTCGGATATATCGGATTCAATTGTTCCCACTGGTTTTGTCCGATATAAGCGAAATCCGTTATATGCGTATACCGGAAAATGTCCGTTTTACGCATATATGGGATTTATATCCGGTATATGCATAAATGGGATTTTATCCGTTATAAAAAGGCACTTCCTTGACTATGTTTCCAATGTACCTGGACGCGCAGGCAACGCTGCAAACGCTGCAAATGACGTCGTATAGCGGCCTGTCACGATTCGGCGAATCGGAGCGCCACGATGCGGCCATCCGATATATGCCAGGGAAATTTCATGGAAATGCATTGGAACGGGACTGGAGATTTTGTCCGAAATAGGCGAAATCCGTTATAAAAAATCCGATATATGCAATGAATTTTTATTGGAAATGCATTACAGAAAAATTGGTTCTTTTTTATCTGTCCGTTGTGAGCGAATTTCCGATATATCCGAGTACGATATATCCGAGGTTTACTGTAAATCCAATCAGTGATATTCCCGTGGGGCAAGTGCACTTTGGCATTCCATACTGCCAAGAGTTTTTTTTAAAAGCGGCTCTTGTTGGGTGTTGGTAAAACACGGACTGCTTAATTCCGGTGGTAATTTAGTCTTGAAATTTATTTTGAACCAAAAACAAACTTTCCTTAGCAGTCCAGTGCCGATTGCTGGCCTCCATTTTTTTAAATGGAAGAACGTCGGATTGGGGAAAGGAATATTCCACTCCTTGGAATCCCATTATATATTCATTGGGATTGGCACTTTTCTTCGGGAATGAGGTGTATACAAAGGTTACATTCTTTCCCTTTGAGCAAATAACCAGAATGGAATTGGATTATTTGGGTCCATGTATACGTGGCTATTGTCCTAACTTTATTTTGTTTAAGTAATGGAACATCAGCGGTTGTCTGTGTAGCATTATAGAGTGTGCATACAGGGAGATAGCTATTTGCCACCACTATCAGTGGGTCTACCCCAATTTTTTAAACACTGGGGTGGAATAAATGATACAGTTGGAATAGGTGCAGATTCTGGAAGATCTAGAAAGCTGTTTATCGCGTGTAGCTGCTCTACAGGAGTCCACAACTAAGTTAGCATGCCATACTGTGAAGAGTTTTTTTTTAAAGCGGTTCTTGTTGGGTGTTGGTAAAACACAGACTGCGTAATTCCGCTGGTAATTTGCAAACCAATCCTTGCAGATCTTGAAACGGACCAATCAGAATCGTTTATTTAGACCGCGGTCCGTAGTCCACAGTATGCATTTTACCCACAACCGTTCTTGTTCGTGATCAACCAATCAGTGATGGTTTGACTAGGAAAACATCCATCATGGCGTCCCTGCCAACATCGTCTAACTCTTCAACAACTTCTGAAGGAAAACAGCCAAAAGCGATGAACCTGCTTACTACGACGACCATGTGTAAGGTAGTATGGCATGCCATGTTAACATACGTTTCAGACATTCCAAATACTCCAAACACAATGCAATAGTACTATTATCTGATGAATTATCAGCATATTCAAACAAGTAGTTCCCACCTTAAGGATTCCCATGAGCAAGTATTTTTGTTTTTAATGTAGAGCCCTGGGTGAAACAGGAGACGCTTGAAATAAAAGAGCAGTGTTTCATCTCTGGGTTGGTCTGTCACATATAATGGGGGGGGGGGGGGGGGTCAGGCCTTGGCGCACAAGGGGACTGGTCCTCCCCTATCAAACCTTGGCTTCATTTAGAGTTGAAGCATAGCTATGTCACAGTATGCCGCTTGTCAGCCACAAGGCCCTCCTGAGACGCTATGACTGCATGCTATCAGCGCCCGACACTGTTTCATACTCACTTCTCGGAATATTACCTGTAGCAAAAACACGGAATGTATTTTGAATGAATTATTGCAGGATCCTCTGTGAGTACATTAATGGCACTGTGTTATTTTGGCAGCTTTTTGTCAACAATTTAAACAAAAACGAACGTGACACTGATTCAATTTATGAGAAATATGGTGTAATGTGCTTGGTAGAGAACAATCATATTATATCATTTTTCAGTGGAAGTTGACGTCTTATATTCTTGTGCTAACTAACAGTGCTTTGAAGACCACCATGTTCGGTTTCGTTGAAGTCTCAAGTATGTGATCCATCCATCCGCTAGCTCTGTGTGACGTCAAATTACGTCACAACATAGTCAGCCCATCAAAAATGGTAAACTGTGAAAAACTCACAGAAAAAAAGCCTCACTATCATAAATGTCCATGACTTGTTTATGCAGATGCACAGAAAACAAACAGTGATCACACAGAATCCCATGTAAAGATGTCAAAACTATTTTTTCAAAACCTTTAAAACCTTAAAAATAATGTATTTCCTCATACAAGTGCAAATCCAGCATAATAAGTAAATCAATATTTTCTTATGTAAATGCTGCAACTGAGATTCCAGTAAACAGAGCCCTGCTGCCATGAAAAGATGTCATAATTTTATTACTTGCAGGTGTTTATTCGTAAACTAAGAAACTAAGAACTAAGAAAGTGCAGTATTTTTATAATTGCAGTATTTTTATAATTGCAGTATTTTTATAATTTTTATAAAGCAAGATCTCATAGTGTATGTACTGGTCATATATTTCATTTCATATTTCATATTATCTTGCAAACTGTATTTGTATATAACCCTGGCTAAATGTATTAATTTGTTAATACTTGGGTTGTTTATATTGTTTATTTTTATATTGTGTATTTTTGTACTGCTTAATTGATTCTGTTCTCTTGTTGCTGTGCAATGCACATTTCCCCACTGAGGGACAAATAAAGGCATATCTTATCTTATTTTATGTATTTTAATATGCAAATATGCTATGTCAGGATTTTGACATGTCAGGAGAATGACATGTAAAATGGTGACTCATACCCGGTGAGAGCGTATCGATAATTAACAACTCTTCAAACATTATCAATCCAAAACTGGGTTAAATACCGCAATAGTTTGATATATCAATATTTTTCCCGCAGTCTAACATTTCAAATTTTTAACTAATTAACTGCTGCGTCAACAATAACAAATCTCTGTCGACCGTTTGCTTTATTAATTATGTGGACTAATCTTTGCAGCCGTAATTAGCATTAGGACATACTGTAGCACGACAACAACAACAACAACGATGTTGAATGCTAGCTTATCATCTCTTATCATCACGTGGCCAAGCACATATTGTTGTAATGAATGAATGAATGAATGAATGAATGAATGAATGACTTAAGAAACTGCGTCGTAATCAACATTATAGCATTTTATCCTGCAGCATTCATGTCAACATTAGCAGTGATGCTAGGCTTTAAACACGAGAAATGTCCTGACAGTACCACGGAGGAAAAGACAGGAAGCAGAACTGGAGGTAGCAGAGATGAGGATGCTGTGGTTCTCATTGGGAGTGACCAGGATGGATAGGATCAGGAAGGAGTACATCAGAGGCACATTACTGAGATGGTTGGGACATGTAGAGGAAGACCAAAGAAGATGTTTATGGATGTCGTGAAGGAGGACATGAGGGTGTTGGTAAAACACGGACTGCTTAATTCCGCTGGTAATTTAGTCTTGAAATTTATTTTGAACCAAAAACAAACTTTCCTTAGCAGTCCAGTGCCGATTGCCGGCCTCCATTTTTTTAAATGGAAGAACGTCGGATTGGGGAAAGGAATATACCACTCCTTGGAATCCCATTATATATTCATTGGGATTGGCACTTTTCTTTGGGAATGAGGTGTATACAACGGTTACATTCTTTCCCTTTGAGCAAATAACCCGAATGGAATTGGATTATTTGGGTCCATGTATACGTGGCTATTGTCCTAACTTTATTTTGTTTAAGTAATGGAACAGCGGTTGTCTGTGTAGCATTATAGAGTGTGCATACAGGGAGATAGCTATTTGCCACCACTATCAGTGGGTCTACCCCAATTTTTTAAACACTGGGGTGGAATAAATGATACAGTTGGAATAGGTGCAGATTCTGGAAGTGACCAGGATGGATAGGATCAGGAAGGAGTACATCAGAGGCACATTACTGAGATGGTTGGGACATGTAGAGGAAGACCAAAGAAGATGTTTATGGTAGTTGGTGTGAGAGAGACAGGGTTGGATGGAAGAGATTGATTTGAATCGGCGACCCTTGAAGGGAAAAGCCCAAAGAGAAAGATGAAGATGTCCTGGCTGGTCCAACTAATATTAAGGACCACTTTTTCTAAGCTATGCTAAATAGGTACACATTCCCTACAGTAAAAAAAAAAAAAAGTTCCGGAGCTTATAAACGTAGAACACGTCACGTTAGATAAGGCTCCTAAATATCACCCTCAACGCCTCCACTCTTTTATCTCGACATGCAAAGATTTCTCACCTTTTTTTTTTTTTAGCAGCCGCTTGACAGCTCGGGAGCTACAGATTGTGTAAATTACTACATTTGCAAAGGCTGCCATATGTAGTATATGTAGTATATGTAGTATAAGTGGGGCGGATCAATACTTCCTTTCTGTCGTTACACCTCATAGTCACGGCAGGATGTGGCTGAATATGCATACTTAGGAGTGGCTCCAATATGGCTAATGGACACACTATACATAGGTATGTATGTATAGTATATGTCTATACCAGGGGTCTCAAACACGCGGCCCGCGGGCCAAATGTGGCCCAGTCTCACCCAGACCCAAAGCTCCAGTGGCCCCCAAGTAAATCGAGTTTGAGACCCTTGGTCTATACTATCTTCAACCAGTAATGGTAATGGTAATGGTAATGGTAATGGTAATGCTAATGGTTTAATTTCATTTGAACATGCATCAGATTACAATTGAGTGCATCCCATAATCAGTTCCCAGTTCCACATGTCCAAAAGGAGTAGGAAGAAGCAAAGCTTATTAAATCCTACCCCTCCATCTTGGTACTTTTACAATCACTAACTGTTACATTTGTTCACTTCCTGCTTTCCATAATACAGTTTAAGGTTTTTTTGTTTTTTTTTTCAATAATGTACCTTGTAGCGTAGTACTCGGTGATATGAGCATCCAATGCCATAATGTGTACCATAGTGCGTGTCAATATAGTGATATATATAGCACATCATGACTGGTTCAAGACTCTTCATCCTTGGATTTAGCAAACATCAACTGCTTGTATTGTTTCTTGAATTGGCTCATCGTTGTGCATTGTTTGATTTCCTTACTCAATCCATTCCATAGTTTGATTCCACATACTGAAATGCTATGGCTAGCATAACGTAGTCCTAGCATGGAAGTGTTTCAAATGTACTTCTTCCCTGAGATCATATTTCTCCTCTCTTGTAGAGAAGTATTGGATGACATTTTTAGCTAATTGCTTATTTTTAGCCTTATGCATTATTTTAGCTGTTTGAAGATGAACTATATCAGCAAGTTGAAGTATTTGTGATTTTAGAAATAAGGAGTTAGTATGTTCTCTGTAGGCGGCATTATGAATTATCCTTACTGGCCTTTTTTGCAGTACATTTAGTGAGTGAAGATTGCTTTTATAGTTACTAGCCCATATTTCCACACAATAAGTAAGATATGGTAGAACCAGAGAGCAATAAACAATTGAGATTGAGAACAAGTATTGCTTTGTTCAATACTGAAATATTTCTAGCCATGGTATGGCGAACCCTTGAGTGGCCACTCCACATAAATCCATGAAGGGTCGATGCATGCCTTGATTCCTTAGTCCAATCACAGTCTGAATGACACAAACGTGCAGATAACGAACCTTTGGAGCTATTTTGGGACGGAAGTTCTTATCCCCTGAGTGGTTCCAGAGCCACCGTGGAACCGTGTGAGCTTTATTTATGCGAGCTCTTGTTAGCATGTGACCCCAGTCAGAAATGTCATGTATCTTTTGGTAATCTCAGCAGCAAATTAATCTGCAAAATGAGTTTCTTATTATAGACGTACGAACATCTGGTTTGGGATGGCACCGCTCTTTTGGCCAGATTATACACAGAGTGTTTATCCCTCTTAATTCGGAATTGGAATTTTCTGCTCGTTTGGCTTTGCCTTGATTTAAAATGGTGCGCTTCTTATTATTAGAAAGCTGCTATATATCATTCCGAATGGTTTTTGGCATGGTGGAGAATACACTTTGGCAGGATATTAACTTCAGCTTTTATCCCATCGCTCTCGCTGGATGAAGGTCACACTGTATCTGCAAAATGACTTCCCTCGCTCCGGCTTGCTTTCATCCCTACTTTCCACCCATCCTCCACGGCGGAACATGAGTCAGAGAATCTGACACCTCACGGGGCACAGGAGGAGAGAGGAGACGGGAGGAGGTCGGTGCAGCGAGAATGGAAGCAAATTGAGAGCGATAGAGAAAAACGGCGGGAGCGAGGGATGGATCGATATGTCACAGAAACAGAACCCGAGACTCTGGTCCGCCCGTTCCTCCAACTAGAAGATGGTATATAAAAACGGCAATTAAATTCATCCACGCTGAAATTGTGCCCAAAGCCCTCGCTCGCTCAGACTGCACCATAAATCCCAGGTGAAGACACTCCCCGTACATGAGCACATGATTATAACCTTTACAGCATCTCAGGTTGTTGCTGTATCATCTGGACTCCGACAGTACAATGCACTTTGGTGTTACGTAAGCTCCAAAACAAACTGAGCACAAACCCAAAAATAGTGCAGTCCCTGTTAAATATTTCAGGCACTCAGCAGCTGAAGAGGGTGATAAAAAGCTTCTACCCTCATTGGTCCCGTACACAAAGACCCACTGATGCAGATGTCTAGTTGAAAGAAAGCTGTGTAATGCAGACAACCACATAACGGTCGGCAATGGCGCTTTGTATTGGCAGGAATCTGGCCATACGATACGTATCACGATACATCACGATACTGTAAACAAGGCGATATTTTCTTGGAGTTAAAGGTTATTTCCTGGAAAAACTGAATGACATTAGCAATATGCACTTACTAAACACATTTTTATTCCATTGGAATAGTAAGTTATGCTGTATCACTAACTTTCCTCTGTAAAAATGTAAAGTGTAGCATTTGGATAAATAAAGCTTTAAAAACCAGCTTTAAATTTACAAAAAAAAAACATAAAAAACAAAAATAAAGCTTTAACATCCAGCTTTAAATTTACAAAAAAAAACCATAAAAAACAAAACTAAAGCTTTAACATCCAGCTTTAAATTTACAAAAAAAACCCCATAAAAAACAAAAATAAAGCTTTAACATCCAGCTTTAAATTTACAAAAAAAAACCCATAAAAAACAAAAATAAAGCTTTAACATCCAGCTTTAAAATTACAAAAAAAAAACATAAAAAACAAAAATAAAGCTTTAACATCCAGCTTTAAATTTACAAAAAAAAAACCCCATAAAAAACAAATAAATGAAATGATGTCAAGATCCTGCTCAAATGTTCCCATTCTATTAGCTGTGAAAAAATCCAGAGTATACAGTCCCTGACTTATCCACCATCACAAGAGTATTTTTGTGGAACAAAGTAACAAACATCAGTAAAAAGTCCTTTTAGGATGCTTGAAATTATTAATAACCATTATTTAACTAAATAGTCATATCAATTTGAAAAACAAAATACCTGCAATATCGCAGTACTACTTTTGTAGTATACAAAAGGACCTTGGCGTTGCTTGCTAGCGGCAGGTCCTCATGGTGTCTCGCGAAGTGTATACAAAATATACAATATATACAAAAATATACAAACTTTTTCAGTGCTTTGGTTCCGAATTTTTACAAGAAAAGCTCTGATAAAACATTCCACTGTTCTCACATATCTTAATTTTTATTTCTCTGCACAAAATAAGATGGAAAAATAAATAAACAAATCAAGAATAAAGAAAATCAATCAATCAGTAATAAATAAATATATATAATAATAATAATAAAAACGGCAAATAATAAAAACTTAAGAAAGCACATATAGTTGGTGGGTAGACAAATTATTTTTTTTCAGATTAAAATGAACAACGCATTATTAGAGCCCTGTAGACATGACAAAACACGACTATAATCACATTTATACTCTTTTTATTTACTACATATTGCGCAACTGCAGGGTCTGGAGACACATGCTAACTCGCTAAACTAGAGAGCTAGCCACCTAAACGGTAGCCTTCAAGTTATTTCCTTTCAACTTAAATAGCCAAAAACATACCACTTCCACACGGATAGGGAGGATAACTATTAACAGTTATTTAACCTTTAACATGAACATGAATCAAACGTAATCATTTTTTCTGGGTACATGATACCATACAGCATCCGTATCAAACTAACATTAAACTTGCATATCAAGGCGGGGGCCTCAAACTAGTGTCCTGCGGGCCACATTTGGCCCGTGGGCCGCGTGTTTGAGACCCCTATGATAAATGCCTAAAAATATCCATACCATACTTTTTAATATCGATACAGTATCATGGAACAAAGTATCACCGAAACGATATTTTCTTCCACCCCTAGTCAGCAAGGCATTATTTATTTTTGCACTTTTTCCCCCTCATGATCTATACAGTAAGAATTCCATAAAAGCGTCTCTATGAGGGAAAACCAATCCCGTTCACGAGACGCTCTTAATAAACAGTGCCATCTTTTCATAGTGAGGCCACCCGCCCGGCGGCGCTGTCAGTCGCCGGGGTCGGTCTCAAGAACAGCAGCGAGGGTCACGATGCGTTTGGAATAAAGAGTCCCTTCACTGCTCAACAACAAGCACCGGATCGCAAAATGATCCGCACTGTTCGCGATCACACTGCGAGGCTGCGAGATGACAAACGCTGCGTTCATGTGACTCATGAATTCCGTGCACGCCCTTCTTGTACAACAGACACCATTTCATGCTACAACACAGAGATAATAAGGAATGCCGTTTTTTTTTTCTCCATCGACAAAGCAACGGAGTGTCGAGAGCTGAGCCCCGAGAGTCAGCCATTATTAGACAGAAACATGCACAGGTTAATTGCTCCAGGGCGGGTTAATTGCCACACAGGATTTACCTCGTAGACTGTAGAGGAAATTCATTGACATCATAACAAAGCTCCCGTGACAACATCTATATCGAATCCTTTCGATGAGACGTCATGCTGTCAAAAGCAATGTGCCTCGTTTATACGTCTCTATCAATTGAGCAATCATTAGTTATTGATTTTGACTTAAGGAGCTACAGTGCATGTATTTAGCAGTAGAAACAGTTTTGCTCCCTTTGCATTGTTAGCCTAAATCAGAGGTAGGGAACCTATGGCTCGGGAGCCAGGTAGGGCTCTTTTGATGACTGTATCTGGCTCTCAAGCGTTTCTTACCACAATAAAAATGTATGTTTGCTAACATTTTAAAGTAAACATCACAGAAATCACTGTTAAAAATAATATTAAAAATCAAAACTTTCTTATGCATTTTAATTCGTCCATCTATTTCAGAGGTAGGGAACCTATGGCTCGGGAGCCAGGTAGGGCTCTTTTGATGACTGTATCTGGCTCTCAAGCGTTTCTTACCACAATAAAAATGTATTTTTGCTAACATTTTAAAGTAAACATCACAGAAATCACTGTTAAAAATAATATTAAAAATCAAAACTTTCTCATGCATTTTAATTCGTCCATCTATTTCAGAGGTAGGGAACCTATGGCTCGGGAGCCAGGTAGGGCTCTTTTGATGACTGTATCTGGCTCTCAAGCGTTTCTTACCACAATAAAAATGTATGTTTGCTAACATTTTAAAGTAAACATCACAGAAATCACTGTTAAAAATAATATTAAAAATCAAAACTTTCTTATGCATTTTAATTCGTCCATCTATTTCAGAGGTAGGGAACCTATGGCTCGGGAGCCAGGTAGGGCTCTTTTGATGACTGTATCTGGCTCTCAAGCGTTTCTTACCACAATAAAAATGTATGTTTGCTAACATTTTAAAGTAAACATCACAGAAATCACTGTTAAAAATAATATTAAAAATCAAAACTTTCTTATGCATTTTAATTCGTCCATCTATTTTCTACTGCAATATGGCCGACCACATCCATCTTTCTTGATGATATTTTCCAGGTCAAACACCAAAACTTGATTATTACTGGGTAATGCGGTAGTCTACCTCGGTCATTGAGATGTCAAAAAAACATGTAAATGTAAACTTTCCTCCTTAAGTCAAATAGTCACCTAGCTAAAGCTGCGGAACCAAGCCTTTTGACGAAGATGGACAAAAGAATGAAATATACTGAATACGGTTCAAAACTATGCAGCAGCAGAAGTTGCATTAATGGCAGCAAGTATTTGATTTATTATTAGACACTGCGCTGCTCACGAAAGTGTGCTGGCCACACCCCATTGGCGTGGGGTAGTGTGCCTGGTCTACGTAATTAGAGCCCATTATATCTAAAACTGTTGGTCTTACATAAAAATGCACACATTTTATTGCATTCAATGTTTAAAAAAATGTATATGGCTCTCACAGATACACATTTTAAAATATCTGGCCTTCATGGCTCTCTTAGCCAAAAAGGTTCCCGACCCCTGGGCTAAATCATGCAGGAGAGCTTTGCTTGTACTTTCCTTGTCAACACAGGGTGATTTCTCTCTGCAGAACTGTTTAATTTAGCCGTAGCGCTGGAGCACCAAGCTGCATTTATTTGATGACTGCAAAAGTATAAGCAAGCTGGGGGGCGGGGGCTCTTTTACCTCAGCGGCCTGCCAGAAGAGTGTTTTAGAAGATGAGAGAAATTATTGGCAGTTCCCAGACGTTGGAGTTGCACGTGTCAGGTCTGGCTTGTGTTATTTATGAAGCCTCTCAGCCCCCAGCGCTCGGTCTGCAGCACAGATGCAGGTGGGGTTTCATTATTGAAGATGCTCTTCCAGTTCTTATTAGATCTCCGTCTCAGATAGTACATTACGGGATTGCATTTGGACAGAGCCTGCGTCGCATGCGGGTGTGTCTTATCGCTGTGTGTTGATCATTTATGCCCCATTCAGACAGGAATACGTACACCCGACCGATGCTTCTTCCCATCTTTAGACCTCATCGGCACCCGGCTGTGGACTTACCACAAAATATTTAGGCCATCAAATGCTTACAGTGCCACCACCCCTAAGTGATGCACAATTCTTCAGTTGTGTCCTACTTCTTTCCACTTTTGTTTGAGTGCACTCTGTGGAGGCCGAAGAGGCATTTGCAAGATTCATGAGCATCTCCGGGCTGAGAGGACCATGATTCTCTGAATCAATCAACTGCTCCGTTGCCAGATGTTTTATTGATTCAATTTCACAGACTGAGTGTGGAGGTCACGGAGTGTGTGCTTAATTACTGGAAAAAAAACAACAACAAAATTTCTATTCAAAATCAAATATAATCGAGAAAAATATCAATTTTTACAACCAATGAACATCAACTTCAGTGTAATATTGCATTATTGCTTTATCAAAATAGGGGACATGATTTAGCATTCACCGCTAAATGTATTAGCAATCAGATGCAGAACCAAAACAAGGTAGGATTGGATAAGCTCTGCTTCTTCCTACTCCTTTTGGACATGTTGAACTGTGAACTCTGATATGTGATGTATACTGAAGTGAAAAGAACCACTTCCACACCATATTTTTTGTTTACCAAAACAAAGTTGGGATGTTTTCCATTGATTATGGACCAACGACTTTATGTTTAGCCAATCCAAAGCATACATCATATCCAACATTGCCATCAAAAATACAAAGATGCTGTTCAATGTGCATTCCAGATTATGGAAATACAAAAAATAAAAAAAAAATCCCAATACTATAATACACTCTGAGTGGACACTTCATTAGGTACACAATATAATGTATATATGTATATATATAAATTCATTTTCTACCGCTTATCCTTACAAGGGTCGCAGGGGTTGCTGGAGCCTATCCCAGCCGTCTTCGGGCGAGAGGCGGGGTACACCCTGGACTGGTGACCAGCCAATCACAGGGCACATATAGACAAACAACCATTCACACTCACATTCATACCATGTTTTTGGAATGTGGGATGAAACCGGAGTACCCGGATGCACGGGGCGAACATGCAAACTCCACACAGAGATGGCCGAGGGTGGAATTGAACCCTGGGTCTCCTAGCTGTGACGTTTGTGCACTAACCACTAGACCACCGTGCAACCTACATTGTAGTTTCAGTTGTATTGCACCGCATCATATTATTCTATGTTAACCAAGGGGAACCGAAATAACACAAATCCCCCCCCATCCCCCTTCCGGTGTGCTGCAGCGCAGTACCATTTCATGGGACTTTTCTTCGGCGTCCTCTTATGTGGCCAGTTTAGCCATCCCCACGTAGGACTAATATAATTTGGCATCTTGGTGAATAATGATGCTGTCACCACAAAGTCGCTGCCTCAGCACCAAGCAAGCGCCCACACCAGAAGCATCGGACAGAAAGATCTTTCTGTTCAGAACCAGCGGCTGTTTTTTCCTAAAATTGTCCTCACACAAGACACCGATTGTCCCCCTGACGGCACCACTCACCGGAGGGGGGCTCTGTTCCGGGGTGGATTTAACAGCTCGGACAGTTTACGGCTTCGGAAATAAGGATAGCGAATATTGTTTCATCCTAGTGTGCGTCAACATGCATAAATTCAGCACCGTGATATGAAATCATATTAGAAATGCACCACAGAACGTAGTCATGCAAGATGAAGTTGGACAACACACAAACGTGTCATGTCTAATTTTACCTTTTTTTCACGTAATTGGCCGTAAGGCTCCGGTTAAAGTATTCCCATTGATCGGACCTCGTATCCACATTGGAGTCCAGGACCAAGGAGCTGCAGCGCCGGTTCTCTCCCCGGTTTGTCCGCAGACTGCACACAGGCAAGGCGAGAGGGAAGCGACCAGCCCGATCACAGTGATGGAGAGAGACTGAGGCGGGCGGTCCGCTGCTGAGGGGGGGAGCACTGTGTGTTCCTCCTGTCCCTACAGGACCTCTACTGGACCGACGCATCACCGCGGGACGCGCCTTCACTCACAACAGCAACAATTATGATATTTACTGCTTAGTATCATCATGTTTTCTTTACATTTATCGGCTTTAACGTCGTAAAGTCACATTTTTAATTCCTCTGGGTAAACACCAGCATGAGATAAAAATAAACATACATCAAATAACATAAAGCAATGGATGACAGATAATATATAACAAAACTATACTGTAATTCAGACTGTTTTTAAAAAAAGCAGCAGAGCACATGTTCCTTTGAAGTTTGCACTAATTTAGACAAAGTGAAAGAGCGTCATCTTGTGGATTGTGCGAGTATTGCAACTGCTCATTGCAAAATATAATCGATAGTTTGTTCAAAACGATAGCTATTGTAACAGTTTAATTTGGTGTAAATTGATTGGTCATGCCTGGAGAGTTGGTACGCGGATGACGTCAATGAAATGCGACTGTAGTAGGTTGGCGGTTTTTTCTGTCGTCTTCAAATAAACGGAGCCCCACACGTCCTCTCAAGTTGCTGAGTTTTTGTCGAAAAAGAGCGACTCTATTCGCCCCCACAACAATATTTTATTCGGTATGCTTCCCTATTAGTGAGATGCTATTTACAGTCAGTAGGAGACGCTGTGTGCTTTCATAGCTTAGCAAAGAAAATATAACCACCACTAGGGGGCGTATTTGTCAAGGTCCTGTCAGCTAACAATGATCCTCTTTATAAAGTTTGGTTAATTCTTAGAAAATGCCAGCAAATGCAATTGTGTTCGCATGAAGGGACATTAACAAATGGTGGAATGGCTGTTTGGATGTGACAGAAGAGGGCTGCGTGTATTTATTGTTCTGGTTATGTCATAAATTCTAAAAATGAAATCAGATCAAATTACAAAAGCATTGCTTGCAGTGAAATCCGACTACAACCCCTGCCTGTAATATTGGCCAACACATTGCATATCATACTGGGGCTTTATACTTTACATGTTTAGCAAATGAAACACAGACACAAATGAAATACAATGAAATGCACAAAGATGCAATGCTATGCAATATTTACCCAAGATTTGTATTCAATTCAGTATGCTGGCATATATTAAAAAAGCGTATTTCCATAATCCTTTGAAGATATATGGCGCCCCTTTTCCTGCAAATATATTAATTTGAACAATGGAGGTGAAGGAGACATTTGTCCAAAGTGAATTAAACTGCTAGCTTACAGAGCACATATTGTTTGCATTGCTGTATGGGTGTTTATCTGTCTTGTTTAGACACAAAAGAGGGAAAAATTAGCTGACAATAAGCTACCATTTCATTCTGAATTGTCATTTGCTTTGTAAAATTATCATCAAGGAAGAAATGGCGTATTTCCTTTCAATCCTCAATTTATCTTTTTTTATATCACAGTCGTGTGTAGTTAGTATGTGTAGTTAGCATTGTTTTTTCCCCGATAATACTCAGGTCTAAGCCAACGCTATCACAAGCACTGACTACATTTACAATTTATACTGTAGTATTGTTGTTACATGTTACATGAACTTGTATTAATTTATTCCCAACAGTGTATCATCTTCATTTTGAAGCGCATCGTCAACCCGACCATAATGAGGATAAGCGGCATAGGAAATGGATGTACAGGGGTCAGGACCCCTGCAAAAATCCAGGTACTATAACCTCCCTGAATATAATGACATCATATTAGACCTCGCCAGCAGGGGGAGACGTGGAAGCATGAGTTAACAAGGGAGCTGGTTGAGGAGATGAAGGTCCAAATGAAGGACAGCTCATTAGAGAGCTACAGTGGTATGAAAAAGTGGTTGTTTGGATCAAAAATTTCAGTTAAATATATCATATATGTGGACTACTAACACCATGTTCGAACATAGGGATGTCCAAAAATTGCACTTGGCACCAGGACACCCTTGGCCACAGGTCTATATGATCGACTTTTGTATCATCAGACCTGAGTCCGAATGTTCTGGTTACACGGGTGAAGATCTGAGCTGTCCACCTGATGATCAGTTGGATTAGACGGATTAGACCCGGGACACCCAAATGTGTAGTAGGGGTGTGCTGGGAATCTCCAGTTTGTTGAGTCTTTAATGTTGAGGGACTGTCATGGCTGACACGTCTCTTCATCACTGCGTGGAAGTCAGGAACAGTGTCTTTGGATTGGCAGACCGGGGTGGTGGTTCCCCTCCGGGGTGACTGGAGGGTGTGTTCCAACAATAGGGGGTATCACACTCCTTAGTCTATTTCAGGGTGCTGGAATAGACTGTGTAGAAATCCTCCCCTTGAGGACTCTAAGTGGGTTTCGAATAGAGGATAAGGGAATCTTAAAGAACCAAATCATAGAATGAGAACCAGATTGTTTATTCCTGACAACAATACCTAATACAGACATCCGGGCTTATCTGCAGTCCCTGTATGCCTACAAGTAAGCGGGTCTTATTACAGCGCAGCTGCAAAAAAGCATCCTTCCTTTCCCTGCCCGACCAATCAGCTTTCGCCACTGCAAAGCAAGCTGTCATGCGTACTCGATGTTTCCACCTTAACTGTCAGTTGTCACGTTAGTCCTTTTTTTGTGTGGGTACGTGTCCAAGTATCTTTTGTCTGTATTTGTGAGACTATGTGTTTGTTTTAGCTTTTATCTTTAGCTAGCAAAATTGAGCAAATACCTGCCACAAGAAGTTCAATGCGGTTTCCGTCCTGGTCGCAGAACACTGGAGCAGCTCAACACCCTCGCAACGGTGCCAGAGGGTGCATTGGAGTTTGAACGACAGTACCAAAGCAACACTGAGATCTAGTAATAATAATATTGAGATGTCCCAACCCATATAGATAGTAGAAGATCGTTTGTCACTTTTGCAAGTGCCGATTTAGTACAGTCCGGTCAGCCTAAAACCAGACTGAAGAGGTTCAAATAAACTACTCAAGACCATTGATCACAATTATGATCATTGAACAGTTGTGCTACAATTTTTTCAAGGATTTTCTAAATAAATGGGAGGTTAGACATCGGCCGATTACAAATACTCTGAGTGTCGAGGTTTGTTTTGTTGAGTAGAGGTCGAATCACCGCAGTCATGAAAGCTGCAGGCACAGTGCCACAGGAAGGTGATAGATTTATAACATTTAAGATTGAAGGAGCTAAAATTGGGAACAGCTCTTTAATGAGTTTCCCAGGAAGCGGGTCAAGAAGACATGTCTGTTTTGCTGCTCTAACAAGTTTTGTTATATGATATATATGTATATTTTTATATATATATATATATATATGATCCCTAGTAACAACCTTCATTTGGGTCAAGGATTGTCTTGTGGCTTGACGGACAGCCAATTTGAGCTTCCAGCTCAGTGGGCTGACCTGAAATGGAACAATGGTAAGTGGTGACATCCCAGAGGTAAACACAAAATGATGAGTATGTCACAATTATACAAAAGGGCCAGTTTTAGGGACCACAAAATGTGTCAACAATTGGAATCGGTTCTGCAAAAATGGAGGTTAATCAAGCTTTGGCAGTGCACCTAAGTTCTGGAGTACTTACTACCTCCTCTGTCGGCATAAAAACAGTATTCAGAACATGTGGTACTATACCTGTGGTACGTTAACATCAATTGAACAACAATGTACTGTTGTTACAAAAATTTTAATGAACAATGGGAGACCATCGTAACACTAAAAAATTAGTTTTTTCCTTCAGAGAAATTGGAGTACTCTAACCTTTACTGTATTTCATCATGTTCACATCCTCTTTGCGTCATTGTTCATGTTCATTTCCTCTGGTGCCGGTAGTGATTGGGGAACTAGGAGCAGTCACTCCCAAGCTGGATGGACGGCTCCAGCAGAAACCTTACACAAAACCCTCCAGCTCCCAGGCCTCTGGTAAAGAACTCAAACTTCATTCATTCATTCATTTTCTACCACTTAACCTCACGAGAGTCATGGGGGTGCTGGAGCCTATCCCAGCTGCCTTCGAACGAGAGGCGGGGTACACCCTGGACTTGTGGCCAGCCAATCCCAGGGCACATATAGACAAACAACCATTCACACTCACATTCATACCTATGGACAATTTGGAGTGGCTAATTAACCTAGCATGTTTTTGGAATGTGGGAGGAAACCGGAGTACCCGGAGAAAACCCACGCATGCACGGGGAGAACATGCAAACTCCACACAGGCTGTGTGGCCTTTGCGCTAACCACTCGACCACTGTGCAACCGAGAACTCAAACTTGAAGGAGATATTTGTTTGTTAGCTTCTCGTACAGCAAAATAATAGAATAGTGTGCGTCCTGCTGTTCTGTACATGTGTTCCAAAGATTTATTTACACTATTAACAAGCGAGAACAACTCATGCCATATCTTATCCGTACTTTAAAAAAAAACAACATATCAAAAGAGAATTCAACTGTGTAAGATTTCACAAAGAAGACCACTTGCAGGGCAAATGAGATCATCGCAGATGTGAACCAAGGTGCCCCCCCCCAGGCTACACCTTCAAAGGGGCTAAATGATACCGTGTCACCCAGAGGTGTAGAGACTTGCAATGCAGCATTAGAAGTGTCTGATTTCTTGTGTTGTGGTGGGAAAGCGCCTGTGGGCAGCAACTCAATCTGACAAGTACGGTGGAAAGTGTGGGAGTAGTTG
Organism: Doryrhamphus excisus; assembly: GCF_030265055.1. Taxonomy (NCBI): domain Eukaryota; kingdom Metazoa; phylum Chordata; class Actinopteri; order Syngnathiformes; family Syngnathidae; genus Doryrhamphus; species Doryrhamphus excisus. The sequence continues at coordinate 1,029,370 of NC_080481.1, read as the reverse complement.
GCATTCATTTCAAGGAAGTGCAAAACAAGGAGAAATAAAATATAGAAATAGATAAATGTGGAATCCTAAAATAACACGGAGCAGATTTTTGACAAAAAAAAACCCCAAAAAACTCAAACACAATCTAATGATATAACTTCCTATCCCAGGCCAAAATGAAAGGCCTAGCCTGAGTTTCGGGTATCAGCTATGAAGAGTACCTTCAAACAGCGTCTGATCTTGAAAGTGCTCCGACTTTGGCAAACACATAATAAGATCTGTGCTGGAGTACAATGTAGTGCTTGTGCACATAAATACATTAACACGGTGAATAAAATGATCCCCAAATTCTACTGTAGCTTTTGGTAAACATTTTGTTTCTGTAATATGGAGTAATAACAAAATGTAATGTCTTATAAAAGGACACAAATCAGCAGGTAGATATAACATTTCTAAGACATGTTTTAATGTAGGAGATTATGCAGAGTGCATTTTTCCTGCTCGCCCGCTTGTGTGTTTGTGTGCCCCGGTGTAATTATAGAAACATCATTAGTCATCCCTTTGATCATGTGCACTCTTTCAGTAACATTCATTCACCTTAGATGTTAACTCACATGAGCACGGCGTTTTGCAAGCGCGGATTAGGGCTGGTTATACATTAAACCCAACGCCGCCGTGCTGCACTGCAGCATAGAAGAAGTATTAGTCACTGAAAGATAGAATGAAATTCCTGTTCACATTTGTTCTCTTATCGTTTTATTAGATACAGTCAGGGCCGAGAGACTGTTTGCTCTCTGGTAGTTTTGAAATCGTGTATGGAAAATATGTTCCAAAATTCAACTGAGACTCTGCTTCTTCATCCTCTTTTTTGGACAGTAATATTAATATTAATAATATTATATTTGTTATATCATTTTATTATTATTATTATCATATATATTTTATTTTTATTATTATCATAATTTATTTAATTTATTTAATTTAATTTTTATTTATTTATTTATATATTTTTATTTATTTTATCATTATTATTATTATCATCATATATTATCACATATTATATTATATAATATTATATAATATCATATTATTTTATATTATATAATAATAATAATTATTATTATCATATATTATATGATATTATCATATATTGTATTATCATATATTATATTATCATATATTATCATATATTATATTATCATATATTATCATATATTATCATATATTATCATATATTATCATATATTATCATATATTATCATATATTATATTATATTATATTATATTATATTATATTATATTATATTATATTATATTATATTATATTATATTATATTATATTATATTATATTATATTATATTATATTATATTAATTATTATTAATTATTATATTAATTAAGACTGTGACCACTGTTCTCTTTTCGATACAATTAAGAAGAACTGAAAAAAATTATAAATAAAATGTGTTTTTCTAAGGCAAATGCTAGGGCAGCTAAGCTAAGTGTGAGAGCACACGGTGGGTGACTTTTTTTCCCAAAAAACATTTGGGAATATTTTGGCAAGTTGGATGGCCGTCCCTCTGCTGCCTTATCCTCCTCCATCCATCCGTTTGTATGAGCTACAGTATACCTATGTACAGTATAATCTCCTGGCTATTATACATCACATAATGGCATACATCATTTGGAATAATGAAATCATTTATTCCACAATTTATTTACATGACACTAGGGCTGCAACTAATGATTATTTTCTTCAATAAATACATCTGAAGCTGCTCGCTTTTAATTAATAGGGGACCGATGTGTTCAGTGAGACACGGAAAAGATTACCCCTGTGGTTTGGTAATGGTAATGGCCATGATTACATCGCTGAAAAAAACATATCCAAAGAAAATACACAACTTTTTCCACCAAAGTGGAAGAGTGAGGTTACAGAAAGAAGAGATACAGAAAGTGGAGAATTTAAAGTACTTGGGGTCAACAGTCCAGAACAATGGAGATGTGAAAAGGAGGTGAAGAAGCGTGTGCAGGCAGGATGGAATGGGTGGAAAAAAGTGATAGAAGAGTTTTAGCTAAAATGAAAGGAAAGGTATACAAAACTGTGGTGAGACCAGCCATGTTGTTTGGTCTAGAGACAGTACCAACGAGGAAAAGACGCTGACCTGGAGGTAGCAGAGATGAGGATGCTGAGGTTCACATTGGGAGTGACCAGAATGGATAGGATCAGGAAGGAGGCCTTGGAGATAAAGTCAGAGAGGCCAGACTGAGATGGGTTTTCTCCGGGTACTCCGGTTTCCCCCCACATTCCAAAAACATGCTAGGTTAATTGTCCATAGGTATGAATGTGAGTGTGAATGGTTGTTTGTCTATATGTGGGGTGTACCCCACCTCGAGCCCAAAGTCAGTTGAGATAGGCTCCAGCATAGCCGCTACCTAAGTGAGGAAAATCAGCATAGAAGATGGATGTTTTGCGGCTTTCGACTATTTTTCTTCACTGGAAGAGGAGGCTAAATGGCTAAAGTTTGCCAAGATTGACCGAAGCAAACACAGTTAGTGGTTTAGTCCGCAACATATCAGAAAAGAGGCCAAAATATTGATCACTTTTTTCCAAAGTCAAAGCCTGTGTGAGTTTATCGTCTTTTGCCTAAAACCCAAATATAATATATCTGAATATTGTCATTCATTCAAGTCATGGCAGTTTACATCCATCATTATTTGTGATCCTGAAGACAGAAAGCGAAAATATCCTCAAGGGGTTTGTTTGCCTGCAAACAAAGTCCTGGAATGTGGAGAATGGCGCTCAAGCAACAAGATAGTCCTTGTATTAGTGGGACTCCCCCCCTACCGCCCCATCCCATAGATTAGACCCTTATCTATTAAATGAGACTGTGCAGACGGATTTGGATAACAGGACTTTGGCATGGGAGCCGCTCTGAGAACTCCGCTGTATCACAGAGCTTCCCTGAGCTAAAGCAAAGTCGAGGAGACAGCCTTGGAGCGGTGCGTGGGTGGATGTGCTGAGCTACACAATAGGCAGCTTTGGGTGCCTCCGTTCGGTATCCTTGAATACTGATATATTTTCCTCTTGGCCAGCTCTTGTCATAGTTATGACTGTCACAAGGAATTTGAAGTGATACCACGACTTGCGCATATCACCTTGATGCTCGTGTGGGTGGGACTTCTAAGGCCTTGACATTTTCCACCCTGGTCCGCACTCTTTACAGCTTGGACCGCGATCCGACACCTCTTATCTGCACGGAACTGTGACAGCCGGATGAGTGTGAACCTGGAATCTGACCGTTATTACCTTACTGGTCTTTCTCCTTAGTATTACCCACCCCCCAAAGTCCATGTGGACTTACTGAGACAGAACAGTAGCCATGTTTTCATGGACCCAAATATTCCAATTCCAATCGGGTTATTTGCTCAAACAGAAAGAATCAAACCTTTGTATATATTACGCGCTAACGATGGATCTGCGCGATCGATCTATAGCGCTGCGCCCGAGATGGATCCATCGTTAGCGCACAAATGAATCGATTTCTGCGCTCACGATGGATATAACTGCCTTGCGCTGGAGACCGATGCTTTGACACAGCGCTGACGATATAATGACAATCGTTGATCTGCTAATTGCATACAATGACAGGGTTAGGGTTAGGGTTAGGGTTAGGGTTGGGGTTAGGGGTTAGGGGTTAGGGGTTAGGGGTTAGGGGTTAGGGTTAGGGGTTAGGGTTCACACTCCCCCCGCCAAGAACGGTAACAAAGTGAACTGCTTGACAATTAATCAAAGATTTGAAATTTGCAATCGACTTCTTGTTGATTCTTGTAAGTAACAACGCTCAGCGCTGCCATCTGTTGGCATCTAAACAAACTACACACATCCATCCCGGGTGCAGTAATATACCATTGATCGTGAGCGCAGAAATCGATCGCGCAGATCCATCGTTAGCGCGTAACATATACACCTCATTCCGAAAGAAAAGTGCCAATCCGAATGAATATATAATGAGATTCCCAGAGGTGGAATATTCCTTTCCCCAATCCGATTGAGGTATCTTGTACCCGCTCAAACGGAAAGTTGTCAGACTGCGTTCTTCTTCCTGGTGTTTTTCTTCTTCTGTTGTTTAATGGCGGTTGGCAAGCAGCTTTGGTGTGCATTAGCGCCATCTGCGGAACAGAATCTAAACCCTTCTATACGCCGTTCACAAGTCCACTTTTATTCCAAAAGAAAATACATATCTATATAAAACATGTGCCCAGCTTCATTATAAAATATTAGCAAGATTGAACTTTATCTTTTCCTGTTCCCGGGTGCGTTCTTTCAGCCAATGCTGAGATATGACGTAACACGCAGCTCCAGACGTTCTTCCATTTAAAAAAATGGAGGCGAGCAATCGGCACTGGACTGCTAAGGAAAGCCCCATTGACTATTCTGGTTGATTATAGCGGCGCATGTAGACACACCATTGGAATATTCCTTTGCATGGATACCATTGCTTTCGGAAATGTCATTCGTAAAGATTCCATTCGGAAAGAGAAAAACTCCTCATGTAAACGTGGCTAGTGTGTACTGAATCTGATTCAAAACTGACCTGGATGGTTAAAACACAGCTGGGTGATTATTATCTACAGAGGAATTCCATTACATAGTAGCCTGTACATATACATTAAAAAAATAACTTACGGCAATGACAATCAGACCCTGTAATTGATTAATCTATGCGGAACTATATCAACAAATTGATGGTCAACCAGTGCTTGGGAACACATTGGGAACACAAAGGTTAAAAGTTTATCTATTGGTCTGTGACTGACTGCCTCCCCTCTAAAGAGTCTAGCAGAGGGTAAGTACTGCATTAACTACTAAAAATATTACTAGAGGAACTTAGGTGCGCAGATGGTCTTAGTTCAGTTTGGTCAATTTGCTATTGACCAAACTGAACTCATGTGATCCCCTAAGGCAAAAAAACACCTTAAATTATATTAGGAAAGCAGGAAGTGAACAAATGTAACAGTTAGTGATTGTAAAAGTACCAGATGGAGGGGTAGGATTTAATAAGCTTTGCTTCTTCCTACTCCTTTTGGACATGTGGAACTGGGAACTGATTATGGGATGCACTCAATTGTAATCTGATGCATGTTCAAATGAAATAAAACTATTACCATTACCATTACAATTACCTTCACGGTCACTCAACCAAAGTTGTCATTTAATTGGTATACCAAGGTAAATTCCACGACAGACTTGTACCTACTGTGCTATTGTGGGCGGCTGCTAAGATGTTGCGCTCCATTTCTAGGAGCTACAGAGATACTTTGCTTCATTCTCTTTGCTGGGGGTGAGCCTGTGGACATTGATGTTTTTGAAATTTGCTGATGTCCTCTTAATGTGTTTGAGAGTCATTAGACCTGTTTGCTCCCAATAACAATACTATTACCCAAGTCTCAGGGGCATTTGGAGCCTTTCCTCCGGCTTCTACTTAGCACGAGGTCTGCTTAAGAGCCACGTGTTTACCCTGTAATCATCATTGATTCATCTATAGCAGGGGTCAGCAACCCACGGCTCCAGAGCCGCATGTGGCTCTTCAGCCTCTTTGTTGTGGCTCCCGTCACATTGCTCAAGTATTTTTTTTTAACACCCGAATGGGGAAAATACGCATCTTTGAAAAAAATCAGACTTTCCAGACCAAGACTACTTGATCAACTCTGAATTACTTTGATACCCCAAAATTCCCTCTAAATCTGGCAGTCAATCAAAATCTTGGGAGACTCGCAATTCGCTCTGAATGTGAGCACGTCTCTCATTCATTCATTCATTCATTTTCTACCGCTTATCCTGACGAGGGTCGCGGGGGTGCTGGAGCCTATCCCAGCTGTCTTCGGGCGAGAGGCGGCGTACACCCTGGACTGGTGGCCAGCCAATCACAGGGCACATATAGACAAACAACCATTCACACTCACATTCATACCTATGGACAATTTGGAGTGGCCAATTAACCTAGCATGTTTTTGGAATGTGGGAGGAAACCGGAGTACCCGGAGAAAATCCACGCATGCACGGGGAGAACATGCAAACTCCACGCAGAGATGGCCGAGGGTGGAATTGAACCCTGGTCTCCTAGCTGTGAGGTCTGCGCGCTAGCCACTTGAGCACGTCTCTGCTGTTTTTAAATGATGTTTTGCGGCTCCAGTCTATTTTTCTTTAGTGAGCCAGGGGGTAAAATGGCTCTTTTGATTGTAAAGGTTGCCGACCCCTGATCTATAGTAATGGCCAATCCTCTTGTCAAGCTAGGTATGAACTGTATATAGTGAATGTAATTGTATGATAAGGGTATAACAAAGCAAGCACATGCAAGTAAACCGGTTATGTGGGACATGTAAAGCAAATTACAATTACACCATCCTGAAAGTGAATGTACCAAATCCCAGGTAACGTTTGGACCAATCAGCTCAGGGGAGTTGGCAGATTAGAATTATGCAGATTATGCATTTCCCAGCATGCCTTGCTGTAGTTAAAACGATGACTTTTGACTATCTTATGCCTCTTTAAGGTGTTATTTTGTACAGACACGGTGCGATGGTTAAAGTGCTGCCATTTTTGTAGTTTACTGTTCAATTATTATTATAGTATGGCAGTCTTATTAGGAATGGTTGTGAATTTCGTGCTATACATGGAACATATTTGCACTTTAAAACTTCTATTTATTATGAAGTGGTTAGCACGCAGGCCTCATAGCTAGGTGACCCGAGTTCAATTCCACCCTCGGCCAGCTCTGTGTGGAGTTTGCATGTTCTCATGTCACAATGGGAACGCTTTCAGATGAGTGGTATTTTCAGGAATTCTGTAATACATTTTGTCATTACAACTACAAAAAATTAAGTTAGCATTAGTTACCATAGCCCCCGTTGTCCGTATAAAGGGAACTGAAAAATGGAACTGGATAGACTTCCTTTTTTGAGACCTCAAATGGCAGCAAGCCAGCTGATGCGCTGCTGCCAGAGATCCTGCATTTTCAATGTGAAGAAAAAGAGACTCAGCAACAGCACACAATTTGAAGATGAATTTTGAGGTCAAAGACCTGCAATAATAGCACTTTGTGCTTCCAACTGCTGGTCTTTGCTTGCATTTTACACTGCCCTCGATGAATCCTGCTCTAAACCTTTTTTTCTGAGTAGATTTAAAGTACTAGTGGTAGACGTTCACACATTCTTGACACTGTAAAAAGTTAGAATAACTCGTGTGCATAGAAACAACCCAGTCCACTGTACCTCGGGTTTCCTGGGGATTTAACACAGAATAATTGTCTTTGGGGCTGCACGGTGGTGAAAGTGGTTAGCGTGCAGGCCTCACAGCTCGAAGACACGAGTTCAATTCCACACTCGCCCATCTCTGTGTGGAGTTTGCATGTTCTCCCCGTGCATGCGTGGGTGGGTTTTCTCCGGGTACTCCGGTTTCCTCCCACATTCCAAAAACATGCTTAGGTTAATTGGCCACTCCAAATTGTCCATAGGTATGAATAGGATAAGATAAGATATGCCTTTATTCGTCCCTCAGTGGGGAAATTTGCATTGCACAGCAGCAAGAGTACAGAGTCAGTTAAGCAGTACAAAAATACACAATAAAAAAAACAAAAAACAATATAAACAACCCAAGTATTAACAAATCAACAGTTTTACCCAGACTTATATACAACTACAGTATGTAGATAATATGAAATGAGATGAGATATATGACCATATCTACCATCTATACACTATGAGATCTTGCTGTGAGTGTGAATGGTTGTTTGTCTATATGTGCCCTGTGATTGGCGGGCCACCAGTCCAGGGTGTACCCCGCCTCTCACCCGAAGACAGCTGGGATAGGCTCCAGCAACCCCGTAACCCTTGTGAGGATAAGCGGTAGAAAATGAATGAATGAATGAATGAATACTTGTCTTTAGGCACTCGATTATGATTATGTCTATTATATATTGTGTAATTCAAATGTAAAGGTGACTATAGGGGTGTTATTTCAAGCAAGGGATCAATCAAATGTAATTGTTTTTTCCTTAGTGGGACACGGAGATGATACTTTCACAGGCAGCCTTTGTCTAATAATAATTTTCCAAGTAAACATGCATAGGTGATGACGGTGTGTTTTGGAAAATGATATTAGTGCTGAGCTGCTGAAACAGATGGCCACGGGCAAATGCACGAGTAGTGAAGACATTGCAGCTTCCTGGCCTTTTATCAGCTCAACATAATAAGGGACTGAAAACAAACAGACCGTGCACATAAACAAATCTCCTCACAGGTAAATAGTAGGCTTCTCTGACGCATTTCACTGTTCTTCTGGCTGGAATGGCAGCGATACTGTACACGGCCCACTTCTTCATCTAAGGAATTGCGGAATTGTCACAAAAGCAAACTGGAGCAAGACATGTATATGTAGAGAAGGTTATTTCCATGTGTTATTAAGTTAAGCTGATAAGGCTTGTCTAAAGTAATCAACCATTATGAGGCAGAGATTTGTTCTAGTCAGGGTCTCACTACTCCTCCAGCCCCCCTCCAGCGGTTCAACAGACCGCTCAGAATAACCTTTTTAATAAGTCACTCGGAAGAAAATATGGGGAGTCAGCTGATTCCTAATCTGCTCTCTTTCCGTGCTCTGTGCTCATACATCAAGAGTCAAATTGTACAACGGCATGAAAGCTTGTCTGCGGTGGAGAAATCACGGGCCAGCAGGCCTGCAGGTGTTTTTCTGCATGTGTGTTTTGGCTAAATGAGATCTTGCTGTAACATTCATGAAGGACAACACCTAGTGTAGGCTCCTGGGAAATGAAGACAAAAATATCTTTCAATTATTTTTTCGCCCCACTATTTAGAATCTTGTAAAAAAAAAATCTTATTTTAGATTTTACAGCATGTCCACATAAGTTATGCTATTCCTTTCTGTTCTGTTCTATTCCTCCATGCACTCATCAGCCATCTCTGCATCCACTCTCCTTGCCCATTCCACACCTCACTGCCTCCCTGGGATGTTTTCCATGGGAAAACTGATGTATTTTGCCCCAGTGTCCTCCCATTCCCACATTTAAAAAAAATATTGAAAATTGATAACAACCAATTACCAATTAGCTAAAAATGTCATTCAATACTTCTCTACAAAGCATTGGATGGTCATATCACTTCCTACTTTGGTACGGGACAAAAATAAAATAAAATAAAAAAACTTAAACTACATTAGGAAAGCAGGAAGTGAACAAATGTAAAATGTACAAAAAAATACAAAACAATAAAAATCAAAAAAATCAAAAATACAAAAAATGTATAAAATAAAGTACAAAAAGATACTTACATTATATTGGGAAAGCAGGAAGTGAACAAATGTAAAATGTACAAAAATGTACAAAAAAATAAAATAAAAATACAAAAAATCAAAAATACAAAAAATTAATAAAATAAAGTACAAAAAATACTTACATTATATTGGGAAAGCAGGAAGTGAACAAATGTAACAGTTACTGATTGTAAAAGTACCAGATGGAGGGGTAGGATTTAATAAGCTCTGCTTCTTCCTACTCCTTTTGGACATGTGGAACTGGGAACTGATTATGGGATGCACTCAATTGTAATCTGATGCATGTCCAAATGAAATAAAACCATTACCATCACATTGCCATCACTCTGGGAGTATTGTATGACATGTATGTATATGTAATCTACATTTGATGAAAAATGACCACCAGTACACCTACAGTGTTGCTACTAAATGTAATTAACTGTGTATATTTCATCACCAGAACCTGTTGACTTGAAATAGAAAGAGACAAGTAATCCATTCTCTCTGGTCTTTATGCTGATACTCGACGCCTGCTCTCATCTTCATACTGTCGCCTTGCAGGGGTGAACAAAGAGTCAGAGGGATTCAGATGATTGGCAGGTCTGTGAACTACAACAGACAAGCTCTGTTTCTCGATCTTCAAATCCTAATCACGCTTGCAAAGAATTTCTATTCGTATACGAAAGCTCTTTCTTTGTCGCTATAAAGTCGTTTTCACTGTTAGAATGCATGATGATGCCATCACCTAAATGACAACACACATTCGCCCATTGAATAAGCAACATCTAATCATTTGTTGGCAAAGCACATAATGAAAAGGATCATTTGCACTCTATTTGTCACCCTAATGACATATGCGGTTTCATTTTTTCATCTTAAGGTTTTTAATGCAGTGTTTTGCCTCTTCCTCAACGCTGACTGTCAATCTTTATTTGACTTTTCCTAGCATTGTCTCCCATGGAGCTCGTGTCCTATTTAAAGCCATTACAATACAGGATATTATAAGCAGTCATGTGTAAGCTCAATGAGCCTTCGACTAGAAAACATCTCCTTCTTTGGGTGTTTTTCATCAATCCTAAAAGAGAAACACAAGAGTCATCGGGTTGGAGAAAATTAAACACAAGGAATGCTTTGCAGTGCAGGATGTTAGAAAGCAGTGATGGGAAGCAGCACAGCACCTAATACTTTTCATTTGGATCATACAGAACATGAACAAAACGTGATGTACTTTAGCTACATTGTGTTTTGCACAAATACTTTATGTGTATCAGTTACAGGCGCTGCGTTTGGTACCTGGGCCTACAGTGGGGATTGGACCGGCCAGAATTTGTTTTGGCAGACACTGAGAGGGCCAGTACTGTTAAAAATAATGACATCAAATAATGATATATATTGCCATTTACCCTGGATTCAAACCACAGTTTCCTTTGCCAAATTCTGACGTTGTTACCCATTACTCCAATCAGCCACTTAAAAAAAAACAAAAAACACAATATAAGCTTTTTCTCATGCGCCTTGTAAAGTGATGCGTCTAATTTATGGCTAAAACTGCAGCCTCAGAAGTAGTAAAGTGGATGGTAATATCTTATTTTTTTAAGTCTTATGCAGCGACCATGTTTTGATATGACAAATCTTTACTCAGTTGGATCAAGTGTAGAATTACTACAACTTGTGTATGCCAACCGTCACTATTGTATCAGTATGATTTAATATAGATTAAGTTGGGCGCATGGATGACGTCATATAAAGGCGACTGTTGTGATAGTAGTGTTGAATAAACAGAGCCAGCATCTTTAGTTTACTTTACAGGCGCTCCACCTCGGATGCTAAACTATCACCAAAATGTTTCGCAAGGCTGGACTACTGCTTGATGAAGAGAACAAATTAAGCAAAAAGGCTAATTTGTCTCAAGACGAAAGATGCAGAATCAAAACAAAAGGGAGAGAGGCTGACAAAGTGTGTGATGAAGGAATTATAAGGCTGTTCAATCGTGAAGAAGAGAACAACATTAGTAGATTTAGTTGAAGAGTAAAGGCAGAATATATCAGATCCCCGCCTATCATGCCTTTTGAATATTCCCATTCAACAACATCATTGTATTCTCAGGTCATGTGAATCTATTAGCAGTGCATTTTTTGCCGAGGAGTCTCCTGCGTATTGTATCGTGTATGCCACGTATTCCCGCTATTTCACATTTTTCATCATCATTAGCGGTGTTTTGACAACTCACCACGTCCCTTCCTAGCAAAGCATCGGCTCAGGTATGCTGCATGTGGAGTGTCATAACGAATCACATGTCTGTGACTTATATGGTAATGGTTTTATTTCATTTGAACATGCATCAGATTACAATTGAGTGCATCCCATAATCAGTTCCCAGTTCCACATGTCCAAAAGGAGTAGGAAGAAGCAAAGCTTATTAAATCCTACCCTTCCATCTGGTACTATTACAATCAGTAACTGTTACATTTGTTCACTTCCTGCTTTCCCAATATAATGTAAGTATTTTTTGTACTTTATTTTATTATTTTTTTGTATTTTTATTTTATTTTTTTGTATTTTTATTTTTTTTTACATTTTGCATTTGTTCACTTCCTGCTTTCCCAATATAATGTAAGTATTTTTTGGGACTTTATTTTATAAATTTTTTATATTTTTGATTTTTTGTATTTTGTTTTATTTTTTGTACATTTTACATTTGATCACTTCCTGCTTTTTTTAAAGTTTTTATTTTTGTAATTTTTAATTTTTTGTTGTTGTCACGTACCGAAGTACAAGATGATATGAGCATCCAATGCCATAATGTGTACCATAGTGCGTGTCAATATAGTGATATATATAGCACATCATGACTGGTTCAAGACTCTTCATCCTTGTATTTAGCAAACATCAACTGCTTGTATTGTTTCTTGAATTGGCTCATCGTTGTGCATTGTTTGACTTCCTTACTCAATCCATTCCATAGTTTGATTCCACATACTGAAATGCTACGGCTTTTTAACGTTATATGAAAAAAGGCTGCTGATAATGTGGACAGTCTAACCGATGGTGAAAGTAAAAGCTTGTGTGTGATTGAGAGAGAAAGAGTAAAAAACTACATCCACATGTTGTATTGGATGGAATCATGCCAAAGTGGAGGCTGGTTACCTAGCGTACCATAACATTAGCTCGCTAGTCTGGCTCCGTCTGGCTCAGCAGACTATGTATTAGTAATGGGGATGTATGTCATGTGGAAAATTAGTGTGTGTCTGAGTGAAAGTCACATGAAAAACTACAGTAACAGTAAACTACACTACAATAAAGTAATGTTCAGAGTACCGTACTTCCCTATATAGTATCTGTTGATCCCCTGAAACAATGCTGTTAGAAAATATCAATGTGGAAACAGTCCATGGTTGTAGAAACCTGTGTGATTGTGAGAGAGATTAGGGAATTAAAATCAGTCTTGTTTTGTTGCACGGAAGAACACTAAAGATGAAGGATGAAATCATTCAGGGAGCCGTTATATGTATACGTTTTTATTTACCTTTACAAGAGTTACTGCTGAGCTTGTTAACTGGGTCCCATGAGCCCAATTCTCCACTGAGTGGAGATGTGCTTTGTAAGGAAAGTATCATTTTAATGTTGACAGTCACATAAAACACAAATATCTCAACTCTTCTTTCCTTTTGTCAAAATTATAACTTTAATAGTGCTGCACATTGGGTATCATAAGCCTGGATTTTGAATACAATTTATACAGGACATATTTCTAAAATGTGTAAGTTAGTTATTTTATTTTGTTGTGTTATGCTGAACTAAAACTATAATATTGACTAATTAATTTTCCATGTAAAAATCTATAATAGGCAAAGAGTATAACTTGCCGACCAGTCCAGGGTGTACCCCACCTCTTGCCCAAAGACAGCTGGGATAGGCTCCATAAATTGGTTGGTTTATAATAGTGTAAACTATTACAGGTAAATGTTTACCTTTTCAGGCTGCTTCTTCAAAAGTTTCTTCCAGACATTCAATTCATTTCTTTAAAGACGAACATTCGCTGGTCTGGCTCCCTTGCCCTGAGGAATTTGGTCCCATTAACTGTTAACTAGTTTTGACATTTGCAGTGTTTTGTTCTGTTCTATTTATGGTATTTGTGTGTTTTTTGGCTTTTGGATCAGCTGCATGGTGACCAAGTGGTTAGCATGTCGGCCCCACAGTCAAGAGATGGGGAAAATTTGGGTATGAATCGCTGCTTGGGCATCTCTGCGTGGAGTTTGCATGGGTTTTCTCCGGGTACTCAAATTTCCTCCCACGTTCCAAAAACATGCTAGGTTAATTGGAAACTCTAAATTGTCCATAGGTATGAATGTGAGTGTGAATGGTTGTCTATATGTGCCCTCTGATAGACTCCAGCATACCCCTACGACACAACTGAGGATAAGCGGTATATAGAATGGATGGTTTTTAAACATGAAGACATACTGCTAAAAAGGTCAGTAAGGATAATTCATAATGCCAACTATAGAGAACATACTAACTCCTTATTTCTAAAATCACAAATACTTAAATTTGCTGATATAGTTCATCTTCAAACAGCTAAAATAATGCATAAGGCTAAAAATAACCAATTAGGTCAAAATGTCATCCAATACTTCTCTACAAGAGAGGAGACTAAAAAAGTACGGGACTAAAAAATAATTGAAAAAAACAAAACAAAAAACCTTAAACCATATTCGGAAAGCAGGACGTGAACAAATGTAACAGTTACTGATTGTAAAAGTACCAGATGGAGGTGTAGGATTTAATAAGCTTTGCTTCTTCCTACTCCTTTTGGACATGTGGAACTGGGAACTGATTATGGGATGCACTCAATTGCAATCTGATGCATGTTGAAGTAAAATAAAACCATTACCATTACATTCAATATATAGTATTTTCAGTCAAACATTATTCTGTTCATCATAGCACTTATGATGATGGAGAGTGTGTAGCTATTTGCCAAGAGTGGGGTAAAGACGGAGTTAAAGTGTGCAGCAATTTCACCTGGATGTATGCTACCTCCACAGAGGGAGGGGTCCCGCCTGCTCACTGGCCTCCCGCAACCTGCAGACCTGGCGGTGAGGAGGAAGGAAGGAAGGAGGCAGTCAGGGAGGGGTAGGCAGCGACCTCATCACGATACGGCGCAGTGAACCATCTCTACACGAAGCCAACCAGGAAGACGTCGCTATTGTAATTGCAAGCGATCAATTTGTTTCGTGGTGTTGAGGGGAAACCGATATTTGATGGCAAATTGGAAACCTCGGCGGCTCTTTGTGGCTCGAGAAGGAGGTAGCTAACGTTAGCTCGCTAACAAGGTCAGTATACATGTTGGCTTCTTCGCTCTTTTGGATGTAACAACATTGGAAAAGCTGCCATTGTGGTAATTGTGAATTGGGATTCTAGTTATTTTTAATACATGCTTAGATTTTCTTTAAGAAAAGATACAACTGACATTAGCAATCGTCTCGTTCGCTGTCTCGGCATTAGCCCAAGTGTTAGCAATACGACCGCTTAGTTCACTCGCTCGACAAGTTCATCTTTGAAAGCAGAGATAGTTCGGGCATATTTAACATACTCTAAATGAATAGTGGCGCTTTTCCGACATTCTGTGTAAAAGAACCGGGCAGATGTGTGGTCTAGTGCCTCGCAAGCGGATGCCTGGTCTCCTCCGCCCAGAATAAAACAGGTGCATGTCTGCTAGCATTGAGGAATCTGCGGGACAGAGCAACCCGGAGCCGCGCTTGTGCCCACATTATACTCCTTTTTCTCATGTTCGTCCCTGTAAAAAAACGACTCTCTGGTATGATTTGCAAAACATTTAAACAATTATCGAACGGTTCAGGGTTTTATATTTTAGAAAGGCCCTTCGTACACAGACTAGTTGGACCGCCACGGGCCCAAAGCTATCCATTCGCTCACCGTTTAGCTAGCCAGATTGAAAAGATTGTAACCAGAATGCAGAATTGTGTTAAAAAGCTGCTAATTACATCTTTATTTTGACGGCGATATCTCATCGTTGTTATAATGTAATACAAAAATAGCATTTGTTGTTCCCCACCAATGATTATTTATGAGTGGTGTTATTGCCTTAGGAGGTGTATAGTATTTCCTGCTCCATAGCATGGGTGTCCTATTGTGTCATAATTAATAGAGCTTATTTATTGTCGGGTTTCTGTATTAAGCAAAGTTCACCACTTGAGTTTGTACCAGTCTTAGCAGCTGGAGCTGCAAGCTAGTTAACAAGATGGATCATAATCACAGCCAGTTATCAGATTAAGCTAAATGGATTTTGAGATTGTCCAAGCTTTTGCCAGGCTACGGAAAGCAGTTATGTTGTAATATCGGAGAGAAAAAAAAAAACATGATTCGTCAACTTCTAGAACTGGTGATTTAGTAGCACAAAAATATTATTTTTTGCACCACATGTTCGATTACTTTGTTGAAGAGTGTGGACATGCAAGCTTGTGTTGTGGATGTTTGTTATTCAGCTCATGCTCCGTACAGAGGCTGCTGCTTGTGCTACGTCAATTCAATTGGCCCTGAGTGCCACTGTGCTTCGGAGATCTAATTATTTTTGATAGTTTTTAATTTTAACTACCTTTGGACGGCATGAAGCAGGAATGCTACGTTTGTCAACTGATTTGCTTCGCTCCCACCCGCACTTAGGCAGGCCTCGGTGAAATCACCCACAAGCAAATCTGTCACTGTATTGCATTTGTCTTACATTAAATGGGCCTTTAAAAGTGGGCATGTTGTTTTGAAATGGGAGTTTAATAAGCATACAATGAAGTCTACATATTCATATGATCTTTAGTTTTCCTCTGAGTCCTTTCAGGCTACATAGCTTGCATGGTTTAATAGCTTCATAACCGGTTTAGAGCTGTTGTAAACATTGTCATGATGCTAATGACGCACAATGACTTTAAAAAAAAATCATGATTAAGACTGTTTTAATCATAGTATCAGGTTTACAGTTATAATATGATGAAATGCCAAAAGATTGCTGTGCTAAATGTATCCAGTTAGGTTAAAACCCAGTGGAATGTTGGAATATATTCAAGGCAGCGGCTTGTTTATTGACACAGAAATTATTTGAAGTAGAAATGATTTGCATTAAATAATGTTTCACAATGTCTCATTTGTGACTATACTTGTCACCTGTCACATAGATTTGTTGGTGACATTTCCAGTCATCGGAAATAGCGATATTAAAGCCATGTTGGAATAAACTACTTGCCGAACACATTCCCGTTCATAATAGTGGGATTTCCCACTATAAAGTATTGTAAAAATTGTTCCTGTGAGCTCCACCTATTAGTCCTGTTGAACATGGTTTAGCATTATCAGCGGCATTTTTATGTTGGCATAAACACTATAAATTATCATCATGTTCTGTCTCCAGGCCAGTAAGCACTATTTTTCTCCATATTTTCTGCTTTCATTTACATATTGTGTTATTGTCCCATCGAATATGAAGTTAGAAACCTGCAAAGCGACAATCCAAATTTGTGAAGTGATGATGTGTGAATTATGGTCACTTTTGCTGTCTGTGAATTAACAGAATCTGAATCTAGGCCACATTGTGTAGCGCTCACTTTGATGCTCAGATACTGCTTCTTGTTTGCTGAGTGTGCTGATAGCCTGAGGTGAGGGGTAGTGCTAAATCTGAGTAAAACTCAGCCCATGGGCAAAACCATTTTTAATGCTAGTATATTTTACATTAAAGAATAAAGGCATGCATGAATCCAGCAAGATGTTTTGGAATCATAATCAGCATGGATTTTCAACCTTTTGGAAACTGGATATTGGTTACGGTTGTCAAAAACAATGCGGTAGCTACATGATTAAATAACTGTATTTTCTGCATTATTTCTGCGTTATATGGCGCAATCGGAATTACGTTGTCCATTTCTGTACTTGACACATATAAGGTTTGAGTGATATGGACTTTACCATGTGTCATTTTTTTCTTTAAGATGTATCATGATATGAGGATATAAAATATGAAAAAATATTTATTCAAATTTTCAAATATTCAAAAGCTCCAAACTTGAAGTGATTAAGGAAGATGTAGTCAACCATGCAATTCCAACTGCAGATGGACGATATTTTTATGAGACTCTTATAGGGCTGCACGGTTATTCGGTTAATTCAAATTCCTTGATTGCAAAAAGTAGTCAAGGGGGTTTCCCATACTTCAAATTATCGCATACGTCACCAACGTGCCTACGTCATCCATGCAGAGGACAAAGAAGGAAGCGGGTGTTTGAAGAAATTAAATGTAAAAAAACAGACCAAGTGTGGCTAAACAGCAATTTTTTTAGTTTTAAAAGCTTTAACGTCGCGCTGTGCGCTAACAATGAAATGCCTGCGGTTGCGGGTGTGGCTGATAAAATAACTTGGCTATAAGATGCACACACCTTTCAAAATTGCCACTCGTCGTATTTGAAGCCGCGATGTTGTATGGAAAAGTTACTAGTTTGGTTTCGCCGTTCGTGCCATGAACGCCATTGCGATAATGTATTTTTCTCATGGACTTGTTAGTTAATTTATTATTGTGTGACCAGTGGTGTCATTGGCTTATGTTTTTGTTGTGTTACCTTCATTTGGGCTATGTTTTGGTTATGTTATTTTTAAATAATTGTCTCTGTTTGTTGTATCTTTAATGTTTGCTAATAACCTGAACTCAACTAATGAATGATCTTTTACCAATGAGACCCAGGGAACTGTCAGCTTCCATCAAAGTATTGTTTTGTTGCCTTTTTTTTAAAAAAAACCACCTCATACTCAACAACTTAACTCGTTCTTGACCAGCTGTTTGCTTGGAGCAAGGCTGAGTACATGTCAACGGTTCTGAATTAGCTTTAATTGAGACATGACACTTTATGTCCCCTTTCTCAGCAGTCCCCCTCATGTGCCAAGTGGTAGCGGCTCTTGACAACTCGCTCAAGGTCTGACAGGCAAATAACTTATCAGAAAACAGATATAGACACAACAAAGCATAGTTTTTATAATTGAATTTATACACACAGAAGACAGATATAGACACAACAAAGCATAGTTACATAGAGTTGAATGTGTAAACAAAGGAGCCATTTAGATGCAAAGACTGCAGCAGTTCATTGCGTGGGTAAGGAGAAAATCTGGCAAAAGGTGTTGGATGTGTATTGGATATTATATCACATTTTTTTATGATGCAGCCATACTCGTACGTTTCCTTTTGATGGTTTTTGTTTACACTTGCATCATATTTGTCTTCTCTTGTAGTTCCCTGGCATGGTTGTCTAACCGGCTGCCATTGACCTCTCTTGATGGATCCCAGAGGACAACAAAGGAATAACAAAATCTGTGAGCACAGCCAATAACGAGGGAACCCAACTCAAGGCACATCATCTGACTGACTTCAGTGCATGTGGCCTTTTGCGTCTTTCACAGACATCTGCTAGGCAGCTCAAGGGCCGACTGCTATGCACTATAAACTGGGAGACGTGGATGGTGGGGATGCTGGGAGGTGCAGGTTTCCTTCCAGTAGAACTGTCTCGCTCATAATAGGACTTCTGATAGCCATGGCTCCGAGTGCTGCGCTGGAGCAGCAAGACGCACAGGTGGAGATGTTCACGATGCAACTGGAGGCTTCCATGCAGTCTTCTGTGCTCTCTGAGCTCCAGTCTGCTGCTTTCGCCACGCCGGAGTCCTCTGTGAAGAATGGAGGAGTACAGAATGGCATCCCCGACTCTTCAGCTGTTGTCGGCCAGGTGTTTCAGATGAGGATTCCACTGGTATCTGACAGTGCAAGCTGTAATCTCCATGTAAGTGTTTAGTGGGGGCAAAATATGTCATGGCTGAAACTTGTTGCTGTTCAGGTTTGTGATACAAGACAAAATGATAATAAGTTATTAATATTAAACATAAAGTAATCTAAAATTAAGAGCAATCACATGCTCAAAATTACTCTGGCTGTTGGTAAATACAATATCTGTGGCAAAAGGTTGCCTTTTTTTCCCTCCCTTTCAATTTTATTGAGCTGCATTTTTCACTTTCATATATGCTACAGTGTTTCAGCAAATACTTGGGGTGCAACTGTATGGTGTGGTATGTACATCAGTACAGTCAAGGGGGGAAAAAAAAAAGAAAAACTGCTTCCCTTCAATGTTAAATGATTTTTAAATTGAACTCAAAATGAACTTGCATTTGCGTCCAACAAATAATAATCTCAAACTGGAAAAGCACTCAGAGACCACAATCCTCTGCCAAGCATCATAGTCCCCCGCTCCCCATTGTAATTTACAACATAAATGTTAGTTGTACATTTATTTTATGTACACATTTAGACTCCTTGAACGGAAATAGAAAAATGATGTAAATAGAAAAATGAACAATTTCTCTTTCAAACAGATAGGTCTAAACAGTTGCTTCTAAATAAATGTTAATGATTATGGGAGCTATCATAATACCAGGAGTCTCCAACCTTTTTATTTTTCCAAAATGAGAACGTCCAAGAGCTACTTAAAAAAATATATATAAATAATATATTATTTGTATAACTTATTTCAACCAAAACAAACAATAAACCTGTTTTTCCTCAAAATTTACATCATAATTTGGCAGTTTGCACATCAGTAAACAAAATTAGCATCCATCTGCATGTTGTATTTCATGATGTATTTATGTCTAGTGCAGGTTTCTCTCAACCTTCAGTCCTGTTTGGGCTACTTTACCAAAAAGAAAGGAGCGATGAGCTAGTCCTTTTATTTATGACTGGCAACATTTAATATTTAGTACAATATTAATTGTATTTTCCAATATCTGGAAAGTGAAATTGGAATTTAAAATAAAAAAAGGGCTATCTTTGATCATGTAATAAATACATCATGTAGCATAAACATGGAGGCACACAACAATGTGGCGCAGTTGCATCTTCAGTCGATTGAAATGCTAACACCATTCCAGAAACTCATCTTGAAAGGAAAACTGCTCCACAATCCTTATTTGAAACATGAAGGCCTATTTTTGTCCCTTCCAGCCAAAGAAAAGTATTTATTTATTCATTGCATTTACTGCCTTTCAGTACCGAAAATGAACCGAACTGCAAACTTCAGCTGCGTAACGAACCATTATGCACTATACTACACCATTAAATACTATAGGACACTAATTCACTATGCTCAAAGTCTCTACACTTTATTATAAAAAAGGTCACTTTTCGAAGTAAAGCTGTAAAATCATACAAGGGATATGTGCAGTGGAATTAGTGCAGACGTTAGTTGAGTATTTTAAAGTTGTATGATTCTTGCTCATCCATATATTTATTTATTTTTTTTAGCTTACTGAGATGGGACAGCCAACATTACCATCATGGCTCTATTGGGACAAAGAAAAGTGTGTTCTGAGAGGCTTGGCTCTGGAGCAAGATAAAGGTGTGTATCATATCTCTGTGTCTGGACGAGACATGAATGAGAAGACCGGCAGCCAAGACTTCCCCAGTACGGTCTTCTCCATTGAAATATACCCAGAGGAGCGGGCGGACGCTGAACCATCCCTGCTCACTCTCCAGTCTAACAGCAGTGGCCTGCAGCCTTTCACTTGTGGCCCCGAGGAGCCTGTCACTGTCCTCACTGTCATACTGGATGCTGACTTGACAAAGATGCTTGCTGAGCAGAGGGTCAGTTTACTGACTATTATGAGAAAATTCTCACATGTTCCAGTTGAGCACATGAGACTTGTCCCTGTTGTCAACAACCGCTTATTTGACATGTCTGCTTTCATGGCCGGACCAGGGAACGCCAAGAAAGTGGTGGAGAATGGAGTTCTGCTGTCATGGAAACTTGGATGTGCCCTTGACCAGGGCAATATCCCTGACATCAGCATTGTTCAGTCCTCTGCAAAGGACGGAACCATGTCATCCAAACTTGCATATCCAGTGGTTGGTTGGCACATTGTGAACAAAAAGCCCCATGCGGTCAAACGTGTCAAACGGCAGTTGTACAACACTCCTACTCCTGTGCCCTCCCTGCTTCCGCCAACCAGTTACCCAGAGCCACCTCTACGTGTTGTTCCAACCCCAACCTCACCCTCGATTGCCCCAGCAACAGACCACTCTGCACCTCCTGTACGTGGCCCTTTACCTCTTCCTGTGAAGCCCACAATGAGGGTCCGAGATCAAATTGCCCATACACCTGTTTTAGGACCCCCGCAACCCACCAAGGTATTGGGGTCGACCAGCACCATGCTCATCCAACCTACAATGACCAGACCTACATTTGTGGAAGCCACCGCTTTACCGACGCTACCAAGCACCACCAAAAAACCCAAACCTTCAAGCACAAGAAAGCCCAAGAAACCCAAGACGTCAACACCAGCTCCCCGAGAGCCCAAATCTACTACGGCAAAACCACCTAAACGCACCACTCCTCTCTCCTTGGCTCCAGACTTGAATCAGATGCCAGAGATCCGCAACCCAATTGATCAGGTAAACGCATGGGTTGGCACATACTTTGAGCTGAAGATTCCTCCTGATACATTCTTTGACAAGGAGGATGGAACAACTGACAAGCTGCGTTTGACTTTGAAGCATCCCGCTAAGAAAGCAGTCAGCGAAACGTCCTGGATTCAGTTCAATAGCACCATCCAGCTTTTGTATGGACTTCCCGAGGAGCAACACAAAGGCAAGCATGAGTACTTCATGCTAGCTACTGATAAAGGTGGGAAGAGTGTCATGGACGCATTTGAGGTTCAAGTCAACCATTGGTCAACTAATGATAAACCACCAGTCGTTTTTTCTGCCCGTTTCCACGGCGACCCCACAACTCTAAGCAACGATGTCCATAAAAAGATTCTTTTGACAAAAAAGTTAGCTTACGCACTTGGTGATCGCAATAGCAGCACAGTGACCCTACGAAGCATTACCAAGGGCTCCATTGTGGTAGAATGGACCAATAACAGTCTTCAGCAAAATTCTTGTCCAAAGGACCAGATCGCAGCTCTCAGCAACAGGATCGCCGATCCGCAAGGCGCACCAAAACCAGCCTTTGTCAAATCTATGGAGCCTGAATTCAAACCCATTAACATCTCTGTTCGTGGCACAAATAAATGTCAGAGCTACACCTTCATTCCACCAGGGGAAGTTCTGCCCAGCCCCAATCTTCCTACCGCTACACCCTCACCTGGGACCGGCCGTAGAAGCAGCGACGATGTCTACCTGCACACCGTCATCCCTGCTGTTGTGGTCGCAGCACTCTTATTAATTGCAGGTATCA
Organism: Doryrhamphus excisus; assembly: GCF_030265055.1. NCBI lineage: Eukaryota > Metazoa > Chordata > Actinopteri > Syngnathiformes > Syngnathidae > Doryrhamphus > Doryrhamphus excisus. Next base: position 1,006,783 of record NC_080481.1, on the reverse strand, counting down.
TTGCTATGGTCTGCTATCGGAAGAAGCGCAGAGGGAAGATGACCATGGAGGAGCAGGCGACCTTTATCAAAAAAGGAGTTCCCATAATATTTGCAGATGAGCTGGATGATTCCAAGTCCCCCCCATCCTCCAGCATTCCTCTTATTCTTCAGGAGGAAAAGCCACCACTCCCCCCACCAGAGTACCCGAACATGGCCGGCCCCCACAGTACGCTACTGAACCAAGATTTGTTGGAAGAGTATTCTGTGTATCAAGATGACGATCCCAATGCGCCTCCTTACCAGCCCCCGCCACCTTTTACTGTCCCCATCGAAGGCAAAGGCTCTCGTCCCAAGAACATGACCTCCTACAGGTCACCGCCCCCCTACGTTCCTCCCTAACACACACACTGAAGCGTTGAGCTTGGAATTCAGGTGCACTGTAGGGATGCTTGTTCAAACTACTGACTACAGACGTAACTTCTCTTGGATTTCAATGGAGGCGACCATACGTATATTTTGACCATCCTGGATAAGATGTTTCAGCGTTCTCCGACTGGAACAGGCAAAATAGGCGGAGAGCAGTTTGTAATTCCATTCCCTTTCCTTCTCGCTCTCTTGTTCTTCAGGTCTGCTTTTGACTTTCAAATGCTTTGTCTGTTTTGCCCAGAAGAAGAGTCAATTTTATCTTCAATGATGTACTATTTCTATTGTATAGAACATAATAGAGCAGGAGAGACTGAAGCCCACCGGGCCTTTTAGCAGATGTTACCATGACAACAGACTCGAGGCTCTCCCTTGCCGTGGTATTATTTGAGAGCTGTATCACTCCTATCTGTCCTTCAGCTAAGACGTACTAAGATGTTGCACCTGTTAATTTTCTAGGACAATTTAACACCATAAGCCAAACTGAAAGCATTAGAACATTTTATTAAAGAGTTTTGATTTCATTCTTTTTCTGTCCTATACTTGGCTCCTTTTTAACAGTCACGCTTCACAATTTGAAGTACTTACTTGTTCAACCATGTCTCGCACACAATTGACCCTATAATTCAAATTAGAACTAATTAGAATTAGTCAAATAAATATATATATATATTTGTGCCACTGAACTTGCCGTCAGAGATGTTTTGTGTTGTTGCTATGGTGACTGGTCAGCGAGGCTGCTATGTCTAGTGAAGGGGCCAGTGGAATGCCGTTTCACCACAGGGTGACAGTTGAGCACATATATTGCTTCTTTAAAAAAAAAAGAAAAAAAAGTTTCTTTGTATTTCCATTAAATTGTCTTTTCACTGTTTTCACTGATTTTGTGCATTGTTTTGATTTTACTTTTCTTTTTAATGTAGCATCCCGCTTTCACAGTTTTTACAATGCTATATATATATAGTATATATATATACACACACACACATCATTTTTTTTTATTTGCATATCATTATTTTTGGGCCAAACCGTGTACCTAACAGACAGAAACTGAACTTCAAACTTTTAAAGAGGTGATGATTTATCTCGACCTGTTAATGTTGCTACTTTGGTTGATCACATGTCGACCCTCCGTGGAGATGAGTGACGGTTCTAAGTGGTACCCGAACTGTTGGTGATAATAAAAGTCAGCGCAGCGTGGAGTCAACCCTAGCATTCGCTTGCGCTGAGGAGTGTCCGCGGCTGCAGGGCTATCGCTGGTGCTCTAGCTGTCGCACTTAGGGATGTAAATAGTGTGCCTGTGAAATAATAAAAAAAAAAGAAATCAATAATGTTAGTGTTGTACCAGTCAACCTAGTTGGGAACAGAAGGGCCGCAGTGGGAAATAATTTTATTTTTTTGATTGTATGTTTAGATTTATGACCACTACCATGTTAATGGACTTGTGCAAGGGTACATTAACAACAAAGAAATGGCATCATCTGAATATAATTGCAACAAATAAACAGTATGTGAATTATGTACATTTCATACCTGATATCATTACAAAAATGTAAAAAAAAAATCTAATGTTTTTACTGAGTTTTTGATACAGTCTTAAACTTGTTTTATGAAGGTATATTAATAAAATGTAATACTATTTGTAAAGCCTCAAAATGGTCTACTGTCACTTTTTTGGAGGTTTTTGTCATGTACGTTAACGAGATCATGAGACGCATCATCAGGCACAGTACAATCTCAATAATGATAATCGGAATAACACGGGTTACTACAGTAATCCACTCAACTCTGAACCCCTGATGTCACTTCCTGTCCTCCACACATCTGGAACACGTTTATTGAAACAGATACATGAGTCTTGTGTCTTAAATGGCATATTTTCTGTGATTATATGTATTATATTGGGTAATATGAGTAAAGTTCACTAAGCCTTGTAACCTTTACCCATATTACCCAAGAGGGCTCTAATGCAGTTATGTTAAAAACCGCATTCAGAAGGTTGTAAACAGGTTTTCTATGCTCTGACTATGAAAATATTGGATTTATAAATAAGGACTCCTTCTTTCTCTTTCGGCTTTTCCCTTCAGGGGTCGCCACAGCAAACCTATCTCCTCCATCTGTCTCTCTCACACCAACTACCCTCTTGTCGTCCATCCATAAACCTCCTTTTTGGTCTTCCTCTACGCCTCCTACCTGGCAGCTCTAAACCCAGCATCCTTCTACCAATATATTCACTATCTCTACTCTGGATATGTCCCAACCATCTCAGTCTGGCCTAAAGGACTTTATCTCCAAGGCCTCTAACATGTCATGTCCCTCTGATGTACTCCTTCATGATCCTATCCATCCTGGTCACTCCCAATGAGAAACTCAGCATCCTCATCTCTGCTACCTCCACTTCTGCTTCCTGTCTTTTCCTCAGTGGTACTGTCTCTAACATGTAATGTCCCTCTGATGTACTCCTTCCTGATCCTATCCATCCTGGTCACTCCCAATGAGAAACTCAGCATCCTCATCTCTGTTACCTCCACTTCTGCTTCCTGTCTTTTCCTCAGTGGTACTGTCTCTAAACATGTAATGTCTCTCTGATGTACTCCTTCCTGATCCTATCCATCCTGGTCACTCCCAATGAGAACCTCAGCATCCTCATCTCTGTTACCTCCACTTCTGCTTCCTGTCTTTTCCTCAGTGGTACTGTCTCTAACATGTAATGTCCCTCTGATGTACTCCTTCCTGATCCTATCCGTCCTGGTCACTCCCAATGAAAAACTCAGCATCCTCATCTCTGCTACCTCAGGTTCTGCTTCCTGTCTTTTCCTCAGTGGTACTGTCTCTAACATGTAATGTCCCTCTGATGTACTCCTTCCTGATCCTATCCGTCCTGGTCACTCCCAATGAGAAACTCAGCATCCTCATCTCTGCTACCTCCAGTTCTGCTTCCTGTCTTTTCCTCAGTGGTACTGTCTCTAGACCAAACACCACAGTTTTGTACCCATAAATAAGGAGTCCTACTTTGCACAAATTAATGTACGTATCATGGTCGGGTCTGGAACAAATTAACTACTATAAACGAGGTATTACTGTATATACTACATCAACATTTTTTGTTAAATCTTAACGCTCCTCACACATTTACTTACATTTCTTGTTAAATTCCATGATTACTTTTTTTGCTAACTTTGTCCAAACATATTACATACAAAGTTCATATATGTCCAAGATGAAAGATTGCTGGAATTATGGTATTATGGGCCACTTTGCTACTCTTCACTTTTTGGTTATGAAGTACGCTGAAACTAATGCGTTTGTCGAGATATGCTAAGGAGTTAAAAATATATAAAGAGCTGCTTGTATCTCATTTATATATTTTTTTTCCTGTTCAGTGTGGCCCTATATTCCTCCAATATGTTGCTATTCCTTATCTGCTCTCATTTGCCTAAGTCTTATTGCACCCAGTTATTATAATGGCTAATTAGTAATTAAGGGCGGCGGAGGGGTAGAGGGGGCTCATATTCAATGTTCTAATCATGTACAAATTGGAGAACAAGCAAGCTGTGGGCGAGTGCTTCATTTACAAGAAATGTTGCCACTGGTCGCAAGTGATCATCAAATAATGGATGCAAATTGACTAAATTGTTGACCTTTAACCTATTGAGTGATGGAGACGTTAATTGACTAAGTGCTAGTCACACTGCTGATGATAACAATGATTACACTGTTGCAGCCATCACGGAGCGATTCAAATTTCGGGTATGTTACCGTCTGTGACCTCTGTTTGACCCCATGGGACAGCAGAGGGAGAGAGGAAAAACGTGTATGCAAACCATCTGCTGCATGCGTACATGTATTACTACATTTATTACTCTTTGTACTCTCACCAAATACTTGTCTAAATGCTGTTGAGTCCACAAATGGAACTAATCCATATATGTGGCAGGTTATGACGTTATGTCAAACTATGGAGTTATAACTATTTTATGCCCAGTCTCTATCTTCCCAGTGTCCCCTCATTCATGAATAATATTTCACAAGTGAATGAAATGTACATGATTAAAAAAAACAAACAAACAAAAGTAGTGAATGAAATATTTGTTCATTCGTTGCGGCAACAACAAATGACAGCTGGACTCAAACATTTGTTTTTAGATTACCGCTATCCCTACTTTCTTGTTGTCGGGCTTGTAATTTTCGTGGTCAACCTCACTGGGCTCTCGCTGCAAAACAGGAAACGATTTCTCAGCATTACTGACAAAAAATGTTTTGCTTGATTAAGAAAATGAGCCTAATTAATTTTGTGGCGAGGTGCGGATGTTTGCGGTAATGCGATATGGAGCTCCGTGGTGTAAACAGCAGACACACGACACGGACATGACATGCTGTAATAGGCCTCATTAGATGTCCAAAGCTCGGGGAAACGTGGCAGTCTGATTCCCATTAGGCGCAATCGGACTTAAAGTGTCTACTAACGAAGGCTAATTGGTAGAAAAGTTGGATTTTTACTGAAATTTAAATTGCAGCAATTAAACTAGTGTATGTGTTTGTCAATGATGAAAAACATGGCGGTTGCACGGTGCACGAGTGGTTAGCATGCAGGTCTCACAGCTGGGAGACGCGAGTTCAATTCTGCCATCTCTGTGTGGAGTTTGCATGTTGTGGGTTTTTTCCGGGGACTCCGCTTTCCTCCCACATTCCAAAATTGGCGATTCCAAATTGTCCATAGGTATGAATGTGAGTGTGAATGGTTGTTTGTATATGTGCCCTGTGATTGGCTGGCCACCAGTCCAGGGTGTACCCCGCCTCTCGCCTGAAGTCAGCTGGGATAGGCTCCAGCACACTCGCGACCCTTGTGAGGATAAGCGGTAGAAAATGAATGTGAGTGTGAATGGTTGTTTGTCTATATGTGCCCTGTGATAGGCTGGCCACCATAGCTGGGATAGGCTCCAGCACGCCCGCGACCCTTGTGAGGATAAGCAGTAGAAAATAAATGTGAGTGTGAATGGTTGTTTGTCTATATGTGCCCTGTGATTGGCTGGCCACCATAGCTGGGGTAGGCTCCAGCACGCTCGCAACCCTTGTGAGGATAAGCGGTAGAAAATGAATGAATGAATGTGAGTGTGAATGGTTGTTTGTCTATATGTGCCCTGTGATTGGCTGGCCACCATAGCTGGGGTAGGCTCCAGCACGCCCGCGACCCTTGTGAGGATAAGCGGTAGAAAATGAATGAATGAATGTGAATGGTTGTTTGTCTATATGTGACCTGTGATTGGCTGGCCATCATAGCTGGGGTAGGCTCCAGCACGCCCGCGACCCTTGTGAGGATAAGCGGTAGAAAATAAATGTGAGTGTGAATGGTTGTTTTTCTATATGTGATTTGTGATTGGCTGGCCATCATAGCTGGGGTAGGCTCCAGCGCACCCGCGACCCTTGTGAGGATAAGCGGTAGAAAATGAATGAATGAATGTGAGTGTGAATGGTTGTTTGTCTATATGTGCCCTGTGATTGGCTGGCCATCATAGCTGGGGTAGGCTCCAGCGCGCCCGCGACCCTCGTGAGGATAAGCGGTAGAAAATGAATGAATGAATGTGAGTGTGAATGGTTGTTTGTCTATATGTGCCCTGTGATTGGCTGGCCACCATAGCTGGGGTAGGCTCCAGCGCGCCCGCGACCCTTGTGAGGATAAGCGGTAGAAAATGAATGAATGAATGTGAGTGTGAATGGTTGTTTGTCTATATGAGCCCTGTGATTGGCTGGCCACCAGTCCAGGATGTACCCCGCCCTTCGCCTGAATATAGCTGGGATAGGCTCCAGCGCGCCCGCGACCCTCGTGAGGATAAGCGGTAGAAAATGAATGAATGAATGAATGATAAACAAGGCAAAATCAAGTCATGTCATTCACTTTTTTTTGTGGAGTAAAAAAACATTCATTCACTGGGGTCTTTTTAACGTTTTTAAACATAATAAACTGTAAACAAAACCTACAAAAAAAACCTACAAATGTTCATATTTAATGTTTTACCGTTTTTTGTGAAAGATGTTCTATTCTTCAGTGGACATTCGGACATTCGCCCCTTCAATCAGCCTTGAAAACAGCGCCATCTTGCGGCTAATTGACGTCACTTCATGTCTGTAAGGCTTAAGAAGAGGGCTTATACAGCATTGGTCAGGGGTGTGTTTTGGCCCCTGGGGGCCACTGATCTGACATTTATCAGAAGAGACACGACTCAGAAGAAAGGGCGAATGAAAGTACCGATCCCCTGCACTTCCACTAGGTGGCAGTAGCACCCCACTCAGCACAAACATTAGCATCCGAGAAGCAGCCTCAAGCTGAGGTAAACAAAAAGGCAAAGCTGCTATTATCGTTTATCAGCTGCAAGGCATCACAAGCTTATTCAAACATACTTGGGTTTATTTAGAGGAGGTTATTTGCAAAGTAATAAAGGTATCGCTAATGTTTGCTATTTATTCAACTCTAAGGAGAGATCATTTATTTCCATCTTACAGCAGGGGGAAAAAAACAACAAACGAGTCTCCTAAGATGCCCTCATAATTAGAGAGCACAACAGGTAGCATCCACATTCAGATTTAGAAAGTGTAGACTAATTTCATTTTGCTTCTTATCTCATGAATTGGATTCCTTCCAAATACTTGATGGGAATGCTCTTCTTTGTGTGGAAAAAAGACGTGGAGATGGGGTCAAACATGACATATGCTGCTTGCACTGACGGAAATGGTGTTGAAGCAACGTGAGGCTGAGGCTGCAGGGGGGACGGGGGGGTGCACTAGGAACATTCACATGCTAACATGTTTGCACACCCCAGTTGGGAGGCGAAGCAGCAACACTAAGGTGAGGTTAAACTCCTAAGGATCACCGCTGAATCCACGTGTTCTCCCCCCGCTGGACTTAACGTCTGCTGGCCGCGTGATTCCGTCAGAAGTCTGCCCCCCCCCCGGGTTGCCATGTTCATGCCAGATAACACACATCCCCAAACAAAGCGTGAAGGCTGCTCGCTGAGTGGCTGTGTTGCACATTCTCAACCTTTTTCAGGGATCGTGTTGTGTGCTCGTTTTATGTTGGTGCACGACGTAGCATAACGTAGCATAACGTAGCATAACGTAGCATAACGTAGCATAACGTAGCCAACCTGGCTGGCTGGCTCCCTTGGCCAGATGGGTCAGTGCTTGCAGGGACATTCAGGGTTTGGCGGACCCCTTCTGTTCTTTGTGAGGGGGGGCGGGGGGGGGACTCATGGGATGAAAACCCCAGAGAACGAATGTGTAGAAGGCTGTGGAGGACATGCTAAGTGATATGAATTTCTCTGTACCATGAAATCTGCATGTAGAATATACTCAAATGAAATCAGAGTAAAAGTACATCAACATACATATTCATTCATTTTCTACCGCTTTTACTCATGAGTGTCACAGGGGGTGCTGGAGCCTATCCCAGCTGTCTTCAGGCGAGAGGCTGGTGGCCAGCCAATCCCAGGGCACATATAGACAAACAACCATTCACACTCACATTCATACCTATGGACAATTTGGAGTCGCCAATTAACCTAGCATGTTTTTTGGAATGTAGAATAGCATAGCATAGCAAGCTAGCCTCCAATTTACTTATTCTAAACTTAAGAAAGGGTTTGAAGTGAAACATAGTGGGGAAGTAAGAGGCCAAATACGTAACACTTCCACACGAATTGGGAGGCTAACTCCTCTCATGGCTGACTACATGTCGCTAATTAACCTAGCATGTTTTTGGAATGTGGGAGGAAAAACCGGAGTACCCGGAGAAAACCCACGCATGCACGGGGAGAACATGCAAACTCCACACAGAGATGGCCGAGGGTGGAATTGAACTCGGGTCTCCTAGCTGTGAGGCCAACGTGCATCCATAAGAACAACATAATATTGCTTAATGGAATTAGCTCTTTTGGGGGGCAAGATGAACTTGTCAACATCGGAAACGGTAGAAGATCATTATTCAATAATAAAAGAAATACATTATAATCATCACACAGCAACTGAGCAGGGAGATGCAACTTCCACTCACTAGACACTAGACTAGAATAAAATTAATGCATATAGAATTTTTTTTCATATATAAAATAAAACCACTGTGGGGCCGCACGGTGAACAAGTGGTTAGCATGTAGGCCAGACAGTCAGGGGGTCAGGAAGACTTGGGTTCGATTCTCTGCTTTGTGTGGAGTTTGCATGTTCTCCCCATGCATGCGTGGGTTTTCCTCCCACGTTCCAAAAACATGTTAGGCGATTGGTGAGTGGGAATGGCCAAGGGTGGAATTGAACCCTGGTCTCCTAGCTGTAAGGTCTGTGTGCTAACCACTTGACCACTGTGCAACCTATGGACAATTTGGAGTCTCCAATTAACCTAGCATGTTTTTGGAACGTGGGAGGAAAAACCGGAGTACCCGGAGAAAACCCACGCATGCACGGGGAGAACATGCAAACTCCACACAGAGATGCCCCAGGGGTGGAATTGAACCCTGGTCTCCTAGCTGTGCGGTCTGTGCGCTAACCACTCGACCACTGTGCAGCCCCAACAGACATATAATAAAAATGATTTCACATACCACAATGTTATGACCCTCGTGTCCATTCAAACAGGTGAATATTGCTAAATATGAACATATTCATCATATAACATCATATATGAACATGTGACACATGCACCTTCCCCACAGGAAACGGGCTTTTACAGTCAAACGGAGAAACCTACAAAAGCAAATACTATTCTATTTAACAAGCCAACCTGATATTTCTTCATTCCAGGCAGGAGTGAAGTGGGATTTTTCTTGTCATGTCATGTGGAAATGTAGTCAGGTCATCTTCATCTGTTATTACAGTCCATTAACTCCATTGTGAAGA